>NC_139350.1:84606753-84976753 GCF_055883805.1 Amblyomma maculatum
AATGGCGTCATCAATACGTGACAGGGGATACACGTCCTTCTTGGTAACAGTATTCACACGTCGATAATCAACACAAAATCGCTATGTGCCATCTTTCTTTTTGACTATTATCACAGGGGCAGCCCACGGACTAGACGATTCCTGAATGATGCCCTTATGCAGCATGTAACGAAATTGTTCTTCGATTGTTTGGCGCTCTGATGGGGATACACGATAAGGCTTCTGGCGGATTGGATCAGCAGTTCCTGTATTTATTCGGTGCTGAGTACGGGAAATGGGAATCCGTGGTGGCGAGTCCCGAGAGAAATCGAAAGCCGCAGTATGTTTCGCGAGAACTTCCACTAAACTGTGACGGTCACTTGTTGGCAGGGATTTGTTAATCATGGCAAGAAATTTTGTCTCATCTTCTTCTGAGCATGCGGTAGGCTGGGAATTGTCTGTGCTGAGCACGGCCACTGATTTAAAAGTGTCTTCGTCAAAGTTGGCAAGTTTTAGACCCCGTGGTAATACAACAGGTTCGTTAGAGCAGTTAGTCGTCCACAAAGAAGAATGGCCATTCATGACTGAGATGATGCAGCGGGGAATCAGAATACTTTTCTTCGCGCAGTTAAGACTGAGTGGTCAGCCACAGCGTCGAACGCATCACTGGCACAGCTGGAACTAACAACTCGTATAAACTTTGCTGACATAGCAGGAATGACTATGTCTTCCGAAACCGAAAGCGTGCTAGGATGGGTCCGCGAAGTTTCACGCATAGCAGATTCAATTCGAGTACTCACAGAAATGTCTCCATTGCGAAAGTCGAGAGTGGCCTCACATTGCTCCAGAAAATCGAGTCCAAGAATTACGTCATGCGTTGATCGAGTAAGTACTGCGAATTCAGTTCGGAATGTGTGGCCGGCGATAACAGGATTCACGGAACAGACTCCAAGTGGGTTAAGCGGTTCGCCACCAACACCACATAATGTTGTCGCACTATCCCAAGCAAACATAATTTTACAACCAAGGCAGTTTTTAAAAGCGAGACTTATAATAGAATTAGTTGCACCTGTGTCCAACAACGCCATAGAACGTACACCATCCACAAACACTTCAATTCGGTTCTTTAACATCGAAACGGGCAGAGGCATGGGTAAGCTAGAATTATTTGCGACCTCACCTCCATCGGCCGCACTCACTAGTTTCCCGGAGGTGGCGACCGTCGTCGGGGAGAAGGGGAGCGCGGTAGGCGCCGAGATGGTGGTGTCAGGCTACGGTCAGAGGCCGGTGATTCGTTTCCGTTCAACGCCATTCTGCGTTCTTGTCGGCTAGCTGTTGCTCTGTACTCATTCCGGCCAGGTGTTCTTCTATATGAATCATCATTGTCAGCAGGAAGCCTTGTACGGGAGTTCACCCACTGTCGGCGATACTGCTGGTACGGACGACGGTTGCGGGAAATGTGGCCGATCATTCCACAGGCATAACACACTGGCGGCTCACGTTCATTCGATGAATAAGGCTCATCGTCGCTTGCATTAAACGTTTCATGCTCTGGATATGGTCGACGAGGAGGACGATAGTGCTCGCTGTTGTAGGCGTTGATGGTGAGAGGCTGGATGTTCGGGCGATGAGCAGCAGACCATCGGGTGTCCGAAGGAGACGTAACAGAGGGATCATAACAGGTAGAAGATGGGCCATTGTCTGACGAAGAGGTGCCACTGTAGACGGGTCTGACGTGGCCCCCAATATCTTGATGCCTCCGAAGCTCTTCGCGGACGATCTGGCGAATTGTATCTGCCAGGCTTGTCGTTTCAGACACATCCACACTAGCGACAGTTGTCACATTTAGGCAGCCGACCAAACTTCGGAATGATACGGCGTCGCTTCAAAGATTCAAACATGCGGCAGTGTCGTGTTACATCAGCGGTGGTATTCAAATCGTCCTTGCAGATAAGAAAGTTGTACACGTCTTGCGCTATTCCTTTCAGGAGATGACCAACTCTGTCTTCCTCAGTCATCCGAGCATCAACTATTCTGCACGGCTTGAGGACTTCTTCTATGTAAGTTGTGCAGGTCTCCCCCGGTACTTGCGCTCGTTGAGCCAGAGTCTGTTCGGCGCTTTTTTTTTTCGAGCATCGGCATCATCAAATCCCGCTCTCATTTCTTCCATGAAGCAATCCCAGGTGGTAAGAGATGCTTCATGATTGTCAAACCATGTTAGCACAGTTTCTTCAAGAAAAAATACCGCATTCGCCAACTTGGTAGTCGCATCCCAGCGGTTGTATTTGCTCACCCGATTGTAGTGGGTGAGCCAGTCATCCACGTCTTCCCCGGGCTTGCCATAGCAGTGCCGGGGTTCCCGATAAGGCTGTGCGGTGGTCGGATGAGCTGTTGGCGTGGGCTGCGTTGAACCATCTGCTTGCGCCATCTCCGTCCGAAGGGGGGGTAGCCCAGCAATTGTTCTGCTCCGGCGAAGTAGGAGAGGTTCCGTGGTGATCTGAAGCCCGCAAACTCCACCACACTTGTTACGAAGTTCATTTACACAGAAGGTAGGATACGCTGGAGATTAGCACACCACAGCGGACAGACCCAGCTTCCTCGTCCTCTTCTGCTTATTCCGCCAAACCTCATCTTCCTTCAATAAGGACCGCGGGAAGTATATACATATATATATATATATATATATATACATAATAACCTCATCTTCCTTCAATAAGGACCGCGGGAAGTATATACATATATATATATATATATATATATATATATATATATATATATATATATATATATATATATATATATATATATACATATATATATGACAACAGCGCCCCGCCGGGGTGGTGCAGTGGTAAGACGCCCGACTACTGTCCGGAATACCCGGGTTCGAACCCGACCTCGGCGGCTGCGTTTCGATGGAGGCGAAACGAAGAGGCGTCCGTGTGCTGTGCGATGTCAGCGCACGTTAAAGATCCCCAGGTGGTCGAAATTTCCGGAGTCCTCCACTACGGCGTCTCTCATAGCCTCAGTCGCTTTGGGACGTTAAACCCCACAAACCAAACCAAACCATATGACAACAGCAATTTCACTTCAAAGTCCCAAAACATTGCTCAGACAACAAAATCAGCTTTTGTCAGAAGTACTCTCAATGGTGTGGCTCTACATAATGTGGGTGAGAGATATGTGTGAGCAGCTAGTCACATGGTAGCTCGATTTGGAAGGCAGTGAATAAATCTATGGAAATCATACCGTGATGCAAACATTGTGGGTAGCTGTTTTTGAACACTATCTACAACTTTAGAACTGATGCTTTGCTCTTGGGGCCAATAAATAAAAAAGTCACTAATTAGTTTTTGCTAACTGCAGAAAAACCACGGCAAATGAAAAGCCACTGGAGACTAGGACAATCAACTCTGAATAGTAATTCTTTGTTGGTTTCACTAGCTTAGACCACCCTACCTAATTTAAAGTTTGATTAAATTCAGCAGGGATACTTGGTATGCATGGTTTGCTGGCATAAAGACAGGTAAGCTTTTCTCTTGGGGCCAGCTACAAGCGAAACAGTCGTGATGCGGCTGTGGAAGCTAAATGAGATGCCCCCCCTCCCCGCTCGCGAAGCCTTCTGGCAAGTAAAATATTCCATTGGACATTTTTCAAATCAAGATATAAAGACCTTGGAAGCAGAACACTATTATTCAAGCTATAAATTGTAAGCTAAATATAAAAATGATTATATAAGATTATTGCTCACAGAACCGTTGTATGCAATGCATGAGTAAGGTTAAAACATTTACTTTGTTTGCCATTTATTGCTCAACAATAAAGTGCATGGTATTGTTTCACAAATAAAAAGTAAAGAAGGAAATTATTGCTATTCTTTTTTGGTTAAAAGGAAGCCCTTTTGCTCCCCCTAGAACCCAACCCTGGGGCTGCCACCACGTGATATGCAAAAGATTGATTACTCCGCACATATTATATTAACATGTTCTGCATGTCATGGACCATGTCATGCTCTGCCAGGTCATATTTACTTGAGGTGTAGCTTTAAGGTTGCTATGCAAGGAAAACAGATGTGCACTTTGGTCACATTGAACATTAGAAACACATACAACATGTGACAATGTTTTCCTGAACAAACTAGCAAAAATTCTGCAACCTTTTCATCTACGACAGAACCTCTGCTTCCGGCATCTGCTTCCACTCTAGAGAGAGGCCTCAACAACTGCCTTCATCAACATTACTGTTTAGCATTTTGTTCAATATGCCTCTTCAGTGATGTGAAGAATATATATTGCATTTGTCATTGCTGTTACATGGATTCAAGCTGTCTCTAGAAATCTACTGCACAACATACATTGTGCCCAATATGAAACGAAGTGCCATCTTTGATATCCAATGTAACACATTCTCTATACAGGTTGGTAATGCATTGAGACTATACATTGTGCTCAATATGAAATGAGGTGCCATCCTTAACTGCCAATGTAATATATTCTTTATGCAGATTGGTAATGCATTGAGACTACATAAGTAGAGTCAGTATAAATGACGTGTGTGTCATATGCAATGCTCAAATAGTCGTGTAGTCTCTTATCAGAGGCTTTGTATTGGAAGGGGGGAATGCTTTTGAGGTCATGATGAGAATAAGCAGCACTTTGAGGGCAATGTATATGAGGTGGGTAACTACAGTGTGCATAACAAGTACACATACGCATGCTTCCTGTACTTTGTCCTGTTGCCATTTTACGTAAACTCTAAAAAGCTTGATCCGAGTGCACTGTAGGGATAGCTTGTGGAAAAAGAAAAGAGGAAACTGCATGAAGAAACAAGAAAACAAGAATTGCTACCTAGTACAATGGCATTTATTCTTTCCTACTGTCCTTGTCCTTTAGCAGTGTTTTTTCAAGCTCCACAAAACCCATTTTAATGTTAAAAGTTTTAAGAGCAGGTTAAGCCGACATATTTTTTACTCAACAAATTTTTGTTCCATGAAACACAGTGTTGTAATTATTTTGCACACACTTTCGCGACAGAAATGTCCTTCTTGAGTCCCACAGTTTTAAAACACACAGCCTGGCTGTTTGTGTCATTACCATGACTAAAAAAATAAATAGGTTAACATATACAGCAATGCCTCGTTAATATGGACCCTGTTAATAGTATGGACATGTACGACTCATATTACAGAAACATTTTCTGCAGATGAGCCTTGCAATGCGTTTACACTTCATAGACATGAAAGTTTGGTATTTGGACAATAAACAAGAGCCTATTGGAGTCCTGTGACCCATGTATTCTTTATTAATATACACGGCAATGCTTGCAAATAAAGTCAGCACTGTGGTAGCGAGGTTTATATGTTAGTGTGTGAGGTCTTTCAAGGCTCTTTCGTTTCAGTAGGAAAGTAAAACAGAATGAATCGCATTGGCTGTTACTCTGTGAAACGGTCATCATACCGTTCCACTGTGGACAATATTTTTGTGAACCCATGAACTGTGAGGCACACTGAATCCTTCCAATCACACTGTCTGGCTCCCGAATCACTTCTCACCTAGGCACAGTTCGCTGCCTCGGGATCACTATGGCGTGGTTTTTGTTGTGTTCATGGTGTCTCGTCAGCTACAAAATGAGTAGCGCTTCAGTAGAGTTCTTGAGTGCTTACATGGCCACCACAGTAAATTTGAATTGGCCTTTGCTCGCACGGTTCGTAGCTGCCGCCGCATCGTCTGTCTACTTTTTTGACGTTTCTAGTATGCCTTCACTGATTTTTTTAGATGTTTCTACACCCAATTTGAATTGAAAACTGCCGAATGAACGTGCACTTATGGTTCGATGACCGATGAGCACGATTGCTACTATTGACGACGCAGTTTTGCTTTATTGTTGGGTGGGCGCAAGTCAGCATAATAAAGAGCTATTAGTTGCAAAAGTAGCACGCACCGGTCCCTTTGATGCCAAGGTATATCTGTGTAGTGAGGATAAAAGACGAGAATCTGCAATGGCAACATTCACCAGGCGTTAAAGTCATGAATGCTGAAAGAAACATTCAAAAAGGAATGATATGACGGTTTGGGCATGTATACGATATGAAAGAAGGCTAAAAAAATCTAGTGGAGCCTGAATTAGTGCAACCCGGGAAAGATAACAATTATAGAAGAGGATCTACTAATGATTAGCCTCAAACAAATGCAAGCTCTCTTTTGCCTTCCACCACATTTCCCTAAAGGAAAATTAAAATGAAATATGGGACAGATGTGTGAAAAGGAAATGGAGACTCAAGGCGTTGCCTGAAGAGAAAAACAGCTCACTCACAACCGATTGATTTCTTGGATGCAGTTCAGTGCTGTAACATGCAAGCTAAAGCATGAGAATTTCGGCACGAAACATGTATAGCTATTGGCGATTGCTATGTGGGGATAGACTGCCAGGGTAATTAGTGCCCAGGACGGCAAGTATTTACATTAGCTGCAGTTTGCCATGTTACTACATGTATGTTCCACAGAGCTCTCTTTGTGCTGCTGCTTTATGAAAGCATTGATGTCGGGTGAATGCAATTTATTTTCATTTGAGTAATGTTTGTGAAATAAAACTCATTATTTTAATCCTACAGTTCCTGAAATCAGTACTTAGCATATTGTGTTATGTACTTTAAACAGAAGGTGGCTATGACAATAAAACAACTAAAAAAATAAAAGATCATCATGCAGTGTGTTATATACCAGATGTCCTAGCTTTCAGAAAATCGATGTGCCCTAGCCCAGTGAATTAATCCAGCTGCGGGCTGTTGAGAGTTCCTGGCCTAGGCTGGTGTTTCATTATTTAACCTTATAATGATTAAGGCTATACAGTTAACATTTCAATTATTGGCTTCAAGGACAATTAGTATCAATAAGCAAGTAGTAAACTGTCTTCCAAAACAGCTGACAGAAATGTTTGCACCAAGGTTCCTTCTATTTTGCTTTTTTTTCTCTGTCTTGAACGGCAACAAACTCAATAAATAAAGTGTCTGCATGACAGCAATTCCTCTTCAATGTCCCAAAACGTGGCTCAGACAATGAAATTGGCTTTTGTCTGAAGTGCTGTCCATGGTGTGACTTTGCATGATGTGGGTGAGAGATATGTGTGAGCAGCTAGTCATATGGTAGCTCGATTTGGAAGCCAGCTATGGAAATCATACCATGAAGCAAACATTGCGGGTAGCTGTTTTTCAGCACTATCTAACTTTAGAACTAATGATTTGCTCCTGGGGCCAATAAATAAGTCACTAATTAGTTTTTACTACCTGCAGAAAAACCATGGCAAATGGAAAGCCGCTGGAGACTAGGGAAATCAACTCTGAATAGTTATCGGTTGGTTTCACTAGCCTAGACCACTCTACTTAATTTAAGGTTTGATTAAATATAGCTGGGATACTTGGTATGCATGGTTTGCTGGCATCTCTTGTGGTCAGCTTCAAATGAAACAGTCGTGACGCAGCTGTGGATTTAACTGGTATGGTGGAAGCTGTCTTGTAGTATCTTATCAGATGCTTTGTATTGGAAGGGGGTGCATGCTTCTGGGATCATGGTGAGAATAAGCAGCACTTTGAAGCCCATGGTTTGATTTGGTTTGTGGGGTTTGAAATCCCAAAGCAATTTGGGCTATGAGAGATGCCGTAGAGGAGGACTCCGGAAATTTAGGCCGCCTGGGGTTCTGTAACGTGCACTGATATCGCACAGCACACGGGTGCCTTTCTTTTCGCCTCCATCCAAAAGCGGCTGCCAAGGACAGGATTCGATCCCGCATCCTTGACAACAGCAATCGAGCGCCGTAACCACTGCGCCATCCCAGCGGGGACTTTGAGGTCAATGTATATGAGATGGCTGAGTATAATGTGCATTACAAGTACACATACACACTGCTTCCTGTACTTTCTCCTGTCGCGACTTTGAGTAAATTCTAAAGGGCTTGATCCCAGTGCACTGTGGGGATAGCTTGTGGGAAAAGAAAAGAGGAAACTACATGAAGAAACAAGGAGAACAAGAATTGCTACATAGTAAAATTGCATTTATCCTTTCCTACTGTTCTTGTCCTTTTGCAGTGTTTTTGCCAGCTCCACAAGACCCAGTTTAATGTGTTGTGTAAAAGTTTTAAGAGCAAGTTAAGCCGACACATTTTCCGCTGAACAAATTTTTGTTCCATGAAACACAGTTTTGTAACTATCTTGCACAGTTTCCAAAGAGAAATGTCCTTATTGAGCCCCACAGTTTAAAAACACACAGCCTGGCTGTTTGTGTCATTATTGTAACTAAAAAAGAAATAAGTTCACATATACAGCTACACCTCGTTAAAATGTATTTTTGTGACCCATGCATTTTTCATTAATAAGCACAGCAATGCTACCAAACAAAACTGCCACTGTGGTACCGAGGTTTATATTATAGTGTGTGGGGCTTTTAAGGCTCTTTGTATTTGCGTAGGAAAGTAAAATACACTGAGTTACATGGCTGTTACTCTGTGAAACTGCCATCATACCGTTCATTGCACTGTGTACAATATTTTTGTGAATTCGTGAATTGTGAAGCACACTGAGACCTTCAGCTCACACACTCTGCTTCCCAAATCACTCTTTCTTATGTTGAAATAGTTAGCAGTTAGTCACCACTGCGAGGCTTGGCAGCTCCTTTGCTAGTCATTGCACAAAATTAATTAAGCTGCCCGCTTAGACTGTAACCATTCTGTTATGACCTTATCCTGCAAAGCTAAGGTAACACTCTGCATAGATGCAAAGCAGAGTAGTGAATTAGTGAATGCAAACAGCATATCCAATCCAAGCAGAAAAGGAATGAGTTCAGATTAAGTTACATGTGATCTCAGTGTCAACAAGTCAGGTGTTACATCCATGCCTCAGAGCTTTCATAGTGGATCAGCATCAGCATCATAGAACCAATACCCGTGTGATAACGCTTAACATACGATGAAAAGATAAGGTAATTAATCTTTGCAAATGTGGTATAAGACCATGTACAGTGGTGGCCATACAGCAAATGTAAACTGATATGTAAGAAAACCCAGTTGATCACTTTGCAAGATGCAAAAAACTTTAGGCGAGCAGCAAATGTAACAAGGACTAAAAAAATCTGTAATGCATCCTACATTGTTGTAAGGTTCACACACATACGTAATTGATATCACTCACTAGGAAAGAAATCATGGGCTTCACAGCAAAATGAAAGCAGCAAATAGGCACGGACATGAGCATCGACGACATTTGATTTTGATGCCATCGGAAATATCTCAACTGGTACCCCTTAGCAAAGAAATGCAGCTGAATTGATACTTAATACCAATGAAACTGAGTTGGCATGCAGTCTGGCGAGAGTAGAGCTGTCAAAGCAACAAGTATGGGATGTAATGTGTGCAACTCCATAACAGCATCATGTCAGTATAAAGCCTATATACATCACTTGTCTAAGCAGTTGTCCAATGAACTTAACTCACCCAAGTTATGCAGGAAGAAAGCAGACTGTAATCACAATAACTTCTTCGATTGTTTTCTTTCTTTTTAACCAAGTATGTTTTCATGCTCAATATGCCTTAGGTACACCAAAGTGTCCATATCATGAGGCACAGTTGCATATGGTGTGCCTTTTTTTCATAAGCATAACCTCCCGCCATACTGTACTTGTTTTTTTTTGGCATCGCGTCTAAATGTTTTTTTTAAGACCTGATGTGGTGATAAAGTGTTTAGCCCATCACACACAGAAGTGTTCAGTCGACCGATTTATCGCACCGATACTTATTGCAGACATAGGTGCACATAGCTAGCAGGAAATAAAAATAAACAGGAAGGTACTCTCAAAGTGACAGCTGCCGTGAAAGTACACGATATTTTCACAGTTTGCACAGTGCCGTCGAGCACCCATATCAGCACAAAGCGCGAACCGCGGAATAGTGGCATATTAGTAGTCCGAAAGCCGTGCGGCTAACGTCGTCGAAGGGCTCGGCGCTCGCACGGGAAGGGCTCGGCAAGCACAGCCCATACACGCACCGCGATCAACGCAGGCGATCGACACATCGCGGAAACAACGTCGTGTGCTCGTTTCTGTTGCGGTCACTGCGACCAGTGGAACGGGTGCCAGACTACCTGTCACCAAGTTAATTTCATCATTAGGAAAACACAGTGTGTGACGAACTTTGCAAACATGGACAGTCCTCTTCCTTGCTGGGTGGCAGTCGCTCAAGTCGTAAACACTTTTGCAGCACATGCACGGGCACTTTCCGATGCGCTGAGGAGTCGATTCGTGCGCATGAAAATCACCGTGAACTACTGTTGCTGGCTGTCGGCCGTGAAGATCCTCGCGGCTAGCGATAATCACAAACACATCTTGACACCGGTGCGACCTAGTACACTTCGCCGGTTGGAAGATCACTGCCTTCAGCTCAGCGCAGATAACAGTGGCGCATATGATCCGACTTGAGGGGAAATCACAGTCGATAGGAACACTAGTATTAGCAATGCGCGCTAAGTATATTGGTTTTTGCGGCAGAGCAACACCTACCATCTACACTTCACTCGTCGCTTCGCTTCACATCGTTGGCGGTCATGTTGCCTGGCAAGATCGAGGACGAGGAGCCAGAGACGCAGCCTACAGCGCAGCTAATAGCTGCAATCCGGTCGCCTTGCTGATCAGCACGTGCGGGCAAAACGTTGAGATTGAGTCAACTTTTCTGCGGACGAAGGATGCGGGTGTGCGCTATTGTATGCCCCTCCGAACCGGTCGTCTCGGTGCGGCCGCATGCGTGCGGAGCGGGTCTAAAAAGCAACCGTACAGCGGCCTTAAGACAGCATGGTTGCCCCTTTATGCCGGGGTAGCGGCAGCCAGTGCGACTGCTGAGTGGTCTCGACACAGCTGTCCCGGTTGGATGGGCCAAACAGGATGAGGCAGCTCCGTTGCAGCAGCCGGAAGCGAGACGATGTGGGGAGGCCAGTAAGCCGAGGTGGCTCAGGTGAACCTGCATAACTGCCGGAGCGCTCTCCGCATGCCTTTAATGTAAGTCATGAGAGGCGGTACCAGCATCCGCACGGGCCTCGTGGCTCCATAAAAACATCGCTAGCAAAACGTGTCATGCGGCTGTGAAAGGCAAAGTTTCAGTGAACAAAGCCTTTTCTTTTGTTGAACGAGGCTGCTCAGTTCTTGCGAGGATACTAAAAAGAAAACAAGTGGGCAGCAATTTGCTCCCGCTTTACAACACCACGGTCAGGCAGTTGCTTCTTCTGCCGTGGAACAGGCAGCTACAAAAGCCTTAGGGCTATCAACCACTATGACAAAGACCGCCTTCAAAAAAAGAAAGAAAACAACCCGGAAAATGGTTACGCAAACACAGCGGCGAGGAGACATCAACACGATGGGTTGGTCGTATTCCGCTCACTGCACGAAGCGCATTTACGGTCGGCACCTACCCGGACGGTGTCGGAAAGCCCGGAGCCGAGTTGCAATAGCAGCAAGCTCATCATGCCACCCGTGCCCCAAGGCCACTCGGCTCCCAAAGTCCGCGACTCCAGAAGTCGCAAAAGAGACAGATGAGAAAATATATACAAGAACTAGGACCACCCACGCGGCTTCCGTATTCACTTGCTACAAGCTTGGCGACGACGTGGGCGCTAGGCCTCGCGCTCCCTTGGTGTGGACAATGTGGTTTTAAAACTGAAAAAACGTCTCCAAAAGGCACAAAATACACTCAGCATGTGGAAAAGTTCAAACATGCAGCAGCGGAATTCACTTCGCACTCAAGAAAGCATTTCGCAGGGCCTAGCAATTAAAATTATCTGTAGGCCTAGCGCTTGTCATGTCCGAACAAAGAACGTCCCTAGCCACGAACAAACAGTCGTCAAATGCTTTAAAAGCAGGCCCCTCGTTGGGCTGCTAGATATTGGGTTGTAATAGGGACTAAATGCGTTTTCCCCGCTTAATCGCGGCTGACAGTCCAAACTGCCGACACCACCTAGTGATCACGTGCGCTACCGAGCGCACGCCGGCCACTACGGGCCGTGCTCTGGGGACAAAGGGACAACACGTGCTGACAACAAACAGCTATTTATTCCTGCAGTAAAAACAACACCAGCTAGCAATAAAACGCACGAATGAATCTTGGTCGTCAGACTCACCAGCAGAGCTACGGGCGAATGTTCGCCCCCGCTAGTCCAAGGGATAAGATCCGAGGCCGGACTGGGCGACCAGGTAGGAAAAGCCACGCAAGGCTTCGCCTCGCCGGCGACTGCGGAGTGCCGCGAGGATGCGTCTGTTCGCGGCGAATTCCGATGCCGCAGAGACTTGGTTTTGCCCGCGTGCGCAGTGACAAGATCAAAGGTGGCGCGTTTGCTGACGATGGCGCTATCGCTCGCTAATTAAAGGCCAACCGTGGAGGAAGGAAAAAACTGAGGAGAGGCCGTGACATCACTTTTCGCGACGCCGGGCCGCGACCGGAAAATGCTGTGGCGCCACCTACACATGGGGCAGCTTTTCGCCTCGCACTCCTCTGTGTGCCCTTCCCTGTTTGAGCACATCGCAAAATCCGACACCGACGCCGCGAGCCATGCTGCCCCATAGCAACGCTGACGCTGTTGCTATTTCCACCATATCTAGGCCTTAAAAAAAGCACGTGACTTCCGGCACGTTTCTTGCAATGCATCTGGGATACATGGGGCCTCTCCTCAGTGTTTCTCCTTTATGACGTCAACCATTGACACTGACGCCAACTCATGATAGGTAGTGTAGTTACCGCAGGGGGGGGGGGGCGGAGCCGACTTTTACGGGGACTAAAGTCCCTTAATAATTTGAAAGTAACGACACTCTCCTTCGCGCCGCGCTTTCCTCCTTGATTCTCCTCGCGCGGCAGCGGCGAGCGCCGCGCACGACATGCTTTTTCTCCTTGGCGCCCGCCGGCCGGCCGCAGCAGTGAGTGAAGCGCGAGCTTTTGCGCCAGGTCTGCGCTCAAGAAGAGCACAAAACTTTTGAAAAATTGCGAGAAAAGCATTAAGAATGCCGAAAGTAACGTTCATGAAGAGACTGATTTCTTCTTAGAATGGGGAATACTGATAAACAAAGCTTTCAGGCGAGTTCTGTGCTGCAGACACTTTTTAATTCACATGATAAGATTTTTACTTTGTGCACCTAATCTAGTACTGCCTCTGACTTTGTCTGTGTTTGTATTTTTAGAGCGTGAAATCTGGTAACCGCGGTAAAACTTTGGAAAACGATCCAGGATGGTGCTTTGAACTTCAAGATCACAGAAGGTGAAAGCAGGACTTAGCCTATTTCACTACTGTCAAACTCTCTGTCTAAGCGTAGTATAGGTCACGTGATCAACCATGAGTTTAAATTATTGGTTAATTGTACATGTATTTTGATCAATTACTGGGCCAAATAATTGATATTCAGTAAATTCCAAATAAAACCAAACTTTTAGCTGCAGCATCGCACCGTATACCTTTGGAAAGCTTAGACCATGTGTAATGGCATGTGCTAGTTAGCTATCTGCATTAATCTTCCTTAATTAGTTAATTTTGTATAAACCAAACATTGAGCTGTTACTTGCCACTTCGGGGCAAGGAACAAGTTCGCCACGGCAGTCTTGATATGATGCTGATGAAGGAATTAAATAATTGTATGAGTACGCGGGCATTCACTGACTTCGCATGTGGATAAAGACAGCAGGGTACAGTGGGAGAAGTGGTGGGCCCTATTGCCGCCACACTGCAGTTCTGGGGCAAGCATGCTGTGATCTCATGCGCTATGTAAAAGAGCGAAATTTCACTGAACGCAACAACCAAATAAAAAAATTATAGGCTGCACATAAGTCTCCAAATCATTAACTATCGTTATCCTATATATCACTAAATCTACTAATGCCGTCAAGTGACCTATCATAACTGTCACTATCCGTAACGAACATTATCACCTCACTATCCGGGCCTATTGCTACCATTTACTATTAATATCCGTATCAGTCACCATCATTAGCTATCACTATTTAATGTCATGCCGTCCCATGACCCATATATATACCTCAATTTTTATTGACTTACATTGTCAGTCATATCTCTATTATAATATCTGACGAGACAACTATGCATTGACTTTTATTTCTTATACTTTCATGTTTTCTCATTAATGGAGGTGGGAAAAGAGCTAGACACAGAAATAACTAGCTACTATCAGTGCGAGGTTCATGTCTCTGTCGAAGAGGCTTCCTTTGCTTCGGGACAGGTCGGTGAGAGAAGATTGATGGAACTGCGTTGGGCCTCAGCGTTTTTTTGAGTTCGTGTAATATTCGCGGCTCAAACTGGTCTTCAGTGAAATGTAGCTAGAACATAGAGCGATGAGTTAATCACTCAGGCTAGATGGAAAAAAAATATTGCATAAAATTGAAATGAGTAATATGTTACAGTGCTAAGAATTGTTGCTCGCAAAATCTTCCCCTATTTTTACATCATAACTATAATCATTATTGATTGTTTAAGTTTCGCAAATACAGCAAATTGATGCAATGATTCCGGCTGATTTGACATCGATGGGAAAACGTTTCTCGTAGTGAAAGAATATGCGAAATTGCGGTTTTAGAGCTACAGTTTTCAAAGCGAAGGTAACCTGCCAACTCCTAGTAGTCATGATAAAAGTGAAGCGTGTGTGATTATGTGAACACCTCTTGCACATTGACAGTATTCCTGATAAAACGAAGCCATACTTTTTAACCCACGCATGCGTGGAAACATGGCAAGACGCATTCAAGAATTGAAAAAAAAAATGCAGTACGACCTAGCTAGTGCTGATTAGCCGCAATACCACGGATTTACTTGCCAAAGAGTTTTTCAGTGCTAGCATTCATTGCTCCTAAGTAACCAACGCACACTACAAGGGCAAGCTGGCAAGACTAGCTCCTCTATAAGGCCAAAATTTGATTCTTAGTAAAGGAGGCCAGGGATCCAAGCATAATCGCGACAAATGCAATAGAGAAGTTGTACTTTTCCAGTTATCACTGACAGCAAAAAGCAGATTATAGTGCCATATTTCTGACTGTACAGAAGTCGACAGCTTATGAAATGATGGAGCCTCGCACAATATTCAGCATGCTGCACAGGACAACCTTATTTTTATGCAACGAACAAGTTGCCGCTGCAAAAATATTGAAGAGCAAGCAGGAATAATAGAAAATGCAGCGTTAGGTGACACGTTATTACGGGGAGTAAAAAAGGCGGCTTACATTGCAAACAACTCGGTTCTTTCTAGGAATTAACTTGTTTCGTCCAATGTTGACAATACATTGACTCTTGCGCAAGCCGTCACGCTTTCCTTGAAGTATCATGAATACCGCATAACCATTTTCAGGCCACTTGCTGCAGTTGTACGCGCAACAACACGGCATAGAGCTTGCACGCTGCGATAAAAGCACAGCGCGCAATATTCGCTCGCCGAGCCTATAGGTGAAAAATGGCACGAAGGAAAAAGAAACACAGAAAGAAAACGCCGCACACGCGTTCGTTTCCAAGAGCAACGGCAGGGAGACCAATCGTCGCGCAGGAAATCGGGTGGAGAGCCGGCCTTCAGCGAAGGGGTGCGCAAGGGGCGAGGAGAAAGAGAGGAGGTAGCGTGGCGGCGACAAAGTTCAATTGTTGGCGTAACTTTGAAATTATCAAGGGGCTTTAACGGGGACGATGTAAGATCGTTGCCCACAAGTTCCACGAATACGCGAGAGAATCCAGCCTAGCTATATAGACTGGCAGCGCGCCGAGCTGTTTAGAACGCTACCTTGCGTCGCGCACGTATGCACGCGTGGCACCTCGGCTCCGTCAGTTTCTGACAAGAGCCACGGACCAATTCGTCAAACCCCGCAAATTTGGCATCCATCGGACGCAGCAAGTTGCCCGGCACACAGGGACACCACTTCAATCCCGGTGGGCAAATTTTCACCACTTTAGAGCGGACTTTCACACGCTCTCGGTGGCGCCGCCGCTAAGCCTTACGGCTGCGCCGGCGTCCGGCGGCGAGGAAGCCACTCTCCGCATCAACATGGCGAACGCCCTGCCTCAACGCGGCTACGACCCGGACGCCATGACCTGGTCGACAGTTCCTCAAGCCAGGGAACCCAATTCGGCACCATCAGACCAGCTCCGGGACTCAAGTCTCCTCCGTCTCGTTGAGAGCCGCTCTCAGCGCCGGAAAGCCAAGATGACGGCAAACGCCAGGTTGACATCCAACAAGCCAACCCCACCTCAGCACAACCGCGTCTCGCACGCGGCCAAGGATCGCCAACACAAGTCATCGTGGAGGCCCAGACCTCTCCACAAATTCCGACCCGACGATTTCGTCGTGATCATCAAGCCCCGATCCGCTGTGGCCATCGGGACTGTCTTCCAATGTGGTGAGCTGGGCTTAGCCTTGCGTGCCTATCTCGGCGTGCAAATGGCGTCCGAACTCAGCTTCGTCGTTTCCCGCGAGCAAAATCTACTCATTGCGAGCAAAAATGAATACGTGGCGGACCGTCTGCTTGGTGATTTCGCGATCAAATCAGTTCAGGGAGATGTGCCACTGCGAGGCCATCTCAAGCAAAATGGCGAAGAAATTTGCTACGGCGTCATCACTGTGGCAAATCACGAAACAGCGGAAACCCTGAAAGATGGTGTCCAGTAGAGGCATGGCAAAATCTTGGAAATTCGCAAATTTGGAACCTCCAATAAGGCTCGTCTTATTTTTGCCGGAAAAGTGAAGCCACGGACTGTGACGTACAACTCAGAAATTGTCCAAGTGCAGCCCTACCTGCGCACTATCCCAGCCTGCGGTGTGTGTGGCACCGTGGGCCACAGGGCAGACACATGCCCAAATCCATTGCAAGATAAATGTGGCCTGTGTGGACTACAGGCTACTTTCGTCGAGGGAGTGCGGGCCACTCATGAGTGTAAGCTGAAATGTGCTGTTTGTAGTGGCGGCCATGCCACAAACTCCAGAGACTGTACCGCCAAGTATCGCCTCGACACCAATACGACTGCCCAAAAGGGCGGCAAAACTGGTGCAACGAGCAAGAAGCCACGTCAACAGGATCACGTCACCGGCGGTGACGCCACAAATTCCAAGAAGCAAGCGCCTTCAAGCGGGCGTGACATCAAAGGCGACCAAGCGCCACCACCGCCCCCACACGGCGGATCGGGGAAGCAAGCCTACTCGCAACTCAAACAAGGCGAAAGCGGTGCCTGGGCAAATGCGGTCAAAAAGGAAAACAGGGGAGCGGTTCGGGTAGGGTTGCCTCCTACTCCCACCCCCTCCTCCTCACGCTCGCTCGGCGGCCGACGCCGAGCTTCACAACCTGGTAGCTTTTCTCCGGGTCCAAAACGAGATGCTACTTGCCAAAATTGAAGCCCTTGAAACTAAAACTGCTTCTCCCCCACAACCTGCCCCCCAAGCAGGAGCCATGGAGAGCGATGCGGCGGCACCGGTGACCTCGGACTCCTCCGTTGCCATTCTTGAGGCCCGCCTTAACGCCAAATTCGAAACCCTTATCGGGACGGCAATGGAGCATATCATTGCCAGTCATGGAGGCCCTTCCTACCATGATCGCTCAACATGTCACGAATCTCCCCCGCACGTCTCGCCGGGCCGCTCCTCTCAAAAACGTATCCAGAAGCCCTCAAAATTTTCGCGTCGAGAAATTGACATCGAAAATGAGGAAGATAGCTGCCCCCTCCCAGGAGCTTAATTTCAGCCCCGGGTTGATGGCTCCGGGGCATCTACCTTCCCTCCTCTAACCTCAAAACCTGAACATGGCGGGACAACCTAGGTGTAGGCGTTCCCCCTAATCTAAATTGGCCTCCCCCATCACTGTAACTCAATGGAATTGCCGAGGGCTACGGTCTCGCACTAAGCGGGCCGACCTTCGGCTTTTTCTCTCAACTTTCGAGCATATGCCCGCCGTGGTGGCCCTTCAGGAGCCAGGAAGAGGCGCCACCCTAACAAACTATACGACGTTTCAGCAGGACCCCTCGTCTTGTCTATGCGTTCATAAAAATTACACAGCAAATATGGTCGACTTGAACCTTCAAATTGGCTATTCCCATGTAATGGTGACTCTCCTCCCCCTCCGCAAGCAGGACCCACCACTGCACATTCTAAATGTCTACTGCCCACCCAAATGGCCGAATGTATCATTCTCGGACCTTTTCAGCCATGCGCTGAAAGCGCATGGCTTAAACCCCCTCTTGATTGTGGGCGATTTTAACTCCCCCAGTCGAGGCCGGGGATACCACCGTGAAGAGAAACGGGGACGCAAGTTGGTGGCGCTTGCGTCTACGTTGGGCCTCACTCTTCACACAGACCCCGTCCACCCAACACGTATAGGTAACTCCATGACTCGGGATACGTGTCCGGATTTAACCTTTACCCGCAACATTCAGTATGCTGACTGGGTCAACACTGAGGAAACACTCGGTAGCGACCACTGTATACTAAACACTACAATTCGGACCAGACCATTAGCAAAACCCACAACACAGGCTCGACTCCCAGACTGGTCCAAATTTAGGAAAGATTACAACACAGCTACATCTATACTCGAGCAAGGCTACCAGTCATGGTCCGAACAATTGGTTTCTAGCCTTCGCTCTACCGAGACTAAAATTCAGCTTTCCGAGGCGGTATCAGACTTGGATAACGACCTTCTCCACCTCTAGGAAGCGCGGCATTGCTTTGTCCGCCGGTGGCGCCGACAAAAGCATAACCAGAAACTTAAGGCTCGAATTTCCGAGCTCATCCAGCAGGTGGCCGAGTATGCGGCCCAGCTCGCAGACGCCAACTGGGTGGATCGTTGCAACACGGCAGCGCGGCAGATGTCCAGCTGGAACACCGGGCGGCTCTTCCGCGCTCTTATCGACCCAACGCAGACACACACAGAAACTCAGAAACATCTACAACGTGCCATACACAGCTTTCAGGGCTACACAACTCAGCTAGCGCACAAGTTGCGGGACCAATACTTGTGCACTACCCAGGACCCCTGCGGACCGGCGCACTCTTACGCAGGTTCGGAGAACGCTGAGCTGGATCAGCCGTTCCAGCTCCACGATCTGCGGGTGGCCCTGGCGAAAATGAAACGTAGCACAGCCCCGGGTCGGGACAAAATTAGAGTCAAATTACTAGCTAACTTACCCGACCGGGCCTACCAGTCCTTATTGGATTACATCAATTCAATTTGGCTTGGGGACGCGCCACTCCCCACCGATTGCAAGACTGCTCTGGTCACTTTCATTCCAAAAGCTGGCAAGGCTATCAGCACGGACAACCTTCGCCCCACCTCTCTAACCTCGTGTGCGGGCAAACTAACGGAGACGATGGTGCGTGACAGGTTGTCCGAGTTCTTGGAAAATCAACACATCTTCCCAGACTCCATGTTCGGATTTCGCCGGTACAGGTCCGCACAGGATGTTTTGCTACAACTTAATCGGGACGTTCTTGACCCGGTCGAATGCCCTCACAACGACAGGGTCATACTCGCCTTAGACTTGAAAGGAGCCTTCGACAATGTTACTCATGAGGTAATACTCACTCATCTTTCACAAGCCGGTTGCGGACGCAACGCGTTCAGATACATTCGGCAATTTTTGACAGATCGCTAATCCTACATTAAAATCCAGGACACCGAACATGGCCCCTTCCAACTTGGAACCAGAGGAACACCACAGGGTGCAGTGCTGTTTCCTCTCTTATTCAATCTGGCTATGATGCACCTGCCAGCCCAGTTGGGTGCTGTCGCTGGTGTGCAGCATGCGCTGTATGCCGATGACATCACCCTGTGGTCCCCGCAAGGTTCTCTTGGAGATATTGAGGCCAACCTGCAGCAAGCGGCAACCACAGTGGACCGTTATGCTCGCCGCTGCGGCCTTCAATGCTCCCCACAAAAATCTGAATTTGTACACATACGCCCCTCACCAAAGTGTACGGCCAAAATTGAGCTCTTTTTAGAGACAGGATCAATTCCTGAACGCACAAAGTCCGGGTACTGGGGCTCTTCATTCATCAACATAGACGGTCGGACACTACCTTGGCTAAATTCCGTAAGGTGGGGGACCAGGTGGGCCGCATGGTCCGCCGGGTTTCTAACAAACGTGGGGGGTTGCGATGCAAAGACGCCTTGCGGCTGGCGCATGCATTCGTGATCCGTCCAATCTTGTATTCGACGCCTTACCTCCACCTTCGGAAACAAGACGAGGATGCACTCTAACTCGTCCTGCGCAAATTTTTTAAGAGAGCCCTCGATCTCCCAATGAACACCTCCAACCAGCGTCTACTGGGCCTGGGCATGGTGAATACGTTCCGGGAGATCCGAGAGGCTCACTTAACCAACCAATACACACGTCTTTCTAAGACACTGTCGGGTCGCCGCCTCCTTGCCCAGCTACACATTCAACATACCACCCTTATGGAAAATCGTGTAAGCCTCCCTTTCGAGGGGAGATGCGCCCTCCACGTACGCCCTCTTCCTAAAAACATGACATGTGAAGACCACAATGGCCGGCGCCTGTAGCGGGCGGAAGCCCTGGGCCGCCATTATGGGTCGAAACCCGGCACTTACTACATGGACGCCTCCGGCCCCCCCCCCATGGGGGATGGTACACGGCCGCAATGGTCCACCAGTCCAAAACTGTTAACGGGCTTACATTTCGCGCCCGTAACATAACCCACGCGGAGGAGGTCGTCACTGCGCTGGCAGCTATCCACACTGATTCTAAAACAATTATCTCCGACTCGCGAGGGGCCTGTCGGAACGTCGAGCAAGGCTGGACGCCATACTTAGCCTACCGACTACTTCAAAATTGCACCTACACCGGAGACCCCGCTTACCGGAATATAGTATGGGCTCCTGCTCATATGGGTCTCGTGGGGAATGAGGCAGCCTACGCGGCCGCCCGCGCGCTCTCTCTCCGCGCTTCCCATCTCGACCCCCTAGATCAGGATCTCGAATTCGAACCCGCGTATTCTTTTAAAGACATCGTTCTTTATTATCAATCTTGTCATAGCCTTTACCCTCGCCCGAGTAAAGATCTGTCTAAGACGGAGGAGCGGCTTCTACTCCGTCTTTATACCAACCCTCTGCTGTGCCCGGCAGCACTTAAACATTTTAATCCCTCCTTCACGGGCAGTTGTCCGCACTGTGCGGATAAGTCTTCGGACATCTACCACATGGTGTGGGCTTGCCCATCCAATCCAGCTATTCCTCCTCACCCCAACCCCCCTCGGGAGGACTGGGAGGCGACCCTGCTCGGCTACTATGACCTACAGGCCCAAAAGGCATTGGTCGAGCGCGCCCGGGCAGCGGCCGACGCCACTGGGGTGCCGTACTAGGGACCCCACCCAGTATCTGTAAGGGCTGGATGTTCATAGATCCGGCCGATGCATACATCCACCCCTTTTAGGTCAATAAACATTTGTCACCACCACCACCGCCGAGCTGTTGTCTCCAATTTCTGAACGTCGTATAATGCCTGACATCGGTTTATTTGCTGCCCTTTTGATATCGTGACAGCCGTGAAAGCGTTTTCAACGCTTTAAATTCTTTGTAACTCGTACATAAAAGAAATAGAAGCGGTACCGTTACAATGCATTAACATGCAAGGGCGGGGATGTGTATAACCCAGCGGACGCCTAGAGGGAACATTTTAGCACTGTTTTTGTAGCTCCTCTTCGGCAGCGCAAGTCTCCCATAGGACCGGGCGATGGGGAGCTTCAGTAGCGGGCGGTCATCAGGGGCAAAATGGAGGAGCATGATGTGGTGGGGTGGAGGGCTGCAAGTGGAACCTAGAGTTGCCTGAGTGACTCCTTTTTTTTTATAAGATATAGAAGAGGTGTCACGTAGTCGTAACTGGCGATTGGCGGTCGGTGCAGGGGCGGCGGCGAAAACACCTGTGGCGAGTCAGGTTTCTTCGCCTCTTCAGGGCCACTGACAGTACATGCGAATTTCGCTCGACTAGGCACCTGAAACTTTCGCTTCAAAACGTATCTTTTTATAACAGCGCTGTTCTGCTGATCAATAAATCACGCTTATTTAGAGTTTCATTGCTTTACCATGGCCACGTGTTGTGTGATCCAGCACTTGACCTGCACTGCAGATCATTTTTTTTTTTAGAATAAACTCCACTTGATAGTGAGCACCTCTTCTCGTCTGTGTGCGCTGCCCCGTAGTAATGAATCTTTATCAACTAGCCAAATTAGCCTTTCAAGCATCTCCTGCTATCATTAAAATACCCTCTCTCTCTGTCCCACCCTTTCCCTCTTATCACATTTCGAATCCGCCTTCCTTCCTTCCCTTACGCGCATACAGGTGTCCGCGAAGTGTGACAGTTACTGCGCCTAATTTATATTTAGTATCTACTCGACGATCACCCTGGTCGAGTAGAGAAACCAGCAGCTGCTGGTTAGTTGGGATTCATGGACGACCCCCTCCTCTAATAGTAGTTGTACGAAAGCCATAATTTATGGAACTGGTTCAGTTGTTAGCGGTGAGATTTGTCAGGTCCCCAGTGGGGCTCCGTTGGCTCAGGCCGCTGCCGAGCTGTAGCAACCAATAAACCTTTGCGCCGTCAGGTCGGAGCTGTACAGGGCTGCCTCCCAATCCGCCCACTTTGGGTTGTCCTCAATTACGGGGTATGGCTTACGGTAGTTTGGACACAGCCATTATTGCATCGGTCAGGGTGATGTCAAACTATTTCGGTTCGCATTTCGTATCCATCTGTTGGTGAAGTTGGAGGGTAATTTGCGATAGATAATCAAAAACAACAACATATGTGCCGCCAATAACTGCAGGTGTCCACCGAGAAGTGTTACAAATACTGTATCTTAATATTCACAAATCCCAATCAAAATTGTAAATTGGTCTACAGGAAAGGAACAGCACAGTATTTGTCACTGTTCTTTGTGGACACCTGAACCTCACACTAAGGAATGGATGGCAAGTGGAAGTGAAAGAACAGATAAAGGTGTGCAGTAATGGAGGGATAAGGAATAATTCTGAGCACCTGCGGATTGATGAGAATTATATTATTAGTATATTAATATTATTATGAAGGACGGTTGCTCGACGTTTTGATAATAAAGCGCACGTGTTTTTCCTGACACATTTTTAATGCGATATCTCGATTGTGTATGGCGAAGGCATTTCTTCCGAATGACCTCAATACTATATAGCGTAATATTCATTTGACTAGACAGCGTAAAATGTCCTCTTTCGCAGGAAGTCCGGCCTTCGGTTTGACTGCGCTGTAAGCGAAAGTCACAAGCAAAACGCTTTGAAATTGAGGTGCTTGCTAGATACTCGAGAGTTTCTGTGAAGAAGCGCATTGTTTGAATGCGGCTGAGCCTATGGAGATGCGCATTAGGTTTAGCCTCCATTGAAATGCGGTTTCCTCGGTCGGATTCGAACCAAGGTGCTCCGGATCTGTAACCGAGCCTCCCTGAGCCCCACTGAGTAAACAAGTAATCCCCGAGCTTCCGCGGTGGGCGAAAAAACCAAAATACCAAAAGACGTTTAACACTTTGGCAAAATGTTTTAGCCTATCAAGGCCAAAAGATATCGGGACGGTAAAGGTAGTGTCAAACGCGCTTAGGCATGTTTGCGCTCTTAAAGGCCCACTGTCCACCCTCCGGTCGAAAATATTTTCTTCCCCGGTGACTGTGAGATTTCGCCCCTAGAATGCAAGGCCGCAAAATGTTTTTGAAAAGAGTAACTAATAACGCAGTTACAGCCACCGCAATCACCCGATTCTGTCATGCCTCTCTCCTTTCGTTCCCTCGCAAAGGTTTTTCACTCTCCTGCCCGAGGTCGTCTAGCCTCCGCAAGGCAAATTCCCCTTCCTCCTCCGCGTTTGGCGGGAGGTGGGGCGTGGCACTCCGCGAACGCGAAAAAAAAAAAACGGCCGAGGGAGCGCGCGCTGCCGGATTCAGTTTGGCCGTGGCGAGGGAAAAGCGCACAGCGAGCGGTAGACACCCATCCTTCTCCCGTCAGTCAGCGAGACAGACCAATGGACGTCGTTCGCGGTACGTACGTCATTACTGTGGCTTGACGGGCCAGCGCAGGAAACGGGGAAGCTGGCTTCCCGAAGGAGAGCATCAGAGAGCTTTGAATTGTATTTTCGATGCTTTGCGGCGCGCGTGTGACTGTAGCATTTTGCACAGACTATCTCCGGTACCTGACCGAAACACTGGGCTCCTTTGCTTAAAAGGACCTTCCCTGGACAGTGGCCCTTTGTGTTTTTTTTTTTCGTGTCCCGGTTGATTTCTTCAGCTCGTCGGCGATGCCCACATGGAAGCGGTAAAATAAGCAACCAAAAGCGTGGGTTTAGGGTCTGATCTCAATGTTTGTCTTATCCGGCTACCGTTGACCACCATCCGCACGCACTTTCATCGCTAGGCACAATCACAACATCCGAAAAGGGCGAAAAATACCATTTCCGAGTCGTTTTACGTGCTTGAAACCGTGTAATCGTTGCAAGTAAAATACATGACAGCTGTCCAAAAAAACTCCTCTCTGTGTGCGCGCATCTGTAAAAGAAAAGCGGATGTTAATATATAGATATCACTTAGCGTCACTCAGTTGCCCTCGCTAACAGCCGTTAAATCCTGGTGGTGTCAAAATTGCACATATCTGAAACGTGGCACAGCGCTGCGTATTCCGTGGTAGCGCACCCGATTCGACCAAACGCACGTGATATAGAATCATGACTGTGGCGAAATCTTTCTATGTGCAGCGTTCAGGCTATCATTTTTCATATTGTTTAATGTCTGTTTGCTAGTGAAGCTTAGAATATTCTGCAATAAGAATTCGAACCGACAGCATATGTACCTCCTTTTGTATGACGTTGATTGTAAGAGGTGCCCAGAGAGAATTGCGGCAGACAATGCGTCTTTCCTCTCTCAAAGAAAAACGCTTTATAATCGGACACAACTCAAGTCTACCCTAACCGCTGTTAGCGCTGCTAGGCACACCGCTGTTAAGGCTTTTCTGGTTACCTGAAAACGCTAACCATCAGATCAACTTAAAAGCTGAATAATTTTGATTTCTCTGTCTTCGCAGGTATAGTCAAATATCAAAAACTGATTCTGATTACTACACACGCCATACGCCACTGCCCATAGATAGCAATTGCTGGTTTTTAAGTTGTATTTTACTTCAGATAATTTTCCTTCATTTAAAAGTCTCATACGGCACTGACTCGTCCGCGGCATTATAACTCCCCATTAGCACTAACCATCCAAATGCTAAAATAAAAATCTAAATAGTGAGAGTTAGTTTATTTAACTGCGCAGCTGGGAGCGTTTCTTAGTAAAGTTCATCAGTGGAAATGTTTCTTCTCTATTTCGAAGTCCTTCTTTAGGAATTTTCAAATGTGTTAGCTGTAGCACTTAGTACCTGTAGGAAACCCCACTTTAACCAAGCCACCCGAAGGTGCCCGTGTGTTCGTGACAATAGCATGTCTAGTCCGGGATCGTAGGGTCCCAGCGGTGTAGATGCTAATCTCGAGAGGGCTGTATCACATATCATTCCGCATATATATGAAGCCCCGCTTAAACCAAGCCTTACGAAGGTGCCTGTGTGGCCACGAGTATAATGTGTCAGGTCCGGGATCACAGAGTCCCAGCGGCGTCGATTCTAATCTCGAGAGGACTGCATGAAATATCACTCAGGTTATAATAAAATCCCGCTTTAACCAAGCCATACGAAGGTGTCTGTGTGGCCATGAGTATAGCGTGTCAGGTCCGGGATCACAGAGTCCCAGCGGTGTCGATTCTAACTTCGAGAGTGCTGTATAAAGATAAAGAGGATTGTTTGATTCTAGAGTCTGCAGCCTCCATATCACACGAGCGTGTACAGGGAATTTTAGAGGGGAGTGCGTCCCTCGGATGTGGTAGTAAAACTTCAATACCCAACAGATACAGCAGAGGCGTTAGCCTATCCGCCTAGACGGCGGCCCGGAGTCCTTGGACCCAGGAGGCTAGTTCGGCCATTCAAAATTAGGCCTAGAGCTGAATCTAAGTGTGTGAGTTCAACAGTAGTCTCCCAATATT
Source organism: Amblyomma maculatum (assembly GCF_055883805.1). Classification (NCBI taxonomy): domain Eukaryota; kingdom Metazoa; phylum Arthropoda; class Arachnida; order Ixodida; family Ixodidae; genus Amblyomma; species Amblyomma maculatum. The sequence goes on from NC_139350.1 coordinate 84,632,817, forward strand.
CTTCCAATTTTGTCTCGATCTATATTTAGAATTTCTAGAAACGTCTATATCATATGCACCAGATCCGCCCTATCCCGGCATAGTTTTCATCTAGGTCAGAAGTGTTCCGGGCGCTACTGGCTAAGGGTAGCTGCATTTAGAAACGTCCGTTTGTAAGCACCTTCAGATGCTTGTTTTGGCTGTTAGTGTCCTAGCTACCAGTGGGCACACTACCCTGTTTAGCTGACAGTGCTCAGCAATCACTTTATAGATCCCTAGCAGGTCACTGCTCAGGGTGTATTGAGTGTCAGAGCCTACCCGGAAGGTGAGACCACGGGCGAGCTTATGCGCTCCCTGATTTCCGTGGAGCTGGGAATTGGCTGGTGCCCATATAAGCCAGAATATTCTTTCATACTGACTTGTTTCCAATATCATTTTCGCCTGTGTAGAGACTTGTCCCTGAGAGAATTATTATTGATTTATTTATTTATTGATACTGCAATCCCAGTGTTGGGATTTTAGCAGGGTGGGAATACAAACTATGTAGTTTAACAAAACAGGCAAAAAATAAACAATAATTACAGTGCAAGTTGAAGCTCTTCTGAACAATTACTAATAAAACCAAACATATACAACACAGCAGTGAAATAACAAAAGCAATAAAAAGAAACTAGGTTATATGTTTGTTTGTTTTTTTTTTTTTTTTTAGGACTGCTGCAGCTGAGGCTCTAAGGGAGCACTTCAGGTGAGGGTCAAAGGAAGTACCTTAGCAAGACAAACAGAACCATCTTTGCAGGCTGCGAGGTTCGAAACTGGGTTTGGGCCCACTGCGGAGGAGGGGCGCGCAGCGGGGTTTACGGAGCTTCTCCCAAACGCACACCCCTGTAAAAGCCGAGCACCAGGCCGGGGGACGCTTGTACCCATTTTTACCGGTGGGTGTCCGGCGGTGGGTTTCGAACTGACCACCTCCCGCAGCCGAGACGGGTGCTGTACTGTAGTAGCCATTTTTTTCTGCTATCTCAATGACAATTTCAACATTTCAGCCGGGTCAGCTACGCTCGCTCTGAACGAGCTGCTTATTAGATCTTGTTGATCATCTGTTACTGCCGCAACCATAACATGCCTTTCCTCATACTCAGCGTCGTCGACATAGACCACATCTTGTTTTTCTTTATATGTCTTCTGCAGCGTTTCTCCCCTTTTCATCCTTTTTGCCTGGTGATGCACTGGATGCATGTTCCGTGACAGCAGGGGATTTCTAGTCGCTGCCCGACTTCCATCGGGATATCAGGCTTGTGGTCATTTTGGCTTTTCTATCGAACGCCTAATTAACAGTATGTTTCGTCCCGTCCGGATCTTAGCCACTCTCGTATTGGGAGATTTGGTTGGCTTGTACCACTTCTGCCAGTGTACTGGGACCCCCAGCTTCATTAGCTTGTCTGTAGTCGCACTAATGTGGAATCCTAGGGCTGCTTTTATTCTCTTCCTGATAATTCTTTCAATCCTATCCTTCTCGCACTTAGACAAGTGTAAATACGGGACAGCGTAGGTGATCCCGCTGCTGACAAAGGCTTCTACGAGTCTTATCCCCCACTTGCGGTTAGCGATGCGCCTAATATTAGATGTATCATTTTTTGAGCGCAGCCTCCGAGTTTCATTACAGCTTCTGCGTGACGACCATTTTCCTGCAGCCACATTCCTAGAATCCTATCTTGTCCACTCTTTGGAGGAGTAGTCCGTCTGCCTTTATAGTTCGCTTATCGGTTGCTCGTGTCCAAACTGCTGCGTGGTGGCTGGTGCACGAGCATCTCGGACTTTACGGGAGAGCATTTGAGGCTTTAGTGATTGCATATTCTTCAACCGTTTTCCCAGTTATCTGAAGGGCGCCGTAAATTTGTCCATCCCTACCTCCCGCGGTCCAGAGTATGATGTCCATGTAGAAGCTTTGGTTTAGACTCTGAGTGCCTTCTAGTCTTGATGGGAGCTTGATTAGTGCAACATTGAAAAGCAGGGGTGAAAGGAATGAGTCTTGGGGTGTTCCTCTACTACCTAGCGTACATTTGTCCGATCCCTGCTCTCTAATTAGGATGGTTTCTTTTCGCTTTGAAAGCCTCTTACATAGTTGCATGTTTTTTCGCCTATTCCGAGATCTTGTAGGCTTTCTAGTATTGCTTTCTGTTTTACGTTATCGAAGGCTTTTGCTAAATCCAGGCCTAGGATAGCCGCGCGTCTTTAGTATGCGCTTCGGTGATCTGGTGTTGGATTTGCAGCATAACGGCCACCGTCGAGGGACCAGGTCTGAAGCCAGTCACAGAGTAGGGGTAGAGCCCATTGTCTTCCATGCATCTGATTAGTCTTCTCTGGATCACGTATTCTATGAGTTTTTCCACGCACAATGTCAAACAAATTGGTCTTATATTTTCAATCTGTAGCTTTTTCCAGGTATGGGGATTATGACGTTCTGCGAATCCTTCCAAATGGTCGGAAGTCGCCCAAGTTTCCAGCCTTTTTGCAGGTATCTTGCGAGGGCAACAACTGAGTCGTCATCCAGATTTCGCACCATCTCGTTGCTCAATCCGTCTGGTCCTTCTGCTGACTTTGTTTTAATGGGGCAATTCCAGCCTTGAGTTCTGTTTTTTCTGTGGGTCTATCCAGGTTCTGGGTTTGCGGCATGTGATAGTCTGAAAGCATTTCAGAGAATGCAGTTCCCACATAGCGTGTCTGTATTTATTCAAGGAATTCCTTTCCGAACCATTGTAGAAGTGGACAATATTTTGGACGTTTTGCTTCTGCACCGACTTACAACCTTCCGGCTCCAAGGGGTAGCATAGTAGCTATCAAGATTAGTTAGTCCTATAGATATTTCCATGCTATTGCATGTAGAATCATAATTTGTCGAAATAGTGGAAGAGCATATTTTTCTATTTCTTTGTCAGTCGAACCTGTAGTCTGCGGCGTACAATCTTGTTCCATCTTAGTTGATATTATTTCTTCTCAAATATTTTTTGCCATACCAAAGGTGCAGCAGACGGCTGTCTGCCTCTTCCAGACCTGCTTCTCCGGGTACCTCTCTGGTTGCTTCTTTCACATTTGCACGAAGCGCTGTTGACCACTCTTCTATATTTGTAATTTCTCCGCTTCCTGTTAGGCTTCTGATATCCCTGAAGGTTTCCTCCTCCACTAGTGTAGCCGTCTTGCCTTTGATTCTTCGCGGTCCTCCTTCCGCCACAGAGTCGATGATGCAGTGGTCACTGCCTATCTTTGCGTGAGTGGTACACCATGTGGCGTATTTCGCGCGGCTGAGAAAAGTTAAATCCGCAGAAATGTCTTCTGTGACCCTTACAAAAATGCATGTTGGGTGTCTATAGAAATTCGGATCAGATGTGTCCACATACGCTGTTGAAACTCTATCGATAATCATCGACATTTTTGAAGGTGCCGTGTTGACCCCATGTTGAGCTCTTTTGGAATAGTGGCCCATGTGTTTCTTAAGAGCTTTTCGAATTCGCACCACTGAAATTCTGTTGATTTCAGGCTCAAATGCTTCACAAACTCTGCAAGTGACGCTTTTTGATTTTCTGCTACCTTTCCACTCCTGAACAACAGAAAATAGCACACGACCATCGGTTTCCCAGGAGCAGACACGAGGTGATTTTCATAGATGCAAAAGTAGTACAGTACATCTCCTAGCTGCGATAACTCACCACATTATATGTTCTGCTCGACCAATTAACAATCCTGTCAGATCAGTGCTTGGTAATGATAAGTATAGTGAGGCTTAAAAGAACAACAAAAAAGATCTTGTTTTAAGCCCGATTATACACGCTCACCTAATAACGTATACTCTGACCTGGCTAGATTGTTGATTGGTCGAGCAGAACATAGAATGTGTTGACTGATCGCAGCAAGGATATGTGCTGTATTACTTTTGCATTAATGCAAACCAGCTCGTGTCTGCCCCTGGCTAACCGTTGATCATACATCATTTTCTGTCGTTCCGCATTGGAAAAGGAACACAGAATTAAAATGCGCGTTAATAACAAACGAAATAAGGATTGCATCGTTGCTGAACCCATACCATGAGCTGGGTTGTTTATTCGCTTTATTTCAATTCATGCGCAAGGTATGACGCCAGGCAGTTCTTTGTGTAAGATGCTGATACATCCGGGAACTCCTCGCATGCGTAAACTAAAATAAACAATGGAAATCATAATTAAGGTGTGGTATATACTAACCAAAAAATAAAGCGAAGCGATATGTACGCGGCCCCACGTCTTAGGTCAAGAAATTGCATTTCTTGTCTAAAATGAGTTGGCGGTCTTTTTCACTGCTTAGTTAGCATCGCCGCTGCCTCCAGAACGCGCCAGCATTACCCTACGGCGCAGATACCGTATCGAAATAGTACAACACTGTGCCGAACAACCCGTCAAGAATGGTCACCATTTAAAAGAAAGAAAATGTCGCGTCCGCGATAGTGACAAACCTCGTTCTCTTTATCTCTCTCCTTCCCCTCCCCCCCCCCCCCCTCTTTTTTTTCCGACGAGGCTGGCTTGCCTGCCGGAAATATGTACATACGCGCTTCATTATCTTGTAGCACATACTGTACAAGACTGGCATCAACACGAAAAGGAAAAGCAAAACACTCACCGAAACGCAGACGCTCAGTCCGCCCCGCTTTTCGCCTTGAATCCAAAACGCCTGCGACTGTTCAACTTCTTAAACACGTTCTCTTCGCGCAGAAGCTCTATCCCAACAACGGACTCCTCCGAAGAGTTCAGTGCGTACGGGTCTCACTTCACCTCGCGCTCCGATGTGAACAAAACGAACTTGGTGATAATCTCAACCCTCCACACGATGCTTCGCTCACAGTGCAACATACGACCACGGTGGCGGGAAAGCGCCAACTGACCCACCGCCGCACTCACGCATACCCGCGTCGCCGTGCAAAGAAAACACATGCAGAAACGGGGCGCCGAAAAACGGTTTCACTTCGGGGAAAAGGGGAAGCCGCGGCCACGGCGCGAATCCGGCCATGCCAGGAGAAACGGCGGATAAGGCAGAGCAGAGACACCGCGGGGAGCCCCCTCCGAGCAACAGGAAGCAACACCGACCCTCCCGTCTTGCTGGCGCCTGTTCGCGGGGCACGGAGAGTGTGCGTATGAAGGGGACAAGAGCAAGGCGGCCGAATGCGTGTTTGAAAAAAAGTCACCGGAAGAAAACGCGCTTTATCCTTCTTTTTTTTTTAATACAGCGAATGTTTTTGTTATTCTTGTTCACTAGTATCCGTGTGATCAAACCGTGATTATTAGATCACCCCAATACTTAAAGTGACTTAATTGTAGCGTGGTGGCCACTTCAAAAAAGGAAAGAAAAAAAAAACTTTCGAAAGACACGCAGAGCGGCGGAGGATTCTAATGCAGATTGCACCTCATTTTGCGGCAATGAGCTATGGGCAAAAAATCTAGGCTTCTGCAGAATGTCAGACACTGAAACATATACTGAACTTTGCAACTGGTTTAATGAAGCTCTGCCCTGCCCTACATAGTAGGTTAAATCTAGGATCGTGTTCGTTAGTGCGATGACTCACTGAACTTATTTTGATATAAACTATATACGTATATCCTAGTATTACAGTTACCATGTGTGACATACAAAATATTATCTATTACGAGGTTTGAGTAGCATTCAGTGATGTGTTTGCATTAATAATGAGGGGAGCCTTTGCCATCATAAAGTTTTCAGGGCCATATTTTCGCTACTCTGTTGCGAACTATCAGCTAGATGTGCACCGTTAATGTTAAAAACTGTCCATATGCACTTTAATAAACATGAACGTGCACGCAATTGGGCGCTGCTCTTACATTACGTTGCAGAAACTGGCCAATCGTTAATATCAAGTGAGATCAAAGAAGCATAACGAAATCTCTACATGTTCTCAACATTGACGCCTAAAACCACTTAAAAACATGGGTCAGCACTACAGTATCCGCTATTTTCTTCGTGAATGTTGAAAACTGACAACAAAAAGCATATAGAAACAATAGTACAGAAAGTATATTCGGTAGAAAACAATGAAAATTTTGTTGGCCGTGTGAAGACTATACTCAACTGGGGCCGAAAGTCTATCGATATTCAATAAATTCAAAAGGCGGTCAATAGTCCGACAATGGAGTTTCAAAACCCATTTTTGGCTGTTTCTGTTGGATTCTGTTCCCCGTTAGTAGCGTTATATCAGTCTTCTGAACCTATAACTAGAGGACCCGATCCTTTTATATCTTCTCGTCTGGAGCCCCACGCTGGGTGTGGAGCGTTAGCCGCGATCAGCGCTTGCTTGTTGGCAATTTTCCGTTTTGGAAAAGTGCGCCGAATTTGGCCTTTTTTTGCCGCGAGGTGCTGTGTACTTTGACGATGAAAAGGCTTCTTTCTGTCTTTTTATTTTGCGTGAGTTTGCCGAGGACGTGGTCAACTTCTGTGTCATGCCTGCCGGTTTTTAATTAGCATATCCACCCGCGGTTTCTTCCATTCCTTACAGAAAGATCGATACCCCATTAGCTTTGCTTGCATTGCTACTTGTAACACGATTGCCTCCAGACTGTCCTTGTTACTAAGGGGTATCAGCAGAACCGGCCTTTTACAGCTGTATCCGCGACAATTCTGCTGCCAAATAGTTTCCCTGTTATTTTTGATGACTATGGTCAGCTCTATTTTCATTTCTTCATGTCCTTCCCTCATCCTGTGCGGCGAAGCGCACATCAATATCATTGAACTTGAGACTGAAAGCTTTGAGTGGCGCCATGGCTGAAGCAATTTCTGTAGATATCACCCTAAAGGAAAACGTCGAGTATCTGTTCTAGCTTCTGGTCGATAATTTTACCAACAACCTCTGGCGTTATGTGTTCATACCTTGGTTCTACCCCCTTCCTATTCGCTGAAGAAAGGACATCCTCTCTTCTGTCCTGTTTTGTTTCAGCACTCAGGCTAACCTGCCTTCCTAGAGCGCTCTGTTGCTGTGGTAAATTAGGATTTTCTAGTTTTTAGACCTTCTATTTACGGTTTTCGTTTTCTCTGGGCAGTGTGTTTACCAACTGCCTAATTTTGATTAGCTCCTCAGGGTGCTGCTTATTTATTTGGGAGGATATATCTGTCCAGCTCACCACGTTACCCTTTGCCATCTCGGGTGGTTTCAGGCTCCTGAACTGGGCCTTAGAACTCGTGCGGCCTTTGGATTGGTTCCTAAAAGTCGCCCGTCCTCTGAAACTGAATATGAATCTTGATCCGCTTCTTCCAGTTTTGGAAAAGAGCTAAAGTCAGAGCGGCTGCTGCTGCGACTCCTAGGTCCCCGATCTGCTCTGTCTGCTCGCCCGACGTTACTGAAGTCTTCTTTGATTCTTCTTCTTCGGATCGGATTTTCGCCTTCCACCATCGTTTCTGAACGACGTAGTGGATTCGGTAGCGTTCTTTCCATTTTTTTGGCGCCCGTCAAACGCCACTTACCACACAGCTCTCACTTGGGTCGCACTCGTGTTCTTCGGGCTGGGGTGGTGTCCGGAGGTCACATCCTAGACATATTGGGTTGTTCAAATCAGCAGACATGTCTGCTCGGTGGCCTATGCTTCCGCAAATATCATACACTTCATACTTCTTGTATATTACGCAGCGGGGCGGACAGTGTCCACCTGAATTTCTTCGGCACTAAGCGTAGCGGCTGTCCATGTGTCCTTTCAGTTTGGGTTTCATTCGGGAGCCCGAGATGTAGCCCACCTTTCTGGCGAACAACAGTTTTACGATCATCTAGACAGACGCAGCTGTTGTGATGTCACCGAGCGGTGCGCCATCTTCCTCCCTAGTCGGAGAACCATCTTGGCTTCTGCCCAACCGTCATCTTGACTTCCTTGGTTGTCTCCGCTGACGTGGCGGTTTTGCTTGTGCCTCGCTTTGTGTTGGCTGGCGTCCATCTCTGCTGCTGCCCTAGCTTTTTCGGCGAGACGTCCTCGACCTCGACGTATCCATCGCGGTTTTAGACACGGCAAATGCAGTGATACCCCGGCGTGGTACAGCCATAACTTCTGAAAAAGTGCCCAAAATTGTGCCGCCATATCCTGGCTACCGCGGAGTCCGGGTAACTTCCGTGAACGATTATAGTGAGTTTTGCACCGGTTGTCATCGGAAATCCGTATCAATCCTTGTTTGTTTTTTACACAACTCATATGAGTCGCGTCCACGTTCATTTCGCCCCCTATTGCGTTCGTCAGAATAAAAAATAAAATTTTCAGCCACAGGAGATGTGGGAAGGGGTAATAGCCCTTTACGGCTGCAAAGAAGACTTTCACATCACTGATTGTTTCATCTTAAATACCTCGGGTGGCGATGAAGATCAAGCCACTGCGGCTGTCTCGGGCATTGATAAATTAGTATATACAGAATATCTTTGTGGAATATTTCCTTGCTATTATGCGTACGACATTCCAATTCATGTATCACCGCGTTGTTTTCGCCTGCGTCCGCTAGTTAATTTATAATTGAATTTTTTCCTCACCAGTTACGGTTTCGGTTTCAGCAATAGAAATATGGCTGGGAGGCCACAATCAAGTCTAAGTCGCGCGCTGCATGAAAGAACAGCAAAATATTCGCTTACTCTTCAATTTTTATTATTCCTGTTGTTGAAGCATCCATGGAGGCTGGCTTTAGCATTACAGTGCACTAACATGACACAGGAATGATATATCACTTTTTTATCATCCCTCACGTGACCTATACTTGACTGTGACGTCACAGCGATCGCTCGGCTGTTGAAACTGAAACCGAAACAGGTGAGACAAGAAATTTGATTGTAAATTATTCAGCAGTAGCAAGCGAATGTCACATGGTGATTGGGAACAGAAGTCTGTGGACCACGCAAACTTCACCCAAAGGACATAACTTTCGTATCGGCCAAACCATACTTGTCGACGTGAAAGTTAGACTTGAGCTCTTTAATGTGAGCTAGAGAAATAAGGTGATAATTCGTTTACGTGCTTCTAGTACGAACTCGCCAGACGAATGGTCTAGAGACTTATGCCCAGGAAAGTACAGTAATGTCTTACGCGCTTGCAATTGCAAAAAAAATATAACACAAGTCCAATATTTTCGTGTCTATATACCCCTTAGAGGTGACCATTGCTCCGAGACTCCTAGCCATGCGGAACAAACGACCATCCACAACGCTGAAAAACCTTCTCTTCCCTCACTGCCACAGCCCAGGCGACGATGCCATCGTAATTAGGCTAAAAAAAATCTGCACGCCATTTACCTTCGAGACATTCGCATGTATTCGCATAATGTTGCGTATGCATAGAAATACCCTAGCCACCAAGGACGCTAATAAAATGCAATGCCGCCCTTTTTCTTTCCATTGTTTGGCCAGAAGAATGGTCTAGAGGTGCGACATGCTCTTTGAGGCAGGAGAGTAGGGCTTAACAAAAGGGCCTTACTTGTGCCCCACAGAGGAGAAGGAAACACTTATTCGGGCGATGAAATAAAAAAGGAAGGGGACGGCGTGCCTTTTTAGCATTTTGTCGGAGGTGCCGCTGAAATGATTAGCAGTTGGCGGAGTTTATTGCAGAGCCAGGCCATTCGGCAAGCAGAAAAGAAAACCTCAGCCTCAGCCTTTAATCGAGACACGCATCCAGCGCCAGCACCGCTTCTCTGTCGTCGAGCGCGCTCGGAAACCGTAGAACGGATGCGTATAGCGCGTTAGCCGTAAACGATGAGGTGGAAACGCGAATTAGGCAAAAATAAAAGGACACAGAAATCAGAACGAGAGGCGGCGTGATTTGTGTTCCCATCGATTGCCCAAGAGTGGTGGAAGGTTTACGCCAGAACACGCTTTAATCTGTTCCTGGCACTTTGCCCAGAAGCAGAACTGCTCGCCCATGTGCGAGCGCGCCACATACACGGGGTCGTGGTGGCGGTGCATGTAGATGCAAGTGAAGAAGCGACGCAGGGACCTCGCATCGCTCAGTGAGGCATGAAAGCAAGGCTTCTTCTTTCGTTCTTCCTCACTCCTCCTTACTCAATTTCCTCGAGGCCACCCACTTCCTCTACGTTATGCAGCCTTAATGCAGGGACCACAGCATGAGATGCTGCGCATTCTATAACTGCATCGTGAACGAAGAAAAAATCAAAGCGATGAGATGGTGTCGGGGACGACAACAACGGCGGCGGCGCAGCATTAGTGCGGAAGAGAACGATAATGTACACATAGGCAGGCTCGATGCTTCTTTCTGAGTACTTACAATGCAGTGCGTGGTCCAAGCAACGTGTACGTCAATGAAGCGACTCGCAGAAAAGAGATAGAGAGAGAAAGATGAAAACTAGAAAAGAGGGGTCGCGATAGAACCCGTAACTGTGGGCTTCCGAGGACGTGACGTGTCAGAGTAAGGTCTTGTAAAGCAATTGTGGGTGTCCAAAAGGCGCACCACTGTACAGCGCTCTATGCCGCTGCTGTGGTTCGGAAATGATGCAGCGGCCGACCTTCGAACTGTCTGCAGTAGAGGCCTTCACAAAGAGGCAGGGATTGATGTCGGAGAATAAAAAGAGACAAATTTCAATTCCCGAGTTTCATTTTTTTTTTTTTTTACTTTCAGTCAGACGTCTTCGTAAAAAAAAAATGGCACAAGGAGATAAAAATGATGAGAGTAGTGACCAAGCGATGTTTATAAATAATTCGCTTTTTATTTTTATTGTAATCATTTTTTTTTTCGGGTAGCGTGTCAGACCCACGCTTCGATCCCACGTCACGTATATCGGAGCAAGTCTAGATTTACGATACTCGGGAGTGAAGAAAGTGAAACTTGGAGCGGCGCCGAAATTAGTAATCGTATTCCGAAACGGGGCTCCGCCGCCGTGCGCGGCTTCTCTTGGAAAAGTGCCAATTCATCACTATAGGCGAGTGCTCAACTGCGGGACAAACGAGAGTCGCTCTCGTTATAAGCAACGTCCTCGGCTGCTGCCATAACCAACGGCCAGACAGCCTGACATTCAACTTTCGCTCATTGTCGCGTGGCGGAAAGGTTTTTATTGAGCTGTTAGGGTGATAGATTTGCCTGCACTGACGATCAATCAATCGCGGCCGTTATTTGTTTGGGCACTGCTTGCGATGTCGGGCACACAGCATCTGGATGCCGAAGGCCGCGGCACGAAGGGAAGCTCCTTGAAAACGGTTTTTCTTCGCGAACTCCAGATGTTGGCCTTTCCTTTTTGGCGGAAACATTTCTCGTCTTTGCATACACGCAACGAGAGGTCGGTTAATCTTTGCGATGGCATTGCAGTTTTTCTTCTTTAGCCATTCACTCCAGCTGGATGAGTGTTTTCACTCTGATAACAGATATTCGTGAAGAAAAATGCGCATTTGAAAAGCCTCGTTTAACGAGAATTCTAGTAGACATATGTACTGGATTAATGCAATGGCAATGCGAAATCAACAAATAGTCAATACAATACTAGTGCATAGTTCACTCACAAAAAAAGGAAAATCCGAATTTTACACGTGTGTACCCAGAAGAACACTCGTCACGCTTAAATTTCAGTGCGTGGCAGGCAAACATTTGAGAGCAGGGAACCGCGGAACGTGACGCCACATCTCTCTTCTTGTATTGTTACCTCCGTAATGGAAGCTGTTTTCCACGCTGTTCATCCTAAATAAACTAACAGGCACAGGTTGTTTTCCTTAAGGGGAATATTGTCCAGTTTCTAAACGACCATTGTATCTTATACTAAAAGAAGTAGCATTGGTACCTACACCGAGCTTATTAACTAATTATAGGGCACAGTAAGCACTGTTTTCTTACTTTAACTAAACCGCAGACATTCGGGGTGAAAACTAAACTGTCTATATGGCTTAACGACCTCAGCGTTGAATTTAGAAATTTTATAATGCCAAACAAAGCGGGCGGTACACGCAAAAATTATCAAATTAATTTAAAGAAATCAAATGCATGCGCAGCCATCGCGCTGAAAGCGAACAAAAATGTTTGCTGGGCCAACAAAGTACCCTGAAGCGAGAAAAGGCTATTTTTCTACTTCAATATGTGTCGTTTGCGTTTGCAGCTTTGTCCTTTTCCTTTCGTCCTGTGTCGCACTTCAGCACCGCTCTACCGGGCGGCAATAAAACGCGAGCAGTGTGAAATGCAGCAGTCATCACTGCGCTCATGGCGCTCACGCCCTTTGCCATGATCCCGGCCTTTTTGTCAGGCGTCGATTTTACGCGCACAAAATTTCGACGTATATTTTCTTCGAATGTTGCATATTTTAGAGGTCAGCACAAAGCGCATTGTTTTTCGCCACTTTACATTGGCCACGACAGCGTTGCACTATCGTGCACGAACAGGTATGCACCCTTAACTTGTCCGCTAATCAAATTAATTCCACGAGTCTAGCTTGCGAGTCAAATAAGAGCATAACCGACAGAAGTTGCGTGATTATAGTATTTCTTTGCCGGCAAGCATGCTGCTTAGAGACGTTTACGGCTTTCTTTTTTTCTCTAAACCTTTCCAACAGAAGAAGACATTGTCGGGCAAACTGTCGACGCCGAATAATCAGTTCCAGCCGCCACTGAGCTGTTACGTCGGCTCTTACTTAGGTCCCCGACAGCACTCCCTGCATGGCTACAGGAAGGTTGTCGCATTTGTTTGCGCAGAATCATTATTGGCATACGTCTGACAATTCTTGCCGCGTTGCTGGATGGCGTGGGATTGTTATAAATGAAACTCGTGATAGTCATTGGTGTTTCGAACTTCTTATTAGGTGTTTGACCGAACCAGACCATCGCCACCTCTACGCCATCGTGGTGTGTGAACTATTGAACCTCTATGGGCATCATAATAGCGCGCATGCGCGAAGATGTTGTATAAATACAGGCAAGACTAAGACAGTAGGGCATATGCTTAGCTACAACAATCTTACGTCAATGCAAGGGTACACAAAGTCACACAAGCGATTTCCTTTACCTTTGATGAAGCCACGCTATCGGTCTGCGGTGAAGAGCTAGTAGCGCGGGGCAACGAATCAACATAGGAGTATCATCATCATCTTCATCATCATCAACCAGGGTATACCCGCTGCATGGCCAAAGCTTCGCCCATATCCCTTCAATTAACTCGGTCGTAGATGCATCAACTTGACTTCTGCGAACTCCTTAACCTCATCCACCCACCGAACTTCCTCCTGCCCCTGCCATGCTTTCCTTCCCTTGGAATCCAATTTGTTAGCCTAAGCGACCATCGGTTGTCTTGTCTACGCATTGCATGCCCTGCTCATGCCCGTTTCTTCCTGATTTCCACCAGAATGACATTAATTCGAGTTATTTCTCTGACCCACTCTGCACGCTTCCTATCTCTTAATGTTACTCCTACCAATTTTCGTTCCATAGTCCTCTGGATTGTCCCCAACTTAAGTAGAACTCTCTAGAACTCTCTTGGTTAGCCTCCACGTTTCAGCCCCATAGGTGAGTACCGGTAAGATACAGCTGTTATATGTATTCCTATTGATGAATACTGGTAAGATGATGCTCATGAGCCACGAGTCCTTGCAAAATGCGCTCCATCCCAATTTTGTTTTTTCCTGATCCGGATCAGCGGCTACCTGCCCAAAGTAAACGTATTCTCTTTCCACTTCCAGCGCCTATTGTAAATCGCTTTCAGGGGTTTTGAACGTTATTTCAATTAATCGTTAGCGCGATAGCGTTAAAGGCCCCGTTCATCGAAAATCCGGCGTTGGCGCTGTGTGCGAAAACATAGGTAGCGGCTTACTTTTGCCTGCAATTTTCCAGTAAAAGTAATTAATTCCTTACAAAGTTACTTCTACTAAACTTCATCACTGCTCTTTCAATAGGCAACACTGCAGATTGCCGCAAAAGCACGACGTGTGGCGAGCCTGAGTCAGCGTAACGGATCGGCAAAATAAGACAGAATTGAGTAGAACTCTGCGTCCTCCTGTGTACTGAGTAGCCGGGTCACTCAGTGCAGATACCCTGCGGGTGGTTGCAACCATTCCCAAGTAGCAGGATGTAAGACGTCAAGGAGCAGCCGAAGGGACATGTGCAGATGGCGCAACATAGCAGGAGTTCAAATCTAGCTGGGAGCGCGCAGTGGCGCCCCCCGTTGCGTCGGCTAGGGCACAGTGGTGCGTGATTACACTAGTCACCACGTGGCTAGAGCGAATGGCGGAGGAGAGACAAGCAGAATTGTCCCTGGAGTTAACGTTGCTAAGTGCAAGGTGCCGAGGGATCGCAAGAGGCGGAGACAGCTCGAGGTTCACCGCTCATTTTACGAACGTTCGATCATGCTTGCATTTTTTTGTTTTTTGCCTTTGTCTTCTTCTGTAATGGAAGGTGCTGTGGGAAAGCGGATGGAAACGGCATTTGGCGGGAAGACGAAGGCGCGTCTGGAGAAGTTGTTTTGTCCGCTAGTTTTACTTAGTTTTTGCATGAACGAAAACTAGGCAGCAACTTTAAAGTAATTTAGTTACCCAGCAGAAGTAATAGTAATACAGTTTTCTTACTTTCTGCAAGCAGTAATTAGTAATGCTGTTTAATTACATTTCTGCTATATTGAGCAAACTAATCAGCAATGTAATTTAATTCCTTTTATAAAGCAATTTTGCCATGTATGCTCATTTCACGAGCATTCGAGTATGCTCCTGTTTTTGTTGTTTTTAATTGCCATGGTCTTATTTTTGTAATGGTACGTGCTGTAGTACAGAGGGAGGGAATAGTTGTCTTGGGCGAAAATTGGCAGGAAGACGAAAGAATGCGTGCGCCCCGTCTGGAGAGAAGCTGCTTTCTTTACTAACTTTACTTAGTTTTTGTATAGCTGAAAAATAGAAAGTAATTTAAAGATAATTTAATTCCTCAGCAGAAGTAATTGTAATCTAATTTATTTACTTCTGCGAGTTCCAGCAAAGTAAATAGTGTAAAGAAGACCAAAAACAGAGCGCCGCAGCATCGCTATCATCTCGCGCTGAAGCTGGGCCGGCCCTGCGGCCGTTAATGCTACCCTGCAGTGCCCGATGAACTGGCAACGTTAGCCTTCGGACCAACAGATTAAATTCTCTTTTCACTTGGTGGAGGCGCATTCGAGGTTCCCAGTACGCTTCTCGCCCTGGAACATCGCAGCCGAACGCTGACCACCCCAATGACGCAGCCAAGCCTACTGCACCAAGCACCGGTCGTCACTTACACTGGCACCCTACGTCAACGGGACTCCGCTAGCTTTAGTGGTATAGCAGCGAGGACGACGTCGACGATAGGCTGTCCGCCTACGAACGGGGGAGCCGTCACAATAACTGGGACGACAATCGCAACCTCAACAACGTCATCTCTTACTTAAGCGACGTAGCCAACGTGTGGTTTCGATATCACAAGTCGGACATTATCACCTGGCTTAACTTCAAGACCAAATTTTCCGTAGTCTTCGGCCGCTCTGCATGGCGTTCGCAAACTACGCGCGGAACAGCGTATTCGATCACTAGCAGAGCTAACCAGTGAACTGTTCGCGAGTTACATTGAGGACATTGTTGACTTTCGGCGCCGCGTTAACACGACCATGACCAAGGCTGATAAAATACGTCATGTCCTTTCGATGACGACGCCTTCAGCATGCTCATCGCCAACGTCCACCTCCTACGCTAGCATATGCCGTGCTTCGCCCCTGTGTGTGTGTGTGTGTGTTTTTTCAAAAACAACAGCTTCAGCTCCAGGCCCTAATGGTATAATGCTGCTATGTTAAAAATCCTATTCCAGATTTGTTCACAATAATTATTAAATATTGTTAACTGTTCGCTAAGGTAATCCTGGATACCTCTCTCCTGGAAGCTTGCCAAAGTGATTCTACTACTAAATAATCAAAGCCTTGGCTATGTCATTCACAATATGAGACCGATTTCTTTAACTTCTGTTCTGAAGAAAACAATAGAGCGCATAATTCGTTCGCGCTTGCCTCCAGTTCATTTCAAGAAATAAAATCCTTTCTCCGAGACAGATTGGCTTCCGTCCAGAATGCTCAATATGGTCTGCTCACATTGACATGGAGAGCAGAGTTCGTTTGGCTAGTCGGTCTCGTGAAATTTCTTCTCTAGTAACTTTAGATATTTTAAAAGCTTACGAAAGTGTTGATCACAGACTAATAATTTCTCATTTGATAAATTGTCGTGCTCTGAACTACATAGTCGCCTGGATTCAAGAATTTTTATCAGGAAGATTTTTTTACTTTTATCAGGGTGGTCTTTCATCTCGCACATTTTGTCACTCGAAAGGCATTCCTCAAGGTTCGGTCCTGTCCCCTCTTTCAATGCGAGAGCATTACTTCGCTATGTTTACAGATTCTGCCCGCAGACCGCATCCGCAGATCGCGTCCGCAGACCGCATCCGCAGATCGCGTCCGTAGATCGCGTCCGCAGGCCACGTCCGCAAAATCGTGTCCGCAGCAGTTGTGAGTAATTGAGAAGTGATAGAGGTTAATGACTGGCGTCAATCGATAAAGAATGAGGTAGTGTAAAGGCCGAAAAAAATAATTAGGCTAATAAGTTAATTAGGTAATTATTACAAGCAAACAATTTAAACGTTCTCCGCAGCTGTTGAGTAACTGAGAAGGGTAGAAGTTAATGAGTGGTGTCAATCCATAGAGAGTAACGTAATGTTGCGCCCGAAAAAAATAATTAGGCCAATAAGTTAATTAGGTATTTAAAGGTAAAAAATTGTCAAAGTAACGGCGAAAATGGTCTCATTTACCAATGGCTTGACGCCACATTTTAATGTATTAAATACTAAAATAGTTAATTAAATCAGTCAATTAAGGTAACGTCAAGCATGTGTCGTCACGCAACCTGAAGTCAAGCCAAGAAAGTGCATAAGAAGGAATCGGCGCGCAATTTGAAAGTATCAAATTAAGGCAGTCAATTAGGGTTACGTCAAGGATGTGACGTCAAGGGCATAGGAGGGGATTGGCGCGCAATTTGAAAGTACAAAGACTAAAAGGGGTAAACAAGAAGTTAATTAAGCAACTAGAAGCAACCAGAAGCAACCGCCAACAGCATCCATGCTTTTTCGTTACTCCAATGCAGATTCTACAGTGCTCTTTAATTTTTTTAACACTTTCCTTTTTTCTGTAGCTTTGCGAGATGATGTTCACTTGTACGTCTACGCAGACGATACTGCCTTTTGTTCTTCATCCACAGATATACATACCTTATGTCATACCTTACAGAATTAGCTAAATGCTCTTGAATCCTGGTTAGATCATCTTTTTACTCTAAATGTTAGTAAATGCTTCATTCTAATCTTTCCGGTCAATCAACCTGTTTCTATTTATCTTTCGTACCATAAATATCCTTTAATTCAGGTTACTATTCTTAGGTACTTGGGCGTTTCCTATGATTTTTCAATGAGTTGGAAACCTCATATTGAACATATTAAGCGCAATGGGGAGCGTGCGTTGGGTCTACTGCGTCGCATCAGCCACAGGAGATATGGAATGAGAAGGTCTGCCCTTGTTATGATATTCAGTCCACTTGAAAGACACATCTTTTTGCAGAATTGACAAGTAAGGGGATATGCTAGATCAGCAAACTTCGGAACAAATCGCCGAAAATAGGAGCAAAGCCCCAAAAAACTCCTGAGCGGTTTTAACGATTTCGGCGGTTTAAAACAAGTGACAGCTTCGATCTTCTTCGGATCAGGCCTGATTCCATCCTTGTCTATGAGATGTCCAAGTACCACAGTCTGGCGTTCTCCAAAACGACGTTTCTTGGAATTGAGTACCAGACCAGCTTTCTCAATACACTCCAAGACAACCTCTAATCGACTGTTGTGTTCATGAAAAGTTTTCCCGAATATCACTACATCGTCCAAATAACACATACAAATGTGCCACTTCAGCCCGCGCAAAACTGTATGCATGAATCTTTCGAACGTGGCTGGAGCGTTACATAATCCAAACGGCATCACATTATATTCATACAGCCCGTCTGGGGTGATGAATGCCGTCTTTTCTTTATCTTCCGGGTGCATGGGGATCTGCCAATAGCCTGATCGCAGGTCAACTGAGGAAAAATAGGAGGCGGAATGTAAGCAATCAATGGCGTCATCAATACGTGGTAGGGGATACACGTCCTTCTTGGTAACAGTATTCAGACGTCGATAATCAACACAAAATCGCCATGTGCCATCTTTCTTTTTGACTAGAATCACAGGGGCAGCCCACGGACTAGACGATTCCTGAATGATGCCCTTATGCAGCATGTCACGAACTTGTTCTTCGATTGTTTGGCGCTCTGATGGAGATACACGATAAGGCTTCTGGCGGATTGGATCAGCAGTTCCTGTATTGATTCGGTGCTGAGCACGGGAAATGGGAATCCTTGGTGGCGAGTCTAAAATTATATGATTCTTTCCTATCGTGTTCATAAACAATTTTCATTACTTCACTTCATTTATCTTTTCGTACACATTGGTCTGTCTATCAAAGACCGCAGGCTGAACATGTGTAGTCGCTATTAACTCCGTTGACGGTTGATTTGTGCTAATTCACAAGCCAGTTCTCATCTACCTCAGGTTAATTTGGTCCATGATGACATCTACCTCAATCATGCCAATTCTTTGCCAATGTCTACCTTGATTTCCATTTTGAATGACGCCTTGCGACGTTTTGATCAATATGTTGTAATTTCCACTGATGCTGCACAGCGTGAGGAAAAAGCGGTTGTTGGGATTTTTCTTCTCATCATGACTGTACCCCCATATTTATTGCGAAATTTTTAGCTATTGTTTTAGCCATCCAGATAGTTTGTTTAGATCACCGTAGCGTTATTGTAGTAACGGACGCTCTTTCAGTTTTTACTACCCTGACTTCATCGACTGCATCTTCTTTGCGTCGCCAGTTTTATGACCTCGCGCCGTCTCCGCGAGTGAGTGAGTGAAAAAACTTTATTGAGGTCTTTTGGTTAGTCTCGGAGAGTCTTCCTGCAGCCGCTTCTTCGCCACCGTTGGAGACTCCTTAGCACGGGTGGTTCCCTCATTCCAGGGCTCCACTGGTCCGAAATTAGACTTGTGTGAGTTCCCGCCCATTGTAGAATTTCAATGAACGAATCGCGTATTTGCTTGAGGCCACTTCTTTGATTGGTCTTATCCTGTCATTAATTCCACACTTCTCTTTATGGGTGGCGGCGAGATTCAAACAACTTCTTTGGATGAAATCCTCAAATTCGGCCTGTTTATCTTTTGATGACTTCCGGCATTTGAGATCTAAATGAAATCCTGGACAGTGCCTTTCACGGCAGTGCGAGGTGTGTCTGAGAAATGTAAGTTGTAAGATTACTCCACTTAACTTTTATCTTCATAGATCGGGCTGTTCTCTTTCAGTCATGTGTTCCTACTGCAATGAACCTGAGACGTCGGAGCATTTTTTCCTGACCTGTCGCAGTTTCGCCTCCCTCCGGAAACTCTTCCTCGGCATCCCTTGCAAAAATTTATCTATATCCTTGACTGCACCAAATTTACTTTCTTTTGGCACTACTCAGCTGGGCGTCAGTAGAGGGTCAGTTCGCTCAGCGGTACACAAATATGTAAAAGTCTCTGGTCGGATTCCCTGCTAGGTGTGCCGATTTCGCTGTTTCTCCTTTTCGGATTCTTATTGTGTTAAAATTACCCTGTTTTGTTTTCTGATGAGTAGGGCCTTTTCCTGTCGTATTGTATATGCATATGTATCAGTTTTTTTTTTTTTTCTCAATGTCATGTCTAACAGCGTAACTCCCTTTCGATTCATCTGTGGCCAATCCCGTTCGTAGGTATGTGCCATTAGCTGAGGGCACAACAGCAGCATCGTTCATACAGCGGGTCCGCTAAGCTGTGCTTTGAGGATTATCCTTTATTAGTGTTAACTTGGATTAATAACACGCGCTTGTATACAACATCGCCCGGTAATGGTCGCGATGGTCGCAACTATGATGCACGCCACTCTCTCATCGGCTCCAGCTGTGAGACCGTTCCGCCTTCTGATTGGCTAAGACAACGCGACGCGACGCAACACCACCTAGGATCTCGGCGTCACCACCGTATATACTAGAGAAAGACAGCGAGAGAGCAGGCGCCGGTCTGCAACCACCGAAATCTATGACTGCGGCCACAAGTACGACGCACTTAAAAGAAAAAAAAAAAAGAAGAGACGATTTTACACAAGTGCAGGGCACAGGTTGATAGGACTAAAGTTTCAGCAAAACCGTAAACTATAACACAAGCACGAATACCGGATGTTTCAGACAACATTTTCGAAATCTAAATATAGGAAGTTCGAAATAGAAAAAACAAAGATATCTCCAAGAACAAAGCCACAACCATGACTAACGTGAGGTGCTATGAGAGCTCTTCTAATTACATAGCTAAGGAGCTAAAACAAATTAAATGCATTTAAATCAACCCAGTTCGGCTGATTGATTAGTGCCAATGGGTAGTTCGAAACCGTAGGAAGGTTACGTTATACCAGCTCTGAAAGGGAAAAAAAAGAAAATTATTTTCTAAAGACCAGCAGCGCGAAGAAATCGGGCTTTTTTTTTTCCTCGTAAAATGTTGAGTTGAGCGATGCGCAGTAAGCGCGGAAACACGACGTCTGCGATGAGGCGTTGGAGTAACTGCACAGGTTACTTTGGCACGTCTCATGCATTTGTTCTCCTTCGCAGTTTGGTATGCTGAAAAGACTGTCAGAGTCAAGGGCGGCGCTGTCAATTTTCAAAACAACAGTGAAAAAAAAAAATAAGTTGATGCTTAAGCTTAATCTTAACTATTGTATGATGCAATACCGACCTGTGGTTCTCTCTAATGAACCGTATACAACTCATTGGCACACAGTAAACCCCCGCTTGTTCCCAAGCCACAGAAGCATGACTGGCGTAAGCGATAGCGCTTCTTAACTCGTAAACAAGGTGGCGTGGGCTTCAAACCCCACCCGAAGCATGTACAGATGTCTACCTTTCTGTTCGGAAATTAATTCGATTATTAAGGCAAATCATTCGAGACGAGCGAGAACATTAAATTCGCGTTATATGTGACGTTTTGAACGCCGCTCCGCGCGTGTCGTCCAGTTTCACGTGAGCGTTGTGTTTTGATGCTCCCGCGCCAGGTCACGTGACTGTGACGTCATGACTCTGTCGTCCACCAATCGCGTGTTTCTCGCGAGGACGCCGACGGACAACGCCAGGTTTTCCCTTCAAAGGGAGCCTTCAAGTTATCGCTTTAAAAAGCATGACACGACGGAATAAAGCAGGCAGCCCGAATGTGCCGTCGTAGTTGAAACAGTGAACGCCAATTGCGCTCGTCACGTTCCTACCAATCTTCCTGCGCATGTGGTGCACTTATGTCGGTTTCTCGAGCGAACAAAATAAAGACCCAATCTTCACGCGCCTACAGGATTTTGGAAACTTGGATTTTCGGCGTTTTAAAAGATGGTATGAGATCATATTGTCCACGATTCTGTGATTCCACGCCACCCGCGAATTTCAACTTCGCTTCACCGCCATTCCTATCGAGCCCGCTAACGGTTATTATGGAGAAGGGTGGCTCGCATATGAAAGGCGTCGAAGTCATTCTGAAATCCTTTGCAGACACACCGACGCACAGCGGCCAGTTAAGTTGTATACTGCCATCTTTCTCGGATATGTTCTCAGAGGTTCCAGGAACCAGGAACTGAAAATTTATTTACTAAGTTTCAGTTGTTTAGCTGTTTATTAGCCGAATTTTTACAGCAGCTTATGCCCACCGTAAGTGAAAGTTTGTTACTGGAGATAATTGTTCCGATTTGGAATTTTGGAACTGTGTGGTGGACCACCGGGATAGCAGAGCCTCCTAGCCAACTGCTGACTTGAGCAAAATAGGACAAAATTCCTCTTTATCATTTTCGTAGAGCCAAACTAGTATCAACACTCCAAAGCATCGGTCCCTATAGCAGCACATGCTCCGGCATGAAAAACCACCAGTTGTTTCAGTATAAACGCGTAATCATAATGAACATCATCATCATTGGCCCACTTATGTCAAATACGGCCGAATACAAATTTCGTAACCTCATTCACTCCCCTGGTTTTATGCCGACTCTTGGCACGTTTACTTGCATGGGGTGCTTTTTTTTTTTCGCAGACACCTGCCATCAGACAATGCACATTCGCACGCTCAGTTTGTCGATGATGTGTACGTTTAATAAATAAGAAATTATTCAGGCACTGAAATCACCGTCCTTGGTTTTTTTGTGTCCCATAATCAGATTTCAAATGGCTAATCGGCAAGTGACTTTACCAGAGTGTCGCCGCGACCAGTGCTTTTTACGGGAGCTAAGTCAGCTCTGTGACCGAGCCCGAGTGTATCCAGTCGAACAGTTGAAAGCAATTTGCAGCCATTTTAGGTCCTCTATTGTTATAACGAAAAACAAAACAAAGATGCGTAACTTAGTAGTGTAACGCGTATGACATCCGTTATCTTACTTCGGCTGAATACCTTCGCGTGAACACACGTACGATGATGCTCAAAATGGCAACTGTATGCAATTTGTTTTCTTCATTGCTCTGGAGGTCCCGAGAAATAGACATTACTCCTCTCATCTTTACAGCTTGCTCCAAATGTGTAGTCATATTTCAGCGCCCTCCTCAGCACACACATCCGTTGCAACCATATTCCATCAATACCATAGCACAGTGAGGCAGGAGCCTCTTCTGAATTATTGAGTGTCCTCCGTGTCACCCACCCGCCTCCGGCGCCGCTCCGTGCGAGCTAAATATAACCGTGCGTTTCAGAACGACATCTACAGCGGATGTCGTCGACCCGCGCTTGAAGTCTTGTGCGCCTTCTCCGAGATGTAGGGCTCTAGAGAAAAAATGAGACGTTAGATGAAGGCCGGCTGAGCGGCGTCTCGTTAAGATG
Organism: Amblyomma maculatum; assembly: GCF_055883805.1. Classification (NCBI taxonomy): domain Eukaryota; kingdom Metazoa; phylum Arthropoda; class Arachnida; order Ixodida; family Ixodidae; genus Amblyomma; species Amblyomma maculatum. Next base: position 84,655,732 of record NC_139350.1, read on the forward strand.
AATGCGTGCGCGACGTGGACACTGCCGGCGCACTTGTGTCGCGACGAAGAAAGTTTGAGGCTGACGCGTGCGAAACCCCTGAAGCACCAAGTATGCCGACCAGCGAAAACACGGTTCAAGCACCCTGTCGCTAAAGTCGAAAAAAAAAACTAAAGGAAAGAGGAGAAAGAAACATCGAGTGAACCAACGCGCAGGAGAGCGAACTTGGATGGGAGCCCAGAGCGCGGTGACCCGGACACACTGCGAGGGAGAGAAACACAAGTGAGGTGAGATTTTACTCCTTCCTGCTTTACTATTGAGATTTATTCACTTGAGCGGACCGAAAAATGAGCAACCCTTTTATAATCATGAAATAGTTAGGAACACATCGCAATGGGAGGTACAAACGGAGTTTCTTATTTCTGTACAGACCGTTCTGGAAGAAGGGGTAGGAGTGAGGAGAGGAGTAAAGTGGATGCTTGTCACGAGTCGTGAGGCGCTCTTTTTTTACCGCTAAGCCTAAAGAGCAGGTAGGAATACCAGCGAATGTTAAGAGAGTGAGAGAGAAGTCGTTACCGTTCGCCTCACGACACTGACGTGCATGCTCCTTGGTGCGTGTGCTGCGGGGGCGACAGAGAGAGAGAAGGGGGAAAGGTACGTGCGATAACCAAATTGTTGTTCCGGTTAGTGGTGATCATACGATGAAGCGTCACTCTCTATGTAGAACAGATAAGCTCTTTCAAGGCAGCCCAAGAAGAGGCTAAACAAACATGGATCAATGGTTCTCTACGTATGTAGTATGCCGAGACGTGCGCGAAAAGTAGAAGCCTCGTACTAACGCGCACCTGAATTTCATGATCATTAAACCTAGTGTGAAAAAAGCTAGCGTGTAAGCGAAAGCTTCATCACTAATGTTCCCGCATAGTAATTAAGCCTCTATTCTCTATGAGCCCGGAGTACAAATTTGGCAATAATCGAGCATTTTTACCCCCCTCTCCACCATCAAGCAGCCACCGGCTGCGCCAAACTAACATCGCAGAGGTCAGCATCTCACAGGGACACAAGCTAGCAACCCCAAAGACAACCGAAGAAGACTTGACCCCTCGTGATAAATCCTTGTCTGCGTGCGACTCTTCACCAGAAACGATGCTGTTGACTCCGGGCTTCGTGGCGTCAGTCCCCTAAGAAGAAGCGGGGCCTTCTGGATCACCTCAAGACCAAACAACATCCTGCAACCAAGCAACCCTGCAAAATGAAAACATTATCCAGTAGATCTGACAATGGCTACTTAAGAACTAGCAACACATATACGAAATAGTTGCACAATATCAACCAAATATACTTCGTGTACAGAAAACTCATTTAAGCAGAGCACACGCTAGTTTGCTAAAAAGGAAATACGTTAATTTCGTTGAAAATTTATTTTTTCAACTGAAATACAGGAAAAAGGAATCGTGCGAAAAAGCTGCTAGGGTAGCTTGAGAAGCACCCGATGCCCAGTGAAGGAAGGGCAACAGAACATCTGCTTCACACTAAAGGATAGGCAAGGCAGCGCCTATTCATCGCGGGGCGTTACCACTGTCACTTAGGAGCAAGTGTGCTGTAAAAGCCTTTCGCTGGTTACTGCTTCAGAGGAGGTGGCAATACGAGTCTTCGGTATTATAGTAACGATATGCTCTCTCTATATCCCACATTCCCACCCTACCACTGCCCTATTTAGCAGGGAGTTTGATAAACTCACTGACAAGCTTCCACTACCATTCCTGTTCGTTGGGGATTTTAATGCACACCTTCCACTATGGGGATTTACAATAACAGATTCCTGAGGTGCACTAATAAAAAAAAATTAGTTGTCCTCTGGATCCTGCATATTTACACGTAAGTTCTCGCATAATGCATTGCACATAACTCGTACAGAATAAAGACTGGCAGTGGCTTAACTCAGCTGAGCCAGGGTATACAAAGCGAAAGCAGTAGTAGTCGTTGATGAAACTGAATCGTTTCTCTTAGGTTAATCTTGTCGTACCTTCTCCGTCGTCTTACGTCGTCGCTTTCCAAGTCCGTCTGGTCTGTCTTTGGGCGTGTCCATTCCTCGTTTAGCTCTCTCAGCTTCATTTTTATTACGTGCCGCTTCTTCACGGCGGGCGATGTGGGGAGGATGAGTAAATTAAGCTGGTAGGCGAGCGTAGCAAGCCCCATAGCACTAAGTGTTGTTGTCTCATCCATAGCACAGCCCTAAAGACTCGCCGCAATTTTCAAATATATACGTCTTCGCAATCGAGCGGCTGCTCCACAGCTTATGTCCCCCGCTCCGACACCGCAGCTGAAGAGCACCGCGAATGCACAGTGACGCGCATAGCTAAGTGATGACGTCACACACGGCGCTCCGCGGAGGCGGGTTTTATGTACCAGTACGAATGACGTTGGCCAGTTGTGGGAATAAAAAGCAGGTGTGCATGTGGAAGAGGAGGCGAATCAGCAGCAAAATAATGGAGCGCCGCCCGCTCCGTGCTCCACACGTTCGAAGAAGGAGAAGAGAGCAGCGAGCAGGCCGCGCACCGCTGGGCACGCGGCTGAAGTTTGGCTGAAGGTCAAACTGGGGCGTTCGCGAAACGCGCCGCAGCTATCTCAGTGAAGCTTTCGCTTCAGTAGACCTTGCGTCGGTTCTCCACTGCTCTTCGCGACCAGTGAGTGGGCTATATCATTAATAGCCTGCACGGGAGGGACCCCTTTCCTGTTTCTTTGAAATATACAGGAGAAATTGCAATTTCAGCAATTGCACTCTTATATACTAACGAATTCTAATGTTTTATTGCACTTCACATCGTTGATGGTGCATTCCACCGATATTTGACAAAACATAAAACATGGCGTAGTAGAATGCATAATGCAAGGAAGCGTGCGAGAACCAAAATAATGCATGGTCGAAACTCCTTTGATGTCAAACAGCCGACAGCTTAATGACTTTATAGCCGCAAAAGCACACAAGTGGTGAGTCGAAATGAAAGCAACAAAGACGCTCTCGCAAAGGAGTGGCTGAATTCGACGTCCAATATGGCGATCAAGTAGAGATCCTGCCACTTTACGGCATAAATGGACTTTCGCATACACTGTTCGGCAGTGACTGGCTTCAAATCATCCATCTAAACTGGAGCAGCGCATTGGCGTTGAACAAGTTCTCGCCTGCATACTGCTCTCAAGGTAAGGACCAGGGCCCTTTCGAGGTGCTACTGCTTAAATATGAAACCCTTTTTAGGGCAGTGGAGACACTGAATTTGGGGTTTGCGCGTTCCTTGCTTCAAATATTTTTAATTACTCCAGGAAGCACGGTAGAAGCTCCAAGATTCATATACATCCAATGAATAATATAATATCGCATTTTAATGTCGCATTATAATAATATCGACTCAGCAAGTCAAAGCGAGACCTCGGGTTGCCGCAGCTAAGTCGCGAAGAGGAGCTACAGTCTCCTCACAAAAAAAAAAAAAAAATCTGTCTCCACCGGGAATCCAACCTCCATCCCTCGGAATTCCAGCTGAGCGCTTTAACCAACTGAGGCACGCCCGGGATTTTTTTTTATTGCATGGAAGTACTTTAGGCTAATTTAACCAGGTTGCATCCCGCAACCTGTCATACATAGTTACTCCAGCATCGAGCTCTGACTTTGGCCTCACATAAAAATTCTGGGAGACATATACATTCATCTAGTAAAGGTAACCAGGCAGGAGGTCGATCCAGCACAGCATAGACCTCCCGCACCATAGCACATTGTTCTCTGAACAGAGACTTCGATGGACGTGGTGGCTCTGCGTGGCGATCTGTATGCGGCTCTTCCACGGGCTAAAAAGACCCATGAGTACAAAAAGGTAACTTGGCACCTCCGAAGCTTCGATTGTAGGCAAACACATAGGGCGTAATATCAATGTCCTTTTTGAGAGGCCGTTGAAGGATGTCCCAAAAAACATTGTATCATGGCAACACACAACGAAATGATCTATAGTTTCTGACTGCTGACACAGGTGACAGTTTACTGAACAATCCACAAAAGTCCCTTTTGCACGAAGCCACCTTTTGACAGGTAAGGTTGTTATGTGAAGTTTAAAAAAGAAAATCCTTGCGGGTGATTGTATATACATCCGTTGAATCCGCTTTATTACGCAATTCTCTAGAAAGGTGAGGTAAGGCTGCCAATACATCGGTATAGGAAATAATTTCTCAATAAGAACTTTTGTCATCTGTCTTCTGTATTGACTGTATAGGTATTCCAAGGAAAACCGTACGGCGAGGAAATGAAATGTGTCGGCAACTTCCTTAAGAAAGCCCCACATAGGAACCTCACTCCTATGACCAGTGGGCGCAAGCAAATTAGGCAAATGGGCACTTAATCGTCAATTCAGAGAAAAGGATTGCTTGCGGTTATAAAAAATAAAAACTTTGAAACAAGCTGATTAACAAACAAGTGCTCAAGGTCAGCTCCACCAGCATCCAGCGGGAGAAACACATTATCTCGACGCACAGGCTCCCATTGAGAGCGCCACATAAAAGTAGCAAAAATTCTATGCATGGACTGTACTTTGTTTCATGCACAATGCAACACCTGCATACGTAGATAAACTTTGAAATCAAGAAGACATTGAAAACTTGTGCTCGTGCAGATAGAGACAGCTCCCTACCCATCCAAGCCTCGGTTTGTCGCCTAACTGGTGAGATCTGAGAATACCAGTGAGGCGCACTATTGCGATATTGATGCAACGAAACCCCCAAATACTGTAAGTCTCCGGAGTTCCACTTCATGGCAGCAAAACAAATTAGCCCAGCCACCTAACCAGAACGCCCGGTATTGTGAATAGCGCATTTTAATTCTCCTTCTCTAGCGTGAGGATGACAGTATTGGTGATGATAAGCTAGACAGCGGCGCATTTCGAGCGAGCGTGTACTGAGCTTTGGACACGATTGGATTGAATGGGACAGGATTGGATTGGATTGTATTTGACTGGAATGAACTGTACTTGATTGGACTGGATAGGCTTACACTGTATTGGTTTCTATTGGATTATATTAGACTGGGTTGGATGGTATTACACTGGATTTGGTGGGATTAGATTAGATTGGAGATCCTGGCTAAGCAACTGCCAATGTCCAAGCGTAACCATAGCTCCCTAGCTATCGTGAGCCCTCGATTTAAACAGAGCTAAACTACAACTAATGTGTGTGTGTGTGTGTGTGTGTGTGTGTGTGTGTGTGTGTGTGTGTGTGTGTGTGTGTGTGTGTGTGTGTGTGTGTGTGTGTGTGTGTGTGTGTGTGTGTGTGTGTGTGTGTGTGTGTGTGTGTGTGTGTGTGTGTGTGTGTGTGTGTGTGTGTGTGTGTGTGTGTGTGTGTGTGCGTGCGTGCGTGCGTGCGTGTGTGTGTGTGTGTGTGTGTGCGTGTGCGTGTGCGTGTGCGTGTGCGCGTGTGTGCGCGTGTGTGTGTGTGTGTGTGTGTGTGTGTGTGTGTGTGTGTGTGTGTGTGTGTGTGTGTGTGTGTGTGTGTGTGTGTGTGTGTGTGTGTGTGTGTGTGTGTGTGTGTGTGTGTGTGTGTGTGTGTGTGTGTGTGTGTGTGTGTGTGTGTGTGTGTGTGTGTGTGTGTGTGTGTGTGTGTGTGTGTGTGTGTCACCAGCGACGATGAAGAAGCAAATAACATATCAGCTATAGGCTGTCAACAACAACATTGAAGTTTAAGGGACAGGTAACATTGACTGAGTGTCTGAGCAGAAGTACAGCGAATAAAGCGTGCTCGACTTCCCCGGCGTCTAGCAGTGCCGCCCGGTAGCCAGAACGAAGCATGTCCAGGCTTTTCTTTGTGCATCGCCCGGAGGGTATTTTTGGCAACTTACCCAGTCTCGGAACCTGCTGCTGCAGACATCCACCGCACAGTGGTACAAAGATGTGGTGGTTCCTGCGCGAGAAATCATCCAGATGCCTTCAACATTCGAGCACGATCGCCCGTTGATGTTGCCGTCGGAGCTTCGCGTGGCGTTGCAAAGCACTTTCCAAAATGCCAGCAAGCTTGGCTTGTTCGCATTATACTCTGAGAAAAACTAGCGAGCGAGCGACGGTGCACAATCAATAACCCCGTCATCTTTCCCTTCAACGTACTCACTTCATTGCGGCATGACATCGGTAGAACATTGGTGAAGATTCCAATAGAGTGAAGGTAGTGTCAGTCGCGCTAGGCGTGGGTGCAATCACGAGAACTAGCGGTTAGTGACTCTATGTGGACGAATTGTAATAATCCAGAAGAGCGAAATTACGGGCTGGTTGGTATACATGCTTAAGAATCGAGTAAAACAGCGCTAGGTAAGACAGGACGTGTGTCTGTCGCATGTGTCTGTCGTTCACGTCCCGTCTTACATGGCGCTGTTTTACTCCATTCCTAAATTGCAATATATTTGAAACATTAGTTGTATCTAACACTCGGTTTAGGTATCCTTGCATACACATGAAGGCCATATCTCAACTTCTCAAAGGATGAGCTTGGAACCATTTCCGGTGAAAGCGTGGAGCTGTTCGTACGAGAATGCGCCCAGCCGAAGATCCTAAAACCACTAAGTGTTCTTTTCGCCATTCAGTCACCTGTAGAAGCTGTGGAGTTGTTCTCGTGACAACGCTCAAATGGGTAGTTGCGGAAGTCGCCTTCTAGCACCAGCGTACCAACCATTACAATCAAAGCTGTGACCCTCGCCAGCGGTACGATTAGTCGCCACCACGGTGAGTTCGGGTTGGATAGAGGAAACACGAGTTGCATATTCGAAGTGCCATTTATTTCGTCCGAGTAAATAGACAAGACAACACATCTTCTCAGGAGCAATGTTTGCCTCTCAGTGCGACACCACTGAGTCTGTAGCCATAGCCAACACCGCCTTGGAGGAGACTTCACTTAAATGTCACTAAGCCCGTGCACAAAAGGTTGTTTTCAGTTGACGCTCCTTCTAAAAGGCTAGAGGCCTTCGTAATGATCAAGACGACATCAACGAAAACGGTTAAGCTTACGGAGTGTTTACGAGACAACCATTTCATAAGCACTTTTAAGCATTTCGTAGGCTTTTATACCATTCCAGTGCGAATGGTCTAGCCGAACGTTTTGTTAAAACCTTTAGGTCCACTTTAGAAAAGCAACCGAACGAGCGCCTTGAGGCCACATATCAAAGTTCCCTGCTGCATTTGGCCTCGCGATCGAGCAGAGTCGCCACCTAGCGACATAGCGGCGAACCCTACTTAGTGTGGATGCGTGGTCGCGTCGCGTGCCAGCCTGCAGTGATTTACGTGCTCGCGTGCGGCATGTACAATAGTGCTTTTTGTTTGTTTCGCGGTTCCTGTGCACTTTTGTTTACCAGTCTGCATCTTGCAAAAGAAATATGAACAGGCTGTTGCCCCATGCTCTATAAAAAAAAATGCTTCTCCCTATCTAGTATGTCACGCTGGAAAGGACATCATCAGTCGTGGTCTTCGACGCTTGAGATTCTTTGACAAGCGATGTCTCAAACTAAGAGCTGCTGCCGTTAGGCGCCGTGTCAAAGTAAAACAGGATGCTGCCGTCAATAAAACGTAATACAAACAATATTCCCGCTTCTGTTTGGGATGCCGAAACTACTAAAACATGCGACCGCAGACTGCTGCGCAGCAAACACCTGTTTGATCAATCCATTCTTTGACATCTTATCCACGATAGAGTTGTCTAAGCAATTTATTTTTTTTTTTTGCTCGTAAACCTCTGTCGCAATGTCCCAGTGGTAGGGCGCACGACTACTGATTTCGAAAACGGGGGGATCGATCCCGGCCGTGTTGAAAGGCGCTCCTCAGCTGTGGGATTTGACTGCACGTAAATAATTCCACGTAGTCAACGACACCGAGGTCCGCCCCTACATCATCCGTGATATAGCCGATGTCGCATGGCGCGGTAAACCCATATACGCGGTAAACCCACATATGCATTTCTTTTCTTTTTTTTTTGTTTGCTATTGAAGGCTATTTGCGCATCCGTGACAGTGGTAATGAGCACATTTTGCTTGAGAGAAATGCTCAAACGTTTGAGAAACAAATCATCCCAGCACCTGTTACACCAAATATTTCATACTACACATAGATCAAAGTACTTTGGTAGCCATTAGAATCATTAGAACCCCTTTTCGTCTGTGCTATCTTTCGAAGAAACTGGTTGTTTCTGACAAGGGGAGTAAAATACCTTCATACAGGCTTAACCAACGGTGTTTAGTTCGCGAATAAATACATATTTATAGTCACATGATGTCATAAACTCCATTTCTTTCAGGATAGTTTTATATCGGGCACTTGTTTCGGAAGTAAATGACAGAACCGCCCCAAGCAACTGCTCAACAATCATTACAATGATAAAGAATTCTTCAGCCTTCAAAATTCTTTGCCAGGACATGATAGCGACCAAGCGCACTTCTTACAATGTGTTCGAGCGTAGCTAAAAAACATTCATCGTCATCATCATCAGCGTGACTATACCCCCTGCAGGGCGAATTCCCCTCCCATAATTCTCCAATTAACCCGGTTCTGTGCTAGCTGCATCCACTTGACCCCTGCGAACGTATCAGGCCTGTGAGCGCCGTACAACGCAAAAAGCGTGCAAAGCGATGCCAGTAAATCTAAAAGATGGATGGGTGCGTGCCTTGTTTTCCAAAAATCCGCGCATCTATTTTTTTGTTGTTGCATTGGCGAAATCCATGGAATTTTTCTGCAATATTGGAAAACTCTAGACGGTAAATCCCTAATGCATTGTATTCGGCACGTGTTTCTCGCCAACAAACCCGCCGTAAACTCGGAAAAAGACATACGCCGCGTGCGTTTCTGCGAGCGCCGTCGGCTGCCGATCCCCACTATAGGAGTGACGGTGGCGGCAGTTCTAGGCAGATCTCGCGGCGAATAGTGACAGACTCTTCCCGCATCAAGGCAGGAAACACCAGAGCATTGTTTCTTCGAAGAAACCTCCGTACACGGCCAGATGTGGAGAAGCGTTGGGTGGAGCTAAGTGATTGACAAGAATCACATCAAACAAACAGCTGGCAGGCCACAAGTCACATTGACACGTTCAGTGCTGTTGACGACCTTGTTCTCGCTAGTTGGGTTTAAGGATAGTGCTGCCTGAGCGACACGAAGTACAACGGCCGCTGCCGCCGTTTACCTCGTTCTGACGGCAACCACTCAGCTGTGCGCCTGTGGTGACGAGCGCCGTATACATTGGAGCACTGGTGATCATCGTGATGGGGTTCGAAGGAAGGGTTCAGGACACATCTGGATTGAGGACGCCGGAGTGCAAGAGCGCAGGGTGGATCTCACTGTGACGGCGGTCAGCAGCGAATACGGTCGTAGAACACAAGCTCCGAAAAGTGAGAACGCGGTATTTAAAGAGACAGCATCTGCAGCGGTGCACCGACCAGGTAGCAGTTTGCTCCGCGGTCGGGGAGGCAGAGACACGCGCGCTTTAAGCCGACGCTGCCATGTGAGAGAGTCGGGCCAAGCGCGTCTTGAGAACAGAGTTGACAAGTTAGCGATTCTGCTGCTAAAATTCACGGTTTTTTAACTTTTTAGCGGGTAAAAATGTTATATCGCGGAGGGCGGTATTTTTAGGGTATTTTAGATCCTGTTGGTCTTCCATTTTTGTTTTCTGGCTGGAGATTTCGTTAAGAATAGCCGAAGTTCTTTAAACCGCATTCATTTCTGCAGACGAAGTTCGCTTCCAGCGCATGACGTCAATCAGATGACAAGGTGGCGATAGATAGATGGATTGACTGAAAAGAAAGGCAAATAGGCTGGCCGGAATGAATAAAAATCGGCCTGCTACTCTACACTGGGGACTGGGAGAAGAAAGATTATCGTGATGGGCGACGATGTGAGAGAAGGCATATGAAAATATATACAGGCATGGCCGCTTGCTTTACAGGCGCGAATCAAGTCCAGTGTCGCACAAATAACGGCAGAGTCCGCACTGCATGGACACCCTTCCCCTTGTCCAAGGTGGCGAATATTGGAGCCCATCGCGGTATTTGTTAATGCGGTTGTCCAGTCTGCTATTGGCGAGCATGCGATCCCGCGAACTGGGACTCGTCATGTACCTTGCAGGAGTTTATGAAAGACGAACTGCGGGACCCTAAGTTTCGAGACTGCGTATTGGAAGTTCCAAATGCAAATGAATGCTCTTTGTGCAATTGGAGTTGTCGATCTCCCTCAAGTCATTCAGGAGAGCCACGATAAATTGCCTCTGTTATTCAACTCCGCTGGAGTGACTCTATACTCCGGTCAACTGGAAAAACCGAAGGTGCACAGCTGCCTTTAGTGACGAAGGGGAAAAAGTGAAAAAGTGGGAATGCTTGAGATAAAAATCCCTTCGAACGGGCAGGAGCGAATTAACAAATATGGGAGCCCGGTTAAAAAAATGTTAAGAGGACCCCTAACCCCTCACCAGAGTTATTAAAGCCTATACACTAATTCTACTTACCCCTTCCCGCTCCCATCACTCACTCCCCCCTCACTACATCCCTCTTACCCCGCCCGCCGTTTGTCATGCGACGTGCTTTAGAATTTCCTACAGACACATGCAACGTGTGCTCGAAGATTCTGCGGGCTGTTTATGAACATCGCCTAAGCGTATACTTGCCGTAGAGCACATGGACAGACTGTCATACCTAGACTGAGCTATTCTAGGAAATGACAGGCCACACCACATGTCCTAGTGGTTGCTCAACGTCCTTTGTGGATATAAATTATGATTCTATATTTCCATCTAATGTGAAGCACTTACCTTCAAGTCTTATATCCAGTCTCCTATGCGATCACAATGAAAAGTTCTCTGATCACACTGTAATTGCCACTGATGCGTCTGTGACTCCACAGAAAGCAGCGATTGGAATTTTTTCAGTCTCTTTCCTGGAGTTTTTCGGTGCGTGTCCCGGGTTACACACCAATATCTTTAGCAGAATTTATTACAATTGGGCTAGCACTACTAAATGTTCCCTGCAGTCAATCAAAAACAATTTTTCTATCAGACTCTCTTTTTGTTTTGTTGTCACTGGAGTCAGCACGGGATGCTCTGTTGAGCCGGTCACTAAAGTATTTCATACCGGAGTGGGTGAAAGAAATACGCTTCATCTGGGTCTCCGGTCACAGCGGTATTTTCCAGAACGAAGCGGCAGATTTTCTGGCTAAATCAGCTCTTGATGCATCTGTTTCATTTACCATCCCTAATATCATCATTTTTTTAATGTCCCGTTTCCAGCGTTATCAATACCTAGCCGCTTTATGCAATGATCCTTTGCTATCTACAGCCAAATACCAGCATCTCATATACTCATGGAAAGTTCGTTCATGTAAATCACGGCAGTGTGAGGTAACGATGACTCCCATGAGATGTAGGATTCCTCGCCTAAATCTTTATTTATGTAGATGCGTGATCAACCCCACAAACCTTTGTAAGGCTTGCGGTGAGAATGAAATTATTGATCCCTTCCTTCTCGCTTGCCGAAGGTTTTCACATCAGAGGAGGGTGCATTTAGAAACTCCAATTGCATGCTTGGGATTTACGTTGTCGGTCCCGCTTCTACTCTCCATCAGTGCGAGTGCGAAATGATTTGCGTTACCTCAAATTTGTCAGTACTTACATAACTACATCACAGCTACGGACAGATTCCCTTGCTAATTGTATTCCAAATTTACAAACTTCCAAATTTTTGCTTCGTATTTTTCTTTCAATCAATTTTGTGATGATCTTAAAACTTATGTTTTTGTTTAGTTGATTTAGTTAATGCACTAATGTTTAGTTAATGCACTAATTAAGTTTGTGTAGCACATTTGGCAGTCCACAGTGAACCCTGGCCAATCCCCCTTCGTGGGTATGTGCCATATATCAAGGCAGAAGAAGAAGAAGAAGGATGCAATTCTGGGTACAGATGTTCAGAAGAAAAACAGCACTAGTGTTTCTATACTAAATTGGTGGACAGTTGATGGTGGCACCTCTAGCGACCATATACCTATTGTTTTTGAGGTTAACTGCCGCTTAACTCCACCGACACCTCAGTTTGAGATCATACGTAAATTATAACCAGTTTCACTCATTTTTGATTTCGTCTCTTGAGTCAGTGGTTGAGGCTACGGAAGAGATAAAATCGCAAACATTATGCCAGGCTATTGCATCCTGTCGTAAGAAGTGTGAATTCTTAGTACGTGCATCTAAAGGCAATACATAAAAAAAATGGTGGAATGCAGATTCTTCGCGTGATTATAGAAGAAGAAAAGCTGCATGGAAGAAGCTCCTTCACAACCAGTGCCCCAAAAATTGGCATGATTACACACTTTTTGCAGCGACATTTAAACGGACAGTCGCACAAGCGAAAGACAATTATGATACTGAGCATTTCAATTACCTTTCACAATCTAATAACCGACGTGCACTTTTCAGGTTTTTAAAATCACGGAAAAAGATTCCCGTCTCAGAAAATTTACCCTCATGTGTTTCGACTCCTAAAGAAGCTCTTAAAACAGTAGAAAACATCGCCAAAGGTTTAGAAAAGCGTTTTTTGTCAACACTTCCCAAATCCCCTATGTTTTTAGGCCCAATATATACGGTTAAGGATGTCCCTAAAATTACATTTTCTCAGCTTTCTTCGATTGTAATGACATTGCCAGCTGCTGCGCCTGGCCCTGATCGAGTAACGTCAAAAATGTAAAGATCCTCTTTGAGGTGTCTCCAAATTCCTTGTTAGAATTGGTAAATTACTCAATTATTCATTCTTGGATACCTGGTGACTGGACACTAGCCAAAGTGATTCCTTTACGGAAACATAATGGTGGTGGCTATACTTTGGACAATATCAGACCAATATCTTTAGCATCAAGCTTGGTAAAATTAATTGAAAGGGTCGTACTCCAACGGGTTACCAAGTTTGTCGAACAAAAACATATTCTTAGTCCCTGTCAAATCGGATTTTGCGCAAAATTTTCAATACGGAATGCACATACCGACCTTGAGAGCCGAATTCTTCTTGCGCGGCGCAAAAAAATGCATGCTGCATTGGTGACTCTCGATATAGATAAGGCTTATGATAGTGTGGAGTCCCGAATTTTATTGCACAGATTAGAAACTCTACGTTTTCCACAATATTTAATTGAGTGGATATCTACATTCCTACAAAACAGACAATTTTACTGTTCATATAATGGAGTGCATTCTGGCAAATATCAACATACCAGATGTGTCCCTCAATGGGCAGTTCTCTCGCCCGTGCTCTTTAACATTTCAATGAGTTCAATTCCCACTCATCAAGAGGTTCGCACGTATGTCTATGCGGATGACATCGCATTCTTTACGGCTGCACCTGACATTCAATCCCTCAACAGGCGCCTGCAATAGTACCTAAGCTCCCTTCAAAATTGGTTATGTGACTTAAGATTTACATTAAACGTTAAAACGTGCGCTTTCCTTGTTTTCCAAATTCAGGATCCGGTAAATCTTTCTCTAACGTTTAAGCAGGAAATGATTCCTCAAGTTAAGTCTTTGAAATATCTAGGGGTGATTTACGATGACCATCTGGCATGGAGGGTTGTCTCGTGCTGTGGGTATGTTGCGCAGGTTAAGCAATCCAAGGTCTGGGATGCGGCGAGACGCACTTTTAATGATTTATGTTATGTATGTCCGCCCAATTATAGAATTTGGATCTGTGTTATTTTCTGGTTCACCTGCTTACGAAATTCGTCCACTTGTTCTTTTAGAGCGGGAAGCGCTTAGATTATGCCTTGGGCTCCCCAAATTTGTGGCTAACTATATGTATTATACCTTGAAGCCCGAATACCACAGTTGTTAACTAGATTACAATTCTTGACTGTCCAGACGTATCTAAAAATATATGAATCACAACTCCACCGCTCCATATTAATTTTTTGTTGCGAGCCAGACTCCTTTTTTGGAGTCGGATGGCCTCGGTTTCATACCCCGCAGGTAATTCTAGTGCAAAATCTGTTACAACCTTTGCACGTAGTCCTTTCTAACATCCTTCCAACAAAAGTAAGTGCATCGTCGGTTCAAATTGTCTATGATGACATTTTCCCAAATAATGCAAAACACTTATCACCTCACATTTTAAATGGATTATTAGAAGATCATTTACAAAGTCTTTCCGTTAGCATAACGATAGCAACGAATGCCTCTCAGTTTAATGAAAAAGCCGGCGTTGGAATATACTGTCCGCTTTTAGACTGGGCTTTTTCAGTCCGTCTTCCGGAGTTTACTCCAATTTTCCAGGCGGAGTGCTGGCGGTGGTGCTTGCTCTGCGCAAACTATACCCACCATACTCAACAGTGGCTGTAATTACAGACTCTTATTCCTTGTGCTTGTCGCTTTCTTCGAATATGGATTCGCCAATTTTAAACACCTTTCTTTCATTGCTCCCCTCACATTTGAGCCTCATACATATAGTGTGGGTACCAGGACACAGCAATGTGACAGCCAATGAGGTTGCTGACAGACTAGCTAAAGAATCTCTGAATGGCCCTGTATTGCCCATCCTCCCGACAACAGCGTACATAACAGCAGCACGATTTCGGCGGCTTGCCTTATTAAGCACGCAGTCTGGATCTATTTTATCATCGGATGACTACCTGCATCTCAAGTATTCCTGGAATAGGAAATCATGTCAATCAAGGCAGACTGAGATCTCTCTAACAAGGCTACGCTGTCGTATTCCGCCCCTAAATTTCTATATGCACAGGTCTGGTTTGGCGCTTTCTCCTGTCTGCGCATTCTGCGGGGAACCGGAAACAATAGATCATTTCTTGATATTTTGCCGCCGTTTTACCATGATGTGAAAACGGTATTTAGAGAAGCCATTACAACAGCTGGGTCTTAATTTGAGCCGCCAAATTTTATTATCGTTCGGTGCCACCATGCTTGGGTACAGCCACAGGCCTGTTTTTAACGCCATTCAAAACTTCTTAATAGAAACAAAACGTCTGCCTTGCTAATATGTTTTGAAGTTTTAATCTGTACATAAAATCTTACTATTCTCCTACTGCGTGCGTTAGTATTTACTCTTTTTTATTTTGGTTTTTCATATTTACATTTCCTTCTCTATTCCCTAGCATTTATTTTTATTTATTTTTACGATGTAGTTATACACCTCAAAATCTGATATCTCTGCACCCCAATTCTTGGCCGATCCCCCTGTGTGGGTATGTGCCATCAAATTAGAGGATAACAACAACAACAACAACAACAAGTGTCCCTCTTCCGAGCTCCAAATTCTGAACAGTTATTCGCCAAATGGACCAACGCCATTCCCAGGGCTGATAAGCAACTGGAAGAGAATTCTGCTGTGTGCGAGAAGCATTTTGACGCAAGGCATGTACTATTTTATCCCACGGCGCGCTTTTTAGCGCTGTAAATGCACATTCTCTGATGCTTGCCTGAGTGGCCGCTGGCGCCGTCTTCATCGTCAGGTGTGATTTGTGTCCTCGCATACAGTCTTCAGTTCATGCATGGTTCTTTTCATTCTTTCCTTGATAGGTTTATTGTGCGGAACTTTAAGCGCGCAACATAAACGGGAAGGAGGTCTTAGTGCCCCGAGCTGTTCCTGTCCTAAAAGAAGATGCGATACCAACCATCTTTCCGAACCTGCCAAAATATTTTAGCAGGACTCTGCCAAAGGAGAGAAAGCGAAGGAACGTTGGGGAAGCGGCTATTCCGACCAAAAACGGTCGCACAGATGATATTATGGAAACGGCATCGGTGGCAGAAGACGATGCAGAAGCAGTGGGCTTATGCGCGCAAGTGAGCTCTGGTCATTACAGAAATTTAAAGACCAGAATGTTGTGTCGTATCAGACAGCAAAGTTTATTAGAAACGCAACTCCTCCTGTGGTGCAGAACAAGATAGTTGTGTTTGAAATGGGAGACAATGCAGGATCTTCCATGTGCAGCGTCTTTTTGGTCGGACTTCTTGACACGAAGACAGAAGTTGTTACATTGCAAGAAGCTCAGGACGTTTTAGTATATGCTGACACACTTCTCATGTGCAATGGAGTTAGAAAATCGAGCGAATTCCAGCCAGTTAATCTGACAGCAGTGGCAAAAGTGATCCAAAATCACGTGTACTCCGTTACTTGCAATGGATCCTTATCTTCATCACAAGGTATGCTATGCAATTATTTCGTAGAATGTATGTCTAGAAGGAAAAATTGGTGTATTTACCTCAGATGAATCCGCATGAGCTGATGTGTTTGTTAAAAACGCATTTGTTTTTTCATGTCCAACAGGTGCCCCTACTGAAAGGTGCTCCGCATGTAGAGCCTGCAGAAACACTCTTATGGCTCGCCTTCTGGGCCTTAAGAAAAAAGTGCAACGCCCACTGGCGAGGACGGCTCCGCTAGCCTCCTTAGCTGCGAAGAGACTGAAATAGGCAGTGCGCACTTTGAAGCGGAAAGGCCAAAAAATTCAGACTCTGAAAGATAGCCTGACAGAGCTCAGAGAAAAAAACTGCAAAATCGAGAAAACTGTCTACGAACAAAAGGTGGCCAAAATGCTTTAATTATACTACATTTACTTATATGCACATAATAACCAACTTTTCGTGTACTGTTTCTTAGAACAAATAAAAAACATATTCTTTTTCTTTTCAGCTGAAAAAGCTGCCAAAAAAGCAGCAAGCTGATGTTCGTGCTTGCCTTGAAGTCTGTAATCGAAAGTCTCGGCGTTGATACCCTTATGACAAGGAATGGCTTCTCGAATGTATAATTCTAAGGATGAAAAACCCACGCCTCTATGAACACCTCAGAAGCCACAAGATTCTGGTTGTTCCCAGTCGTGTTTACCTACAAAGGTACATTAAGGTATGTGGTTCGACGTTCAAGTGGTGACATTATTGCATTTTCAGGGTTCCAGAGCTTCTTGTGGATTTAATGCCAAACTTCTAGCATGTGTGAAGTCAAAAGCCCAGGATATAGACTATATGAAAAGGCATGGTGGTCTAGTCATTGATGAAATGAAGCTTTAACCCAACCTTGATATGACATCGTCAAAGCACATAGAAGGCTTTGTTGACCTGGGAAAGTACACTGAAGAATGTGACAAAAGAAGAAAAGCTGACCACGGCCTGGTGGTAATGTTTCAGCCGTTTGTGGGCAAATAGACTCAAGTTATTGGTAAATGAATTTCATTATTCCAAAATTTTCGTAGCAAATCACATGTTCTCATTAAATGTTTTTCCTGCCTTAGGTGTGTTCGCTTCGAATGGAAATGTGAAAGCAAAACTTCTGGCAAAAATTATTATATTTGTTCTGATGGTGCCCCTTGGAATCGATCTATGTGGAACACCCTAGGTGTACGTTGGAACTTTAATGATACAAGGTGCAGAGTCGTCCACCCCTGTGACAAAGGCAGACTTCTCCATTTTATACCCGATTTCCCACACCTTGTCAAATGTTGTGGGCAATATGATGAAGAAACAAGGTTTCAACACCCACAATGGACGGTTATTCTTTTCAGAAACTTTGTTTGAAATTTTGGTACATATTCATAAACGTTTTCTCATGGTTATCATCTTTTCTGATGCGACATGAACCATTTTGCAGGCACACTGGGAACACATTTCAACAATGTGGAAGCTGGAAAGTGGCAGCGTCACCTTGAAGGTTGCACCAAAGCTTACGAGGTCCCATATATTTCTTAATGGGTTCGAGAGGATGAGTCAAGTATTTAGCGCCCCAGTTAGGAATGCTTTGGCCTTCTACAAAGAGCAAATTGATAACAGCTACCCAAACAGCCACCCGACAAAAAATTTTATTGGCCTCATGGCTGATCTGATTGAGGCCATGACATCCAGATTCCCAGCGGAAGCCTTAAGGTAGGCTCAAATTTATTGGCACATTTCTCTCAGTTATCAACCAATAAATTTATGTGAATTGCGCAATGGTGTTTCAGACCTTGGCAGCAGGAACGAGAAAACATTGGTCGAAATGCTGCACTTTCTCGACCGTTGGGAGGGCCATGCTTAAAGGCCCACTGTCCACCCTCCGGTCGAAAATATTTTCTTCCCCGGTGACTGTGAGACTTCGCCCCTAGAACGCAAGGCTGCAAAATGTTTTTGAAAAGAGTAACTAATAACGCAGTTACAGCCACCGCAATCACCCGATTCTGTCATGCTTCTCTCCTTCCGTTCCCTCCCAAAGGTTTTTCACTCTCCTGCCCGAGGTCGTCTAGCCTCCGCAAGACAAATTCCCCTTCCTCCTCCGCGTTTGACGGGAGGTGGGGCGTGGCACTCCGCGAGCGCGAAAAAAAAAAAACGGCCGAGGGAGCGCGCGGCGCTGGATTCAGTCTGGCCGTGGCGAGGGAAAAGCGCGCAGCGAGCGGTAGACACCCATCCTTCTCCCGTCAGTCAGCGAGACGGACCAATGGACGTCGTTCGCGGTACGTACGTCATTACTGTGGCCCGTCGGGCCAGCGCAGGAAACGGGGAAGCTGGCTTCCCGAAGGAGAGCATGAGAGAGCTTTGAATTGTATTTTCGATGCTTTGCGGCGCGCGTATCACTGTAGCATTTTGCACAGACTATCTCCGGTACCTGATAGAAACACTGGGCTCCTTTGCTTAAAAGGGCCTTCCCTGGACAGTGGCCCTTTAAGGGCTTGGATTTCTAGGCAGGAGCACGTCAGTGGGCCTGCGTGTGACCCTCATGCAGTGCAACAAAGAGCCTACTCGACTACCTCACGGGGAAAGTCGGATATAAGTACCTCATGACCGCACACCTCAGCCAGGATTGCCTTGAACGGTGTTTCGGGATTGTGAGACAGGCAGGTGGGGCCAATGATCACCCGACTCCAGCCCAGTTCATTGTCATCATGAGGTATTCTTGCTGTTTGACTGCCATATTCAGTTTGTTACCTTGTATGCATCATATACACTGTTATATTTAAATTGTTTCCACTTGGCTTAAAATATGAGTTACTATTCCGTGCTTACTTTGAGGTGCCTCAGTTTCTATAGTCTTGCCAGAAGGAGGCAATATGCCTGATGGCGTGGTTGAGTGGTTGCTATCTGTGGAGGAACTACAGAACGAGACCGACGATGGAGAGCAAGAAGAAAGCCGATTACTCCAATGCGATGCAGCTGAAGTGTCTGTGGACCATGCTTCCTACTCAGCAGAACGAAGTGATGCCCGCCTTATTTATTATATCGCCGGCTACGTGGCAAGGAAACGTGTGTTGTCAATTGACTGTGAGGATTGCAAGGATGCTTGCCTTAGGAAGAAAGAAGACGTGCCCAGCTCCGATTTGCCCGCAGAAGCATCGATGCTGTGGAATCTTGGCGGGCTTTTGTATCCAACACGCTCCCTGTACAACCTTATTATGGCACTAGAGAACAAAATTACTAGCTTTTTCAGCAGAAATTGTCTCCACGCTAAGTCGGTGACTGATATGTGAAAAATGATTGGCGAAACGACAAAAATCGGCTGCCCCCAGCACTCATCTACACTGACGAATTTCGTAGTTAAATTTTACAGCTTAACCCGGGTTCACTTTTTTTTTGAAAGGGGTAAATCAAAAGGAAGATGAAAGGAAAGCAAAAAGGGTGAAGCCATGCGTGCTTTAGCGGGCCGCAGATTAAAGGAAAACTGCCACACTTGTTTCTCTGGACACCTGAAGTCGATTTGGGGTACCATAATGTCCACATGCCGGTGACCGAATTTTCGCATATTGATAGCTTTAATAAACAAGTGTTCTGCCAGAAACACGTCTTTTTCAGTTTTGCTGGGTAAATGCACTCATCACAATTTTTTTTATATGCTCCATGAGCTACATTTCCTTGGAGCATTTCTTAGAAGAGGGAATTCAAGAACGTTCGATTGCTCAGATTACAAAGCATGTAAAAGAACTCAATAGGGCGAAAAATTAATCCGGAGCTCTCCAGTACTATTTTGCCATTGCCTTTCGGTCTCGGCATGGAAAACCCCACTAATTCTTTCACGATACAAAGGCACTGCACGACACAAAGTAGTCTTGCCATGTAATCATCTAAAGAGCAAAAGAAAAGCATGAACACCTTCCGCATAGGTTAAAATTTTGCACACCGTATTATCGCGAATTTGTATGCTCTGTTTACATCACATGAGCTTGAAATTGAAGCTCTTAATAGGCAGGTTGTTATTAGCTGCTAGTCGATATGTGGGCTTCGAAGAAACCCACCGCAGGAGGCAATTAAAGGTGGTGAAAATAAACAAAAATGCCATACATTATTGAGGAAGCCAAGTTAAAAGAAAATGAATTAAAATCTGAAGGCATTTGAGCGAATAACCCTAGCATCGCGGAGAAGGATGGGCGTTCTAGAAAAGCGTCTGGGGGTCTGTGTCAGCTACTTTTCAAGCCAACACACAAATTGAACCTTATGAGTGGTCCAGCGGCCGTTAAATTAAACATCTGCAAAATTATGCTGAAAAAAAAAAACGAAATGATTCACGCAACTTCGTGTCTTCTGCTCTAGATAGAATTCCGTTCTGATTGGTGAATATTTCTTAACTCGGACATCATAATTGCTTTGTGTCGACAAACCACCATCACCGAGCCATTTCTCACCTTCAGCGGCATTCTAAAGCCAAACAACTGTGCGCAAATCATACAATTATGCGCAGTACGCGCACTTTCCCCCATGCGTCAGCAGCGACCGCGGATAGCCACCCTAACAGCACCCTTAGCATCAGCGCCCCTGGCGGCATCGGTGAGCAGCGGGGCCATTTCCGGTAATGGAAACGCGCCGCGCTTTTCACACCTGAACAAGTTCTAGCCACCCTAACAAGGGTGCTCGGTGACGCGTCTCTGGTCCTTAAACACATGGACACGTTCCCTGCTGTCACCGCCTTGAACGCCAAGGGGGATTAAGGCCCGAAACTCAGCCCGTCTCCGTCCCGAAGTGGGCGAGGTGGGGAGGGTTGGCCGCCGAAGCAGTACACAAAGGGTCACTCCCCCGCCGGCGCCGTCGCTTCGATGCCTTTGGCAGCGGTCGCTCGCCAGCGTCCGCTAGACCCGTTTCTGTCCTCTGCTACTGGAGACTGCGCGAACCTCGGCTGGAGCCCCATTGACAACAGGGGCATGAGCCTACTGGGCAGACGCCATGATTGCGATTGGCAAAGCGCCACTTCGCAGCATACCTGAGCTGCGCGGTGTTCGTGCGGACTTTCTCGGTTAATTTAACCAGCGAATGGAAGAGTAATCGTATTCTTCCAAAGAAGAAGAATCATCATTCCGTTTGCTGCAATAATTGTTTGAAAAATGGTTGACCGCTGGGAAAGTATTTCAAGCACTATTTGCTGCTCTCCTGGAGCCTTGATTGGACTAGAAGTGACTGTAGGTTGTGAGATGGAGAAGCAGCTTTCTCTAAGGTGCGTGTGAAAAGCAAAAACTCTCGGCAGTAATGTTCGACTGACTTTTATACCGCGGATATCTAAACACATATTTACTCCCCTCTACTGCAATCATCTGTGGGCGGCCGTAATCACCTTTGTGACGTTGAATATTGTGAGGTGCACGCCGTGCTTATTTGCCGGTAATTGCTTTTACGTCGGTAGGTCCAATATTTAAAGCTTTAGTGGTGTCCGGGACCAGCTAGTATTATGTCCTTCGCACGTTACAGGCAAAGTTGGTTTCCCAAGAACAACGGGGCCCAGAAGACCGGCTTGATTCGCTTAACAGCAAGCCCTCGAAAAGGCACTGATCTCTTCTGAATCCGAGGACGACACGTCGATTTCTGGGCGACTTCACTCCGAGAGTGTATCATGCGACTTTTTCAAATATTGCCGCCTTTTAAAGGAGGTATGACAGAGCTGGATATAAGCCGAATGCGCGTAAGTTGAAGCCAGGACCCCCCTCCTCCCATCTGGCAACGAGAATCATGGGCAGGAGTTTGCTTTCAAAGCCGCGGTAAGTACGCTGACACTATACGCTGACAGAGTACGCCCGGAGATTCGCAACAAGATGAACTTCGGCTGAACATATACTACGACCGCTGACATTGCTGCAGAAGTGCATCCGCAACAATGCTTTCAGCTGGGGAGGGGAGAATAGGTACGCCTCCCTCGATACTCAGGGCTCATTCTGTTAAGTTATGAGTGCCTTAAAGAGACAGTTATGTCGCACTGCAGGGCGGTCCTGGGGTGCACATTTTAGAACGGATATGAACACAAAAGCTTCCTACGTGCACAGATATCGTCTTTGACAAAGGTAAGCAGGTAATGAAAATTCCTTCTCAGCTGCAGTGAGCACAAGGGCGCTCCTGACCTCATAGAAGTTGGAGCAAAGGGGGAGCCATAGGCTACGCGGCTAAGAAACAACCCTAGTTTGGCTGGCTGCTTTCAGCAAAGGCGGTAAATATGCTAAGTGGGGCTTCCACGAAGAAAATAAAACTTACACTTACCTCCGCCCCCCCCCCCCCTTTCACCTTCACACCGCCGTAAGCATAAAGGCATAATGTAAAATTCCTGGTAAGCATAAACTGTGCAGTATGGGGTCCAAGAAGGGATACCGCCGCCTCGCAAGTAGAGGGAGTATCCTTCCGTACCATTGCTTTGCGGTGGGAACAGCGAAAGGGGCCAATTATAAGATATCTTAAAGTAATCCCGCATAAAGTTCTGCAATAAAAGCTGCGCTAATAAGACACGGACGAAGGAAAGGCAGGATGCACGAAAACGCAGACTGACAACTTTAATTCGTGAAGAAAACCAAGGCATATATGCGCGATCTCCGCTACTATCTAATCACAAAAAAAAAAAAAACAGGAAGCGAAGAAGTGACGTGCACTAAATCAACACGAAAAAGCAAATTCTGCTGCAGGTACTATGGGTTTTGTCTTGCATCACTGTGTTGTATTCGTGCATTACCATTTGATGGTTGTTCTGATAATCCGTTAGACTAGAAGACTTTTTGGTTGTGGTTTACATGGGCCGGCCCTAGTTAAGTTTATCATCTCTGCAGCAGAATTTTCGGTTTCGTGTTGATTTAGCGCACGTAACTTCTTCGCCTTCTGTATTTTTTTGTGTGTGATTAGATAGTAGCGTAGATCGCGTATATATGCCTTGGTTTTCTTCACGAAATAAAGTTGTCAGACTGCGTTTGTGTGCGTTCTGCCTTTCCTGCGTCGGTGTCTTATTAGCGCAGCATTTTATTGCATTGAACTATGAACCAACTAGCCCGACAAATTTTACTGAAGCATCTTTAATAAAATTCTGGCTTTTGAAAAAGCAGACAGGTGAAAGGGGGCGCGCTAATTTGTGCAGGGAAAGTAAAATGGCTCGAGAACCTGCCACTGTGCCATACAACCACGGCAGCGAACCCGGAAACATAACACAGTTCTGCCTTTCATTTCTTTTTATTGCTCTGTACACTTTTTTTTTTTTGCTTGTAATGCTAGTTCCCCCCCCCCCCCTTTCTCTGTGTTCCTCAGTTCTCTTCCTCATTATTCTCTTCAATTGTGCCTTCTGGGCCATAACAGATTTTGTAAGACGTAATTATTCTGAGTATTGCCCTTCATGCTACTTTAGATGGCTTTCAGTAGGGATGGCTTGGCCAGAGCTGTTCGTAAGAAGCACACATAAAAAAGCTAAAGACAGAGCACAGAACAACCAAACGATGCTGGTTTGTCGATATTAAAGAGAATTAACAAAAAAAGAGAATCTGTCAGTATTAAGTAAAGAGGCTAATTATTTATACGTCTTATCGTTTTTCTAGTACAAGGGATGGTGTAGTTAACGTGATTGCTCTGACTCACGAACAATTATGATGAGCAATCGAAATGAAACTCTCGAAAAAACTTATCTATGCTGCCATTTGTGCGCAAATCCCACAACATTAAATCACATAATCTGGGACAGCCAGGATCCACATCTTGCAGCACAAATGGCATATCTCCTTCCACAAAAGAATGCGAAGCTGTACTCGCCAGCTCGGACCCTACCATCCAGATACGGGCGGCAACGACGGAGCAAGAGGCCGTCGTCGCCAGAAGAAAATTGCTGACAACCTGGAGCAGCTATACCAAATATCCACAACCAAGTAGTAAGTGGTTTTATTATTGTAGAATAAATTAAAAATAATAAAGGAAGGAAAAGGTTTTTGCCTGCCCCGATATCTGCTATCGGAAAGAGCTGAAGCACCTGAACTGGGACGGCGGAAATAAAGGGATAGCAAGGAGACAGGTAGGAGAAATCAAAGAGGTGAGCGACAGGGAGAAAGGACAGTTTCGATTAGAAGATAAAACTGTATAATACAATATTGTACATCCACAATCAAGACCAACAGGCCAAGTTTTCGCTCACTCTGCAGAGAAGCACCAAACCCATTCACGACCGCCAGAAATGTTTCTCCCTGAAAAGCAAATTGTGAGTGGTTACAGTTTTTTTTTGTTCTGATTCATAGGAATATGCAAATACTGATGAGTGCTGAATATTGGTGTCTCTGATTTGTTTAATGCGGCAAAACACTTGCATGATTAGTTCGTTTTCTTTTTTCTGCTGTGACTGTCTAGCGTAGTGATGCAACAGTCCGCTGACCATGGCTCTTGTCGCCAACTGCAGCATATTATTATTATTTTTTAATTGTATTTGACTGCATCCGAAAAGCTGTCTAAGTTGAACAGCGGTCGCCCTTTCCGGCGCCGGGAGAGCGGCGTCGCGAGGTGGGTGATGAGAGAGGAAGAGGCTTCCCCTTTCCCTCCACGCGGTGCGCGCGGCGAACGGATGGCTGGTTGGCCGCAGTCGCCGGCGCTGGCGCCTCGCGAGCCGGCTGCTGTCACGGGCTCCGGCGGAGACGCGAACCGCAAGAGGATCGGCGTGCCAGCGCAGTGCGTTTCGAGCTCCGGATCGCGGTCGACACGCCGGCTGGAAGCACGGACGGGACGTCAGAGAGGAGGATCCATGGAGAGACGAGACTCTGCTGCTGCCTTGTGTGAGTATGCTAAAGAGGGCAGCTCGAAGCGGTTACGCGCGCACCGATTCGCCCTGTCGAAACAGTGGCGCCACTGCGGGAAAGAAGTAAGCACGGGAGCGGGACGCTGTCTTTTCTGATCTTGTCAGAAAAGGCAGTGTCCTATGAGGCGGTGTAAGGGAAAGTGCAGTCGTATAGCTTTCAGAGGAGCGGTACAAAATTGACTGCACGTTGCCAATGGATTAAACGTGCAACTGTCAGAGTTACAGATTTAAAGAGAAGAAAAAAGAAGGTCGGTTTCGGATATGCTCTGTATCCTCTGATGGGGCACGTTATCGATACACTGAGTTAGAAGCGGCACGTGACAGTTAATCGGAGCCATTTGAGATTTCATCTACGAGTGCATGTTTGCAATTTATTTGCGACAGCAATCTCGCTGATGTCACTTTTCTGCTGTCGGTGAAGCCGTGTGAAAAGTAAACTAACAGCAGACTATTTTGTAACATACAGCTGCCGCATACGACCGCGTCTCTTCAGGCGCTGTGCGCGTATAAAGAGAGAAATCCTGACTTTGCTTGCATTGTGAAGCGTGCGCCGACACTATGGCAATGCACGCATCCCACACAAGTGATGGAAGTGCAGATAAGGCGGTAAAATTGCAGGTTAGCACAAAAACTGCCTAGATTTTATTCTTTACTATTTTTTTCCGCTCGAGATCTTGCTGAAGAGGTGAGTTACGCGCTGGGAAGTTACCGCACGACTCATTGCCAGTGCTCTTCCTCTTACCTCACCTATAACACCGCGCAACATTTTTTTTTCTTCTTCTTTGAGCTCTGCGGTGCCCTCTCATTCATAGCGCTACGCATTATTGAGAAGACGGCTCAAACAAAGGACGAAGGCTGAATTACAGAAACCTCCCCTTCTGTGTCTGGACGGCCTAGAAGCAAAAGCCCAATCAGATAAGACATTCCTCCAGTGTATGTTTTTTGTAACGCCTTGCCCTTTAGGAGCACGCGTGCGGGCAGCGGTTGACGGATAGCGATGAAAAACAAAATCACTCTCCGCGTTTGCAAAGAGATGATAAATATGTCTGCCAGCAAGCGTTTGGTATCTCGCCGGAGCGCTTTTGAGTGAAATAGTCTTAGTTTTTTCCCCTGTTTGCATATTTTCCCCTATGATATGCAACGAATATGCATTCATTTTCGCAGATTTATTTAACTACTATGCGCATTAGGGCAAGTACAGACACTGAAGCGGATAATTAGTTAAAATACAAAAGAAAATATTTCAGTTGAATTCTGTATTTTTTTTTCCATGGCTTTGTATGGTGCTGACCACCAGGTTAAACAGTGTTTGTCCTCTGCACTGCCTCAGAGAGTGGAGGGGACATCATGAGGCTCTAGAGATGCGCCCGTCGTAGTCCGTACAGATAGCAAGACAAAAAAAAATGCCAACATGCTTTGTTTCGTTAAGAAGAGGAAAGACATTGTTGAAAACCCGCTGAAAAGCTATGCTTACTGAGGCAAATAAAGTGCGTTTCACGATAACCGCAGCTAAACTGGCTTGCAAGTCCACTCTTCCTCTTCGTGCCTCCTTAACACGCTCTCCACCTTCTCCTGTCATCTAGAGTGAAGCCTCACCCTTTAAAGCAGCTTTGCTCTTATTGTTACGGCCCGGGAATGCAAATAGCACGTATACACCACCAAATGAAATACGAATAGAGCAGCTTTGAAACCGAATTAAGCACAAGTAGTGTAGCTAAGAGCCAATGCAGTTATGAATCAATTTTTATAGTAGAAGCTACACTACTGTAGCGTTTCAAGCCATCGGCGTGGCACCGTGGCAGGAGCTGCCAACTTAGGTATATCCTATCATATGGAACGGTTATATCAGAATCAGCCTGCCAGGACCCTGGTATTCGCGTTACCCCTACAGGCCACTAAGGCACGTTCATACGGCTTGGTTAAAGCGGGGCTTGTATGTGGGCTGGCAGCCTGCGCTATCGCGTCATACCCTTAAAAGCGGAGCTTAAGTGTCCCTTTACCACCACCACCTAAAACGACGGTGAACTTTGATGCGTTCAAAGGAAAGCTGGTTGTGTTCGATGCAACGCTGGGTCGCTCGCAGCCAAAGCTTTCGCTGCACACTCAATTCAGCAGCATTGAACCCGTGTAATATTTTTCCTTTTGGACATAATAGAGAAATCTTCCTCTTTGTTTGCTTTTTTGTAACCTGGAGAAAGAATACTTTTCAGCGAATGCATAATAGTTCCTTTTTTTTTAATGCTGTTTTTCGTGCAAGAAATTTAACCTTCATTTTTTTTCTCCATATATTTACTGTTAATTTCTGTAAATATACTTCATATGTGTTTGCTGTTGCACTGCATTGTTCTGTGATTTTTTTTTCGACCTGCAACAAGGTGGAATTATTGCCTAAATTGAAAACTTGTGTAGCACGAGCACTCGCATTGGGATTTTTATAATGCTTATGTGTGCGTATGTAAGTGCTCCCTGTTTTTGTATTCGAGTGGTGCTTAAGGCCCAGTCAAGCGGATTCATTTTCGCCTTTTACCCTCTGCACCAAGACTCACTGTTGTCTGAATTTTCCTGAATAAAAAAAACAAAAGCAGCTAAGCGTGCTGGGCCGCGTTAGCGTAGCCTAAGTTTGCTTGGTCGTATAGCTGCCAGGAGGCGCTACAAATTCACAGCAGTCTGCGCAACGGTAAATAAAACGCATCCCCTTTATTGCCATCATGACATAAGTATTACCTTTTTCCGGAGGTGACCAGGCCGAATAAGTTATATAATGTCAGATCTCTTCAAATGGGCGAGAGCTGCGTATGAGTCATGGATCCCGAGATGAGGGATCACGGCAGGGCTTGCTGACCCTGTCCGATATCTGCGGTATCATTGAGTCTTTGAGGCCGTGCATGAGCTTTACGTACGAGAGCCGGCGCACGAATTGAAGGCGTTTACGATGCGGAACCCTTTATTCCATGCAGTCCGATCGTGGAAACTGTTCTCAGCATCGGACGGGATCGATCTTTTAAAACACTAAATACTACGGCGTGCTTTATTCGAAGAGTGCCCACTATATTCGAATCACCTTGAACGGGCCCATACTTGACACGTTCAGCTAATCGAACGACAAGGTGCTCTTCGGTTTGCAGATCAAAGATTTTGATTAATGACACACACCTCTCAGGTTCAAAGCATAATAGTGCTCAGGGATGAGGAATGGAACCACTCGAAAGCACAGCCAGTTCGTGTCGCTGGGTTGTGCGCCACAACAAACCACCTCACCCAAGCGTTCACCCTGGTGCATAGCGTCCATAGAGAACCTGCGAAGTTTCCCGCTAGTGGTGACGCGACAGATAGGCTCCCTATTTCCGGCATACCGCCTTCGCCGCCCAGTCGCCATCAAACCACTCGCTAGTTAGGGCGACAGCGGCTGGAGGCGCACAAGGGCGGCTGTGCAATCGCCAATGCACGCTGCTGCTTCTACAAGAGTTCCAGGTTACGATAAAGAAGCTCCAGAGTAATATTTTTCACCGTGCGTGCACAGAAAATAGCGGCAGCAGGGATGGATTAATATGCAGCCGCTCGGGCGAGTGCGATAGAACCTTGTAATTCTGTTTGGTGCGCTGCTTTATTGACGTTTTATTTGATACTGATCGAATATTTAGAGCAAACCCCCAAGGTGGAGTAGATTTGTAATAAGGGAGTAATTACCCATTGGCATCGACCCAAGCGCAGCCATGTGGCTACAAAGGAAAGCTAAACCGCTTTTTCAGAAACTTCGTAGTTAAAGAAAAATTCCTACTGGTCCCGCTCCCTGATTCGATCCCCCCACCAGGACGAATTTCTCTTTAACTACGAAGTTTCTGAAAAAGCGGTTTAGCTTTCCTTTGTAGCCACATGGCGGCGCTTGGGTGGACGCAATGAGTAATTACTCCCTTATTATTAGATACTGCGGCTTCGCCTGTCATGTACTATATAATATAACGTTATGCATATTCACTGCTATTATTAGCTCAGATGTCAATGATAACACTGTATCGAATGCACATATTTGAACTTCACGTGCGCTCGAACTTCAAGGGTTTGGCGTGGCACACGCGAGAGCCACTGAGAGATGGACGGGATGAAGATGGAGTAAACAACACGGGAGTGAAGGCTTACATGCAAGGAATTCTAATGTGGGTGTTGCGAGTGTACAGGCAGCAAAAAAAAGGTGCCAACCATGTACATCCGAATACACAGCATTTGTCAAAACTGCTGAGAGGGAGATATAATGCACCAATCAGTATGCGTTGACCCCCTTTTTTTTTTCTTCAAAATGCATTTCGCGAGTCACCTAGAGGCGCGTTAGGAATTTTGGAGAGCACACAATGTGACCTGTGTACCCGAAAACAACACCCCGGTTATAGGAATCGCTCACTGGTTTCTTCGAATAGAAGATAGTAGCAATAAAGGCGCCTTTCCTTTTTTTTAGTTCCTTAGGTGTGTGTGCTTGGTTATTTTGCGTACCCCCAAAAGCTTTTATTATACACTTATTTGTTTGAGCATAAAGATGCAATTTCATGTATTACTTAGGTTTTCTTCTTTTCGGTTCAAGACTGAACAAGTTGCCTATTATAAATCCGATGAGTGTGCCTCTGATGAATAGACCACCAAGAATTTTTTTTTTATTGCATATTCAGCTAGGGGGGCGGGGGGGGGGGGGGGGGGCATCAGAGGGTGTCTGCCGCAGATATCGCCCTAGTCCGAAGGCAAGGCACTACAACTTTGTTTTTTTTTCAGGTTTCCATATTGACTTTTATATTAAACGGTACTTTTGGAACGTCATCCATTGATGCTGTTCTTTTGGCTCTTACCGATTGGAAGTGCGTGCTCATACTGAGGAGATCAATTACGAGGGCTGCTAACTGTGTTATGCACATGTTCCCACACTGTAGGTCGCTGAAGACTTGTACTTGTTATTAAGAAATAATAACGACGGTTGCGGCTAAATGCTTGCAGTGCTACCGAAGAAGCATTTGGGGGGCATGTCTTACAGTCATCTCGCTTTTATCTACTTCGAAGAATATACAGAAGACTGATTTAAATCCAGGCAATGCTACTTTGTGTGGTCGTGAACTAGCACGCTTCCAAACGTAAGGACAGGCTTTCCTTTCTCTACATATACTTTTAATTGCTTTACCCTAACAAGCAATGCATTATACACGAAGTACAACTCGGCCGGACAGATTTTTTCGTGACACAGGTGTTTGAGTAGTTGTAGTGCACAGTGCTCTAAGCTCCGGTAGTACGTGCAAAACCGTCATAATGTTGACATTGCAGAAAGCTTACGCTTTCTTGCGATATTCGCCTTTCGCACCCAGGTTTCACCGTAGCTGAGGCTTGTTTCCTAGACTGTCTATACATTTGCTGTACAGAGATATCAAGGTAACAGCTTCACATTCGCATTTTTGTTTTTTTTTTTTGTTTTTTTTTTCACTTTTCCGCCGTTTTTC
This sequence comes from Amblyomma maculatum, assembly GCF_055883805.1. Taxonomy (NCBI): domain Eukaryota; kingdom Metazoa; phylum Arthropoda; class Arachnida; order Ixodida; family Ixodidae; genus Amblyomma; species Amblyomma maculatum. The sequence goes on from NC_139350.1 coordinate 84,686,176, forward strand.
TTCATGAATGGCTCTGCATGTGGGCTTTTCTCACGCACCACACGTTAGACCGGGCACTGCTCGGTGTCGGGAAAAGAGGCTCATTACATCTGGGGCAGTGGAGGTCACAGGGGACAGGTATCGGAGCCTGGATTTTGGTTGTGTGCTTCTATTTCTTTCTATGCACAAAGTAAGGAGAGAAATCGCTTTTCGGGACTTCTTATTTGCAGTGAAGAAGAAAAGGTGCGGGATTTGCGTGTAGGGCGATGCAGTTGTGCTGGCACACTCATTGTCCAAAGACAATGATTTGTCAAGTGTCAATACGGAGGAGCGATTGCGGGCAAAATTTATCGCAAGGTTAACCCCACCAGTAGCTGAAAGCAACTGAAGGAGGCGATGCGCAGCACAATTCCTGCTCTGCTAGTTGGGAACATGTATCGACTCTGAGACTTCGGTGCTCGTCAAAGTGGCCGAGAGGGGGAGGGGGGGGGGGGGAGGCAAATTTTACCGGAACCCTCGGATACGACTTGCTCCATTCTCTCATAACCCTTTCGTTGCTTTTTTAAACAAAGCTCCGCCGCTCAATCAGTATAATAATAATAATAATAATAATAATAATAATAATAATAATAATAATAATAATAATAATAATAATAATAATAATAATAATTGGGAACCAATTATCTGTCAGACTAGTTCCTGTGGACACCTAAACGTGCCGTAAGGGAAGGGAGGAAGGTGGGAGTGAAAGTGGAAAGAGAGAAAAAGGAGCTGTAGTGGAGGGCTCCGGATTAATTTCGACCACCTGGGGTTCTTTAACGTGCCATGACATCGCATAGTACACGGCCGCTCTTCGTTTCACCTCCATCGAAACGCAGCTGCCGGGAATCGGGATCGAACTCGGGTACTCTGGTACAGTATCGGGCATCTTAGCCACTGCACGACCGCGGTGGAGCTCAATCAGTATTTTTTACTTGCACCTTCCCCCCCTCGTTCACTTCGTCGCTTTAAAACAGCTTTAATCTTTAAAAAACCGCAGCTTTCGTCGGCGCCTGTTTGCAAACACGCGATAAATGTGTGCCAATTAGACGCACCGTCCAAAGAGAAGCGCTATTATTCAGCTGTTTAGGCCGGTTGTTTGTTCCAGTTGGAGGAGTCTGCGCCAACGCTTCGTTGTTGCCGGCGCCTGTACGCGAATAATCCGCCGAACAGCGGATTCTTTCGCGATGAGGGCGCCGCTACATTGTCAGCGTTTTCTTTTGTGGGCGCTTAGCACAGCGTTGGCGCGTCCGCGCGTCGCGACACCGAGAAACCCATTAGGCCGGGCGACGTTTCGTCTCCTGGCGGCTTCCTTCGGCGGGGATCTGATGAGCGGCAGCTCTTCGACCGAACCGCGCTCTGTGGGAAGAGGCTCTCCCTTTCTACTTCGCCCTCTCCTCCTCCGTTGCATAACCGCGTTACGAAGCGACCGTGAATGGTAATGTGAAAGTGTTCAAGCTTGAAGTATGATACTTTATTTTTATTGCCACGCTTCCGAAAGCACTCAATCGGCGCTTGACGTTAGTGGCGCGAGGACAACGAGTTATTCCTTCCTTTTTCATTTTTGCTGCCTGATCGAGGTGGCGTCTTCTTTGTTCTATAGCTCAAGTTTTCTCTTTCTCTCTCTCTTCTCTGTGCCCGCCACTACGGCTGAAGGAAGAAAGAGGGTGAGCTCCGTGTACGATACCTAACCGAATCCGCTTCACGGACGGCGGTTTTGAAAACATTCATTCACATACCCTTAGGGCCTTTTAGGGAGATTATATGTGATGATGAACATAAACCAGAACACTATTATTTAGGAAACAGAACAGTAATGTTGGTGGCTCAAACGGCACTCAGGTATACCCTCAGTCCAGAAACACCATAAAAGAAGCTAAACAATCTGACAGGTGTGCACAATACGCAAAAAAACAAAACAAAATCAGTTGCAAATAAGCCAGCTGACTAAGCTGGCTCAATTTGCAAGGTGAGACTTATCACGAGATGTATCCATAGAAGGCGCCAGTTATGCCAATAAAAAAGACCGCGGAGAATCCAAAACGCCAGGCAGCCATGCGCACTGTCGTGCGGGCGAACAAGATGACAGTGGTTTATTAAGGGTAATAATAAAGAAGGAGGGAAAATGATGTTGCCGGCCACGGCAATTGCTTTGTAATATCTTAAGCAATCGAGGTGCGGCCGGCAGGAAGAAAGATGGGATAGCGAGGGGAAGTTCAGAGAGGAGTGATAACGAGAAAGGACAGGGGGAGCATTGGGCATTACTTACAACAATTTAACGCATTTACATCGTCACGGAACCTTTACCCCGCACACTTTTTTTTTTATTTTTTGCAAGGAAATTATTTATTACCTATACTTAATAACATAAAAAAATGAATTCCCTTAAACGTTACTGTTGAAAAAGTAATTACTAGTCTACAAAATACACAAAAATGTAATTAATTACGAGTAATCAGCCACATCCAAGTCGTCGGCCTGCTGACATAAGGCGTCTTGAGAGTCGAACAGGACGATTGCATAATATTTGCCTGCGGTGATTTCCAAGGCCACAGTGGCTCCCTCACCGCTTCGCAAGATAGTACAGGCCAGTGACGCGGTAGCCATTTTGAGTTCTTCAGGGTGGCCAGCAGAACCTACAATCCCTCCGAGGGTGTATGCATGATGATTGAGATCCGGAGCGGGTCTTCGAAAAAGTTTCTAAATCTATCACTCGAAAGCATCTCACTTACCACTCACTGTATTTTTATTTCTTTTTTTTCTTTTCAGTTCGCGACTGCTATTGTTAAGGTTAAAGGACAATTTTCGCACATCTCCACCCGAACATGATGGAGGCGATGATGTTTTGATTTTATCGCTATAGTCTAATCAACTAGTTTTAGGCTTATCAACCACCGCAAAAGTGCTCTTTCGGACTAAATAGAAAGGGAGAAATTAAGTGGCTCTCCGTCGGCGAAGAAACGAACTCTGTCTGCTGCCCTCGTTTCTGTCTTTCGATATCGAAGAACTAGTGAGAAAGTAGGATCTACGAAACACAAGTAATCGGCCAATATCTTGAATGTTGGCAACGTACAAAGGGGGAATGAGTGGTGAGTGCCGAACAGTGGCTGGCGTACCGATTGTAGGCGCCTCAGTGGAATTGGGTCTCGAAACTGATGCTGCCGAAGCAAAACTCCCATTTCTTCATTCGAGCAAGAGGAACTCATGCTGTGTGCTCTCAACGGGGAAACCAGCGAAAATTGGCGTTGCATTATAGTGCACGGAGGAAGAAAATAGCAGAAAAAAAAAAGAGAGAGGTTGTGTCTACAGAAAGCGAACGCACTGTAAATGTTTCCCGTGTTTTGATCGTGAACTACTTCTATATAAACAGCGCATGGGCTGGGAGGGGGGGGGGGGGGGGTGGACATGGGTAGGAACTGAGAGGCCATAAACGTTGCTCGAGACTTCTGGCGCCACAATTCGTCGACCACTCCGTGCTCTCTTACAAATATCTTTCTCTTCTTCCAAGCGAACCTGAAATGTTCTTTTGTCTTGCTCGGAATTTATCTATAGTGATTGTAACTTCCGCCTCGATTTTTCATTCTTCGGAAGCTGCATCAGCTCACGCGAGGAATGAGAGAGAGTGAAAAAAAAAAATAAGGGCAAATAGGGGTGAAACACCCTGCGTGTTCAGGCTGCTGCGCCAGCCACCGCACGTCTACTTCATCGAGAAGTAAGAACACGACCACGAACTCCGGGGTTATTTCGCCGAAGTGCTCGTCGGAAGACGCCTTATAGCTCCCACCATGCGCGAGACTTCGACGATGCCGATGCGTCCTCGGGCAATAAGCCCGGAAGAACCGAAATGGAGCCTTTTTTTCTCCTCCCGCCACAGTACTGCGCTATGCTACCACCCCTTTTGTCTTATTTCGGATCCCATATAACACTGCGTCTCTGGTCGTTCGTTCCCCCCCCCCCCGTAGCTGTTTCCGCCGTCGGCCGGAGCCTCTTTGCAACCCCGCCAGACCTGCATATGTTATGGCGGCGCCTGGGTGTCATGTTTTAAGTCGCCTGGTACACGCCCAAAGGAGATGTATAAAGAACGGAACACGGGAGGAGCTATCTCTCTCCGTGGGGAAAGGATGCAGCCAGCCTCCTTTGACGTCGTCCTCCACTCAGAACTCGCCCCAATGCTACTCTCCCCGCAATTTTGTTGTTATTGCCATCGCGCCTTATTATTTGCCATTTCTTTTTTTTTTTTACTCCCCCTTCCGCTTTTAAAGAAGAAAGACTATTTACTCGGGCGCTCATTTTTCCTATTGCTAGCCCTTGCTCATTTTCTTGTCGTCGCTGAATGTCGCGTTCCTCTTCTGTGATGCGTCTAACTGCCGTCGTTTAGTGCTAAGAAAGCGCTTAACGAGCTGTGTAGAGTTGATAAGCTTCTCTTCCTCGCCGGCTGCTCCGAAGGAAAAGAAATCGTGCGCGGCGCGGCCGGCTGAATATGCGAGGCACCGTTCCGTAAACGGGGCCGATATTCACTTCTCTCTCGCTAGTAGAACGACCCGCGCGACGGACACGTGTCTTCTTTTAATGTGATTTTTTTTTCTTCCGAGCTAAATACTCACTGAGCACCCGGAGCCTGTGTGTAGTCTCTGCGTGCGCGTGCGGGAGACAATACTGCAGCGTGGCTTTGGAGATGACACTTCTGTGGCGATAATACTTTTTCGGCGCCCGCATCGACAACGTCCTGTCGCTTAGTTAAAAAAAAAAAAAAAAAAAAAAAAAAAAACTTTTCATCCTGCATGCACTTTGGAAAGTAAATTTATGCAGCGCAGACAGCGGGACTAGTTAATTAAGAATACTGCTAAAAGAACACAAACCGAGCTAAACAGACTAGGCGAATGAGAGCACACAGAACGAAGCACAAAGTTAAAGTTGCATCTGTGCCCAATGAAAACGCCTTCCAACGGAGCAACGAAAATGACCTCGCTCGACCTCTTTCGGACTGCATATTTTTGTGTCTCAGGTACAATCCGTTGTTATTCAGCCTAGTTTCAAGTTTGTGATTTCCCTGTGCACAAGAAAAAAAAAAAAAAAGGAAGCGAACAAATAATTTTATTATCTGTCAACTTCTGATCATCTTCCCTTTTCAGCCATCCCCTTGGGCGACCCAACTCTGTCTTCTTGAAAAACTGGATATTGATTCCTAACACTCGCTACGTGTCCCCGCAGTGTGAGCTGCGGAACTCTGGAGTGGGGAAGGGGGAATTATTGTATATTTTAGCCCCGTGATTCAGCTGCAGTCTTTATTTTGCGTCCAGTTTAAGCACTGCAATTGCAGTGCGCCCACTACTGCTTCAAAAAACAGCAGCGACTGTTTTGCCTTTTGAAACGTTCGCTGTTTTATCAAAGGGAAAGCCCCGTTCGGGGCCACAAATTGGGTCGTGGTCGACACAGTTTTTGTAAACTCTGCAAAAAGAGCGAGAATTTTTGCCACTCGAGGCAGTCGTCTGCAGTTCCAGCAGACGGACCACTCAGTTGAATGAGTTGAATGAGTGAGAAGACTGCAAGTTCTTCTCGTGGGGAAAAGGAGACGTTTCTTCCATATTCTCAAACACTCTATGCGACGCCGCGTGCGCGTTTCATTCAAGCCGCGCTGACTCAACAGAAATATGTGCCAATTTCATGACACCGAGTAGGGTATACATCGCAACCCATATTATATATACATACATATATTGTGGCAGGTACTACACCTTCACTTTTCTATAAATCAATTATCTAAAACGTCGCACAATTCAATCATGCCAAAAGTAAACAAAGAAATCTATCAATAATGACATTTTCTTCAATCAAGAACTTAGTTACAAAACTGATGACGATCCCCATCTATGAAATCTTTGCACAAGGCGCCAACCTTTCTCGTTAAGTTTATTTTTGGTTTGGTGGGATGCTGTGTGTTTTCGTTTCTCTCCAGAAGTGAAGGAGTAATATAAGGTTGACAGTGAGGATTGCCTCGAAATTGTACAGACATGAAGCCTGGTGTTAGCTTTGCAATGATACTGCGTAGCATCTAAACTGTTGATTTTGAGAGCATTAGCCAAATAAACCCATAAAGAAGGAATTCTTAGCTTCTGGGTCTTAACATCCACATCTCGTTAGTAAGCAAACACATTTTTGGGGCAGCTCAGTGGTATCGCCCACCATATAAATAATAAATAATAAAACAACAACCACAGAATAGAAAAGTCATCTTTACAGAGAAAGCGAGTGTTACAGAAATTTGTCTGTCAAATAAATTAGCGCGTTCTGTGGGGATAGTTGAAGTCATCATAATTTAATGCGAAATCAAACAAGATCCTTTAGCCAACAGACTTCGATATAAACGTAATGTAACATTTGGTACGAGTAGCTGCATTAACTGCGGACCAAAATGATTCGTAAATAAAATATCGAAAAATGGTGCACAGTAGCTCATACCCCTGCTCCAAGGGCGTTTTAAATGCCGCCTAACCGAATTTCATTCCGCTCAAGTGGAGGCCTTGTTCTGCTACACGAAGTGCTTAAATGACATCCGGTTAGGGTGTCCTTCAAGTCGACTTCTCATCGCGGAGATATTTGGGGGGTTCAAATCGCTTCGAAATGGTAACGTGACAACCCTCGTGCGCAGTGTATTCAAGCAACCATTAAAAAAAATAAAAAGTACGTGTGTTTCCGCTTAATAAAACTTTACGCACATGACGGCCATTATTTTCCTTTTATTTACTGTTTTTATGTAGATTCCCTAAGTGGTGGCTACGGGGTTTGGTCTGTTAAGGTTCAGAACTGTGGTCTGTTAAGGTTCAGAAGCAGTTCAAAACTGTTGCCATCTGTGAGAAAAATGTAGACAGACATCAAGCGCGCCTCTTTTTCTTCTCCATTTACAGACGGAAAAGGCAGGTACTAAATGCAAGCAAAACGAGTTGGCTCATAGAAGCGGCTTTTGATTGCATCAGCGCTAGTGCACTATAGCAATGGAGTGCTAAAGTCAACGAACATCTTTGGATATCATCCTGGAGCACAGAGGAACACCGACGAGTGGGAACAACACGCGTGGTCTCAAACTACATTCGACCCCTAGCCATCTGAAGTACCTATCCTGTACTAGCAGAACCTGCGAAACTTTGCTAAAGCGTAAAATAGAATTTTTTTGAGGAGAAATTGCGGTAGCTTAACCGTTTTCCCCACACATTCTCATTGAAAACTCGAAGTATTGCGTCAAGAAAGGTACAACCGATACGTCTGTAAGTTTGGCAGCCTCCGAGTTTTAGAAATTACATGCCAGTTACCCCATACCTGTGTTACTGTTACATCATACTATTCTTTTCAACATACCCGTGTCAGTTTGTAGTGAATAACATCAGCGTAATTGGGTTAAATTGTCACATTGGAGAATATGCAATGTCTTTTGAACAACTCATCAGCATCGAAACCTCTTGGCGCGCTGTGGATTCAAAGTGACATGAAACAATTTTTTTTTTTATTATGGTAGTCACTTGCATCATGTTGAATTCTTGACGTCGTGGTGCACAGACGCATAAAAAAAAAAAAAACTACAGAAACTGCGCACTGGAGGAAGTCTAAATTTGTGAGCAATGTTCAAAGTAACTTTGAATGCTGTAACTTGGCTAACATAAAATCACGATTTTGTTTCCGACGTGGCGATAGCAACTATATGAACCACTATGCGTCGTCGCGTTCACAAGCGGCGCGTGACGGCCTTTGACAACACGCTGAGCAACGCCCTGAGCGTAATTCCTTTCGAAGAGATGTGGGGAGGGGAGGCACTTGAATGTGGGACTCGATGGCACTCCGTTTTATCCATGCTCTGGATTCTTGTAACCGGCTCACATATGCACGCACACTCCCCACATTCATCCCCACCGCGGTGCGAGCCATTCTGGCCACGCTATATTTACTCAGCAACAGTCTGAATATACAGGTATTGATTGATATGGTTGTGCAATACTCTCAGACAGCGTTATTCTAAGTGGCATCCTGATGGTCCCATAACTTGGTTTATGTATGTAATGGAAATTATTATTAAATGTCTTAATATTGTTGTTTGGCGGAAGCTTGCTAGCTTATATACAAATTTTTCTGTACGTAACCATAAACCTGATCAGACTGTCCTGCTAATGCCCCGTTAAAATTTATTCCGAAGCGAATGAGTGTGCGGAGCGGCTTCCTGAAGCCAGATTAATTGCGTACGTATTCTTATCAGCCATGCAGAACGGCTCTACAAATATGCAAAGGAGCAAGATATCCGCATCAGTCTTATCAGAACTCAAGATCTTAATTCAGTGCCCATTGAAAAGGGCTTTTCGGTCTAGCGACAAAAAACATATTTTCGGCCGCTAATCCGAATACACCATTCGGAAGCTCCCAAGCAAGAAAGCTGCGTCAAAGTAGCCCAACGACGACAGCCCAGCTGGCTGCCAGCAAAGGGGCCTTACATCTTGGCGATTTCCCTTCAGACGCAGTCAATCCAATGAACATTGCCAGCCAGCCACAATTTTCCCATGAAAAACGCTAAGGCCAGAGACCAAAATATATTCGGCGGAGTCGTTGCTTACGCGGGACAATTAGCAAGCATTACATTGCTTTGTAAACTGCTTACTAACGTTATGCTGCATTGTGACTACGAGTCATAATTAAGACAATGAACCATATCTTTTTGAGGCGGTTTTTAAAACCCACCAATCAAATGGCTGATATGTGTGATCAAGGAAACACACGAACAGACCGGTCAAACTATAGAACATAACTTTTTATACAACCACATTAGACTAGACAAAAAACAACAAATAACAAATAACGAGCTTAACAGACAAGATGAACACGAAGACAAACTAATAGCAGTCACCTAACGCTAGAAGGAAGTCCATGCGAACGCTCCCGGTTGCGTGTGGGCTCGGAGTCCACGGAACGCCCGGTGTCCACAGGCGCTTGGGTCAGGCCAGCAGGTGACTTGGTGGCGGGAGACGCTCAGCAGAGGCGAGAGGCCACAGGTTGCAGTCACACGGCAAAGACGCCCGATTTTACGAGGTGCGCCTATCCAGCGCACCCAGCACGACGTCGAACGTGCGTGCTGGCTACGCGCTCCAGGAGCACAACAGGAGTCGGCCAACCCCAGGTCTGGTCAACCGGGTCATTGGACAGGTGGGACGCAATCAGCAGGAGCTGCGGGGCCACTCCCAGGTCTGATATCCCAGATCGTAAGCCAGGCAGGACGCGATTAACCGCAGCTCCTTGACCACCCGTCCTCTCGCAACGATGCTCCGCCGATCTCTCTCCTACGTGACACTTCCCCGCACGCGTTACGTGCTTGCGTTGTCGTCTCTTCTCCCTCGTACCGGGAGTTGTGGACATCATGCGGTGTTAGCTCCTTACAATCTTATAAAGCTTTACGATGTTACCATCCATCATTCATGACTGTACACAGTATATCTTAAATGCGCTGATGCGTCGTCGCCTCCCACTGTCCTGTGTCTGCTGCGGTTTCTAATTCTCCAATGCGCTATGACATCGGACACCGGTCGTGATAATGGGACATACATGCATAATGCTCTCGTGTTATAATTTTTCACGATAAATAGAAGGAGGGTACTGCGCACAAACAGACAAGACGCGAACACCTTTGCTCTTGTGGTGTTCACTTCTAGTCATTGTCATTTTGTGCTCAGTGACCGTATTTTATTTATCACGATTGACCGATTGTGACAACAACGCTCTCAAACTTTTCCACAATCGGCAGACCTTTTTTCCCTGCCATCGCACTCCCATTCGCCCTTTCTGCGTTGGTTGCATATATGTGTATGCTTACTTCTGATCTGAGCAATTCACAGCTTCGCGCTCAAATTCTTGCTTGGATTTTCTCTTATAGGTCTGCGCAGCAATCTTGAAAATCATCATAGCGCACGAGTTGGATTTCTTCTTTTGTGTGGTAGCCGGCACAACAGCAAAAGTAGCTTTATCCGAAGTGCATTGAAGGGTAATGCGATAAGTTTTTCTGACAAAGAAGCAGCGTGGCGAGAGAAATCGAGGGCCGAAAGCGGAAAAATGTCGGCTGGAGGTATTGGTTATGAACTTAAATTATGGCCCTTCTACTTGCGCAACGCGAAGCCGGTTCGCTCGCTCCTTGCGTATTTTTATCCTTGAGAGAGCACACGGAATGCGAAGATTAAGTACCTGTCGAAACCCTGCTGCGGAACAAAGGATGCGTGCACGGCGGAGAAAAAGGTTTGCGGAAAGCACAGCTTGACGGGAAAATCTGTTTGTAGCACGAAAAAAGCCCCCCGCGCCGCAGATATTTCTGAACAAGTAGAACCGCCGGAGGCACGAACTAGGCTCAGAAGACTCAGTGAAAGAGAGTGCGGCTTAATGCCTCCTTCGATCTAAAGAAAGAAAACATCCTAACGGCAAAGAGTTCTTTGCCCTCCTAAATTGCCCAACTTCAGCCGCCCCTACTAGGTTTTTCCTCTTTTAAAATCTACTCCGTTAACCTGAGAGAACATTGAGTATCTTGCCTAAGCATTAGATGTTCTGTTCATGTCAGTTTCCTCTCCTTGAATTCAGATAGAATGCAATTGCAACTTGCGCTACTTCTGTAATCCACACTGCTCTCTTCCTGTTGTTCAATGGTATCGTTGTCATTTTCTTTTTCATCATTCCTCAACTTCAAGGACGTGCTCAGAAGCATTGTCGCCACCTGAAGACATGAGAGTCAACGTACAATTGGTATGTCATTGAATGACAGTTTGGAAAGCGCCTTCAAGGACTGCACGTTATCCGCAACCTTTACCTCTCCTGTTGAGAAAATAAGGGCGGCCACGACATCCTAGGTTTCTCTATGAAGTTTTCGCGAGTTTTCTTTAGTAGCGTCTAGTGTTCTTGTTATTGCGGATGCTCCAGCTGTTGAGGAACGCCTTGTACGACAGCACGCCGTCTAGCCTAGTTTTCGGATGTCAGCTCCGGCCAGCGGCATGAGCTGTATGCTATAGTTGAAACAGACACCATCGAAACAAGCGTGGAGAAGTCACAAAGTACACCAGTAACCTCGACATTTACGGTTCGCTTACCATACTACCAAACATGGAAATTGGCACGGTCACTTTCTGTACTTGACGCATTGACTGGAACTGGTCCTCCGCCCGACAACTTGTTGCGAGCAGAGTGCAAGCACCAAGGTCGAGATGCCCGCTTTCAGACCCGTATGCCTGGCTCGCGAGATTATGAGAATAGCACAGTTTCGAAAGCTGCCGCCAAGTGCCTTCACCGCACTGAGAACAAGCTGTTTTGTGGCGCTGCCTCCACGTGGAGCGGTTTCGAGTGTTTGAAGGCGTATGTTTTTTGAACGTGTACATCAATCGCCTCCTAGCGCGGTTCGCGAGACTCCTGTCCAGCAGCTGCTCGTCACCGAAGCAGAGGAGGTGGCCGGTCGAAAGCAGTTCTTCGTCTCTATGAACGCGTACGTGACAATCCGGAATTGTGCACCTATTAAGCGGATCAAAGCTTCGACTGCGGGAGGATCGCGAAGTTTGGGGTTAATGGTGGTGAGATGGAATAAAGCCACGAGATAAAGAAGGGAGCGCCCCAGCTAAGCCGAAGGCGCCAGACGGGAAAGAAATGTGAACCACAGTGGTATCACTCGACCATTCCAGTGTCAGTTCAACACCAGCACCTTTGCATTTTTATAGTCTGTTTCTAGCATTCTGCCAAATATGGTGTGATTCTGAGTGTCTGCTGTAGGCTTAAAGCCCCTTTATGCAACGGTAACATCATAATGTACTTAAGATGGTCTAGCGATGAGGTTCGCAGTATGTTCAATGGACGCCGCGAATTTTTTCTTAGTCCAAATCAGAAAAATGCGGGGCATTGTGAGGCTTCCGCTTTCGACATTTGACGTTTAAGTATGCTTCTGGCGGCAGTTGGCACATGATATGGCTAGGCACTGACTGGGGTCCCGTTTCTGTGACGTCGCCTGTTTTATTCGTCTTTATTATGCTACATTAAACTGTGCACGACGTCAACAGTGACGTATGTGTCGCGTGGTGTTCGTATGAATTCGCTTGGTGGCCCCGGTGAATTCAGTCTGCTTCTATGTGAATAACAAGCCCGTGGTTCTTCGCGGCAGTTGGCGGAGGCTGATATATGCGCCACGCCAAGCGGCTTGAAGAACAGCGGGCGAGAAGACAGCGACGACGTCCTCTACGTCTCCCAGCTATATACAGATACGCTACGAAAAACTAGTACTTTCGCACTGTATGCAGCGTTCAGCCCTGTTAAGCCTCGGCGGTGTTTCGCAACCCGAAAGAAAGGCATGATTTGGCGCTAGCGAATTCTGCTTGCTTTTCTATGCTTCGTGTTTTTAGCGAACTTGCGATCTATGTGCATTTTAATGTCAAGGTTACAATACGTATCGTTAGTGCACCGCGTCGGCATGAAACGCATATATAGCGGACTGAGCAGACACGACGAAATAATTAGTCCAACGGACTAGAAAATATGATCCCGGCATCCGCGGTGAGAGAAGAGAGAATGTAAAACCGAATGCGCGAAGTTGAGAGTGGGACGTTATAAGCAATGAAAGCGAATATAGTTATATCGCGTATATTCGAGGAGAAAGCAGGCTTATAATGGAGCTCAACGTTTTGCGCAATATTGCACGCTCTCTGCAGTGAATTCTACGTGAAATGAAAATTGTTCCTTGATGTACGACGTGCTTGCATTTTTCGCTTTTAGCTATAGAGCTTTCCAAAAGGTTTCCGCCCCTATATATGGCGCCGCAACAAATCCTCGGTCTACTAAAACTTAACGCAACGAAGTTATATTCGTGAGCTACGAATCGGAACAATTTCGTTCCGCTTTGACTTTGAAGTCAAAGTGGAACAAAATTGTTGCGATTGTTGCGACGAAATTGTTGCGACTTTTCTTGCGCAATTGCGCAAGAAAAGTTTCTTTTGGCGACAGCGAAACAATAACTGAAGCACAGTACCCGGCTGTTGAGTGAAATCTAATTATAACGGTGCTCTAAAGAGACACGAAGGGACAACTGTCACCGAGTGCGAAGTTTGCATCAGCTGAGAGTGGGAAAGTGAAGCATCATCACCTGCGGCAAATTTTGCGCGTGACATGCGAGTGCCGATGCAGTGGGCTATCCCACAGCGTCAATCAGATGGGAACGGGGCAACCAGTGCTCTTTCAGTAAGGACGGCATCAGTCCGAATCCGCTGACGGGAAGCCTATATTTGAGTGCGATTTTCTCTGCAAGGCTTCTTTTTCTCTGCAAAAACGAAAATAAATAGCGATTCACGAGAATATTTTATATAACATTACTGGTCTGCAGTACGCAACCTGCACACGCCGAAAAATTGTTGTCGAGGGGAGGAGCTAAGGGGAGGAGATAGAGGGGAGGAGCTAAGCCCAGGACAGACAGTACTTGGAGACCGGTGCATTTTCACGTGTATTACACCTCAAGTGCACACATATATATATATCTCTCTCTCCTCTCTCTCTCTCTCTCTCTCTCGATATATATATATATATATATATATATATATATATCGAGAGAGAGAGAGAGAGAGAGAGGAGAGAGAGATATATATATATGTGTGCACTTGAGGTGTAATACACGTGAAAATGCACCGGTCTCCAAGTACTGTCTGTCCTGGGCTTAGCTCCTCCCCTCTGTAATGTAGACCTGCACTCTGAGGGTATTACAAGTAAATCACCTGCTCCATGCTTTGCAACCTATAAGTGTTGGTGCGTAATAATTAGGAATGTGAGATGTGTGTTTATGTGCGCTGCGTCGTGTGTCTAAAACACCCGATACACAGGCTGCATCAATTGAACGTCCTTGAAAAAACAAAGCTGCTTCAGCGTATGGCCATACTCGTGTGATGTCCAATAATTTCAACATGGCCTCAACAAGAAGAAAGTTAGAAATAAAGTTGAGAATTCTCAACTTGAGCACAGTGGCCACTTTTTCGTTGAAATTTAACCCTGCCTCATTACTATGCACATACTCGTCCTTCATGATCCCAACACGAATTCAACGTAGCATCTTGAGGCTGCATCAATTGAACGTCCCTGAAAAAACAAAGCTGCTTCAGCGTATGGCCATACTCGTGTGATGTCCAATAATTTCAACATGGCCTCAACATGAAGAAAGTTAGAAATAAAGTTGAGAGTTCACAACTTCAGCACAGTGGCCACTTTTCTGTTGAAATTTAACTCTGCCTCATTATTATGCACACACCCGTCCTTCATGATCCCAACACTAATTCAACGTACCATCTTGAGTCTGCTCAGCAGAGCACCAACAGGACCTCAGGAGTGCATTTTGTAAGGGAATGCGGAAGTGTTCGGTTCTGGCGCATTACAAACGACGTTGACCACAGAGAAAATCCCCTGTACAGCTAGCAATGTAAAAAAATAAAAAGGTTTTATGCCAGAATATCGAACTACCGACACTAAACCTCAATCAACCTTGTTCCGCGCGGGTTGGACGAGGACCTCGTTTCGCTCTTCCATCTTTGGTGACGACAAGATTTCTAGTGCTGGGCTCGCCGATATCTGGTCGACATCATACTCGAACTATTTTGCACCTTCGAATCATTGTCGCAAAGACTGTAATCTGACCCAGATGAGTTACCGGGCATTCAATATCACATTATGTCTGCGGCTTAACTTCCTGATATGATGACCTAACCTTACTCAGCAGCAAAGAGAAAATAATCTGCTAGAGCCTTCATGTAATCTTGCCCAGTGTTCAAATGCCGGAAGGACTCGTGGCCGATGGTATTGCCAGCTATCCAGACAGCCACGCAGACATAGCTCAGTAGTAAAGCGCGTCTAGGATAGGGAGGTTCACACGCGGCCTTCGCTCTCTCACGTGACACCGGACTGTTCGGCACGCCGTGACGGATATCATTATGCGAGGGGAAAACGCGTCCATCCTGATCGCTTAACCGAGCTTAATCGGGTAGCGACACTGCCTGCCGGCAAGGCCTGCAATAAGTACCGCGCGCTGTCTGCTTTTCCAGTGCTGTTATTTTTTCACACTGTTTTTTAGCGCTCGCTGTTTTTACAGTGCACCGCGTATTAAATCATAACCCGCCTTCCACCTACAAAAGAAAAAGCTTGCTTAACTGTTCATCACTTTGCAGTTTTCTTGCCTAACGCCGTGGAGCAAATGCTTTGGTCGGCGGACTGTGGAGGGGTGTGTGTCCTGTATAGTGGACTTACATGGGTGGCACACTCAATCGCGAGAGTCACCCTAGGTATTAGACGCGGAAACTCCTGAGGCGGTATTTGAAAACTTACTGGTTGTCCCCGAAACAGCACTGCTAATATATCGCCAGCAGCCGATGCACCAAGGCATTCTGAAGGCTTTTATTTACTTTCACAGGCATGTGTGAAATGTCTACGATGTGCAAACATCGCGACCAACTTTTATTGTTGATGATGTCAGCCTGCATTGGTAACAGCGTGCCTCACTCCGGTCTTGAGTGTGTTTAGAACTCCCATGTTTAGTAGTAGTAGTAATAATAGACTCTATTCAGGCACAACCTGTTAGTGCGTATTACATGGATGGCTTACGCCCCACCAAGGTGGCGCCGTGGCTAGGGCGCTCCACTGCTGTACCCAAAGATGCGGGATCGAATCCCAAACGCGTCCAACCTAACCGCTCCACCGAGCTTAATCCGGTAGTGACACTGCCTGCCGGCAAGGCCTGCAATAAGAGCCGTGCGCTATCTGCTTTTCCAATGCTGTTACTTTTTCACACAGCTTTTTAGCGCTCGCAATTTTTACAATGCAACGTGTTTTAAATCATGACCCGCCTTCATCTTAGAAAAGCAAAAGCTTGTTTAATTGTTCATCGCTTCGTAATGTGCCTTGCCTTGCGCTGTGGAACAAATGTCTTGGTCGGCGAACTACCGAGTGATAGGTGAGAAGCTGAAGTCCGCTCGCACGTAGCTTGCGTAGGTAACAGCGTGCATCCCGCCCATCTTGAGTTTGTTTAGAACTCCCTGTTAAGTAGTAGGTAATAATAGACTTTATTCAGGCCCAACCGGTAAGCGCGTATCACATAGATGGCCTACGCCCCGCCGAGGCGGTGCTGTGGTTACTCGACTGCTGTACCCGAAGGTGCAGGTTCAAATCCCATCCACTTTTGGAGCTTTTCGGTGCAGGTTAAAAACAAGGCGCTCATGTGCTGTACGATGTGAGTGTACATTAAGGAACCCCAGGTGGTCGAAATTTCTGGAGCCCTCCACTACGACGTCTCATAACCAGAGTCGCTTTTGGGCGTTAAACCAAATAAAACGAAACCAAACATATATGACCTGATAGACGTGCAGGCGCTGTTTTTCGTGATCTTCAGCACCAAGCCAGTCCAGCTAGGTCACGGCATTGTGTGAGAGGATAGGGAAGCAATCTGCTTGCAATGCAACCAGGCAGAATAGACAGTATAAAAAGTTAGCATATAAGGGCAGTTCAGAGATAAAAGACCGCAGCGCCATTCGTAAAGGTATTGCCGTGCAGGTGTGGTGAATGTAAACAACTGTAGCTGCAGGATAACGTGAGCTTCCCGCACGGAAAGATTGAGATAAGGGTCGGGGTAGAGTTTGCGGTCGAGGCGGTCAGCATTGTAATGTTCTTTGATTGTGGCGCGAAAAGGCAGTCCCGACCCGCCCTTCAAGATATTGTTCCAAGGGAGCAACGGCGCCCGGATAGGAGTTTCACGGGTCAGCTCATTTGTCAACTCATTGCCGTCGATTTCCGAGTATCAAGGGTTCCAGCGGAGGCATACTCGACAAGGCTGCAGCAGAGCAAGTGCGGCCTCGAATTCCATGAACATATGAGGTGCACCCTAAGAAAAATAGGTGTGATCGTACTCCTTTAGGAGCATAAGTTCACTGACGCGACGGGAAGCCCCTTTGGGTGCATAGTTACTTTTTCGACGGGGGCTTAAGTGCGTGTGGTGTAAACTTAAGGCTGCAATGAGGCTAGCGTTATGCCATATAGTGAAGTGTAAGTATATGCTTCTGGGGAGTAACGTTGCCCTTTCACAGACATATTATTCAGCCATGAAAGTGCAAAAATATGCTTTAACATCTCGTTCATGTGCGCCCCCAGCTGAAATAAGCTTATGCTTCATCATAAAACATAACCTTACCCTCACAGGGTTTTCATTTAAGCGAAAGTAATAAGCTTACTACAGCACTCTAAGTTCAATTTTGCTCCTTACGAATGGCCGTAACTTTGCACTTTTACGTTCATATTTATGCTTCGTTTGGACGGCTAATATCACCACCCCGAGGTAAAAACATATTATAGTGTGTTTTTACTCCCATTTATGGTATTGTTCTTTTCCTTCGAAGGGTAATGCTCACGCCCTTCACTTCTAAATATACTCTAGGCGCACACTGGTATGCTAACTGATTTGATAACTACCACCCTTCGACTGATTGTACAGTCAGTGAAAAGACGTCGCCGCTGTCAGTGCAATACGAGACATCCTTTTTTTTCTTGGCACCCAAGCTGCTCCGTTTAGTATATGCGTAGTAATGCTGCCTCCGCTGCAACAATAGACAGCCTTAGCATAAGGCCTATGCAGAATAAAACCGCTTGGTTAAAAGATGCATGATGTCTACGTCAGCCGTTCGCAGACGTCCTCGCTTCCATAATGCTGGTTTCTTCGTGCTAGAGCGACATATTTGTGACGGGCTTTGTAGCCATTCAGGGTGCAGTTTGTACACCGATATTAGTACATGAGAACCTAATGCAGGGTTTACTTTTTATTTCGTTTGAAAATGGCAGGATAACTGAGCAGTCTTTTGTCATCGTCGTGGTTGAATTCATACTCCGAGGGAACCTGTGTGAGAGAAAACCGAGAAAAAAATGAGATGTCTTAGGGAGTACACACTTTTAAAATGTATTTCACATGCAATCGATGGAAAGACCTCGGCGATTAAACTGCGGCGACGCGGCAAAAAAAATTGGAAGCGTATTGAAACCTCGGGACGGCTGCAGAAAACCAAGTGCTTTCTCTTGCATGGGAAACATTTTTCCATCACCACACCCCTCTTGTGGCCGCCAAGCGAAGAACGTCTAACAGACTGGGTTACCGAAGTTCACTCCTATGTTTTCTGCACAAATTATTTCGCAGTGTTCGGGCGGACATATTTTTCAAGCAGTATAGGTAAGTTCAGCTAGCATGTGCAGTGGCGCTTGGGTCACTTGTGGACACACCCTGAGATACCTTCCCCCTGCACTTGACCTACTTCATCCATGGCAAAAGGAGCCTTCAGTACCTGACTGCACCCTCTCGTTTGATGAGAGGGTAGACAGACTTAAGTGCATGCTTTTGGAGGGCCTATAAGATGCTAGCACTGCACGAAATGGACCATTTTCAAGTACGGCTACTGCGCATGGGCGGAGCCACCTCGGCCGCCATTTCGGAGGAGAGGTTCGCTGCACGTGCCTTTCAACGAGACGAAGTCCCTAGCTTCATTGACGCCGCGAACTGCAGCACAATCATTGCGTGCAGTGCTAGCATCTTCTATGTGTTCGACAGACATGTCAGTAATAGAATTACAGTAATGAAATTACCGTAATTTAATTCCTTTTTTTGGCAATTTGTAATGTAATGAATTACTTTATTGGTTTGGTAATTTAGTAATGTAATAATTACTTTTTGGTAGTAGTTTTGCAGCAAAATTAATACATTCCTCTCGAAATTGCTTTCACTAAAGTGCGCCACCACTCCTTCAATAGACAACAAAGTAGAATGCCGCGAAAGCAGGAACGACATGCGGCAAGCCGAAGCCGGCATAACGGATCGGAAAAAGGAGACAGAATTGAGCAGAACAGTGCGTCTGAGACCTCGTGTGTAGCAAGGTCACTTAGTGCGGCTATCCCATGGCAACCATTCTCCAAGCAGCAGGATAGAAGGCGTCAAGGAAATGCCGAAAGGATAGATGGTTCAAGAAGGCCGGAGTTGAAAACTAGTTGGGAGCGTGGCCCAGTGGCACTCCCTGTTGCGTCGGCTAGGGCACAGTGGTGCTTGGTTACCACGGGGTGAGGGAGGATTGGAGTTGGGGGAGATAGGCGGCGGAAGGGTTCATGGCGTGAGCCACCGTGGCTTGAGCATTACTGAGCAGTGAGCACAAGGTGCCGACGTCGATTCTTGGGACTGCGGAAGCAATAAATAACCTAGCTTCTTCGGGCCCTTCAAGTGGCGCGCGAGACAGCTTCGGGCCAGCAAGACGCTGGGTTCGCCGGCCATTTCCCGATCGTTCGACCATGCTTCTGCGTTTGTTGTTGTTGTTGCTGTTTTTTACTGTTGTCTTGTTTTTGTAATGGCAAGTGCTGTAGGAAAGAGGGAAGGAATAGCTCTCTGGGACGGAATTTGACGGGAAGACGAAATTGTGTGCTTCGCGTCTGGAGAACAAGTTGTTATTTTGTTTACTAGCTTCACTTAGTTTTTGCATGGATGGAAACTAGGAAGTAATTTATAAGTGATTGTAATGTAATTTCATTACTTTTTAGGACGAGTAATGAGTAATATAACTTAATTACTTTTCTGCAATTTTTAGCAAAGTAATTAGTAATGTAATTTAATTCCTTTTCAAAAGTAATTTTGCCATGTATGGTGTTCGGTATGTACGCATTGCTATATTGCGGCCTCCCCTAGCTCGTCTCAAACGAGAAGACACCGCCTAGTTCGCCAGCGTCCTATTGTCATGGATTACAGGGGCTGGGTTAGTGTGTCCACAGATAACTCACATGTCTCTGCACAGCCTAGGAGAGACCAGCCCTGCATTCAACTACTGCTCTGCAAATAAGCCCACTGATCTATTATAAACAAATTTCTGGAGGAAATATGCGAGGGAACCTTTGTAACCCGTCCCGTCAAGCCTGCTTTGCCTGGCTGTCACAAGAGGGGTGGGCCACTAAAAAAGAATCATTATTGTGCAGCAGGCCACGGCGTCGATAATCAATAGGACGTTAGAAAACCCTTCCATTCTCGCAAGCATGGTCATCAAAAATTGCGGACGAAGGGGCTTTGTGCAATCGCAGGAAGCTACTGGAAAAAAGTCCATTATGAGACCTGAAATTAAGCAGTGCCAAATGGCCTAAAGGGCAAAGCTGTGCGCATGTTTTTGTTAAGCGGGTTTACTCTAGGAGAAAGGATATGACACAGCAATCAACAATGCAAGCATTCAGCGCCAGATAAATCGTATATTGTCGACAATGGTTTTTATTGCTATTTGGAGGGCGCGTACATGTCTCAAAATTAGACCAAACTTAATGTATTCCGAAATAACAGCGCAATGAACAACATGGAAACACATGGACGGACAAAGGCGCTCACTAACAACTGAAATATTATTTCGGAGCACATCATATATAAACATGCATAAAGGTGTGAAGCCAAGGCGATTCTACGCGATCAATGAAAACAGTGCAATAATAGCCCTTACTCCCCCCCCCCCCCCTTTACGCATGTTTGTATATGTTGTGCTACGTAATAAATTTCAGTTGTTAGTCAGCGCAAGCGTCCACCTATTCAGTGTTTCTGTGTTGTTCCTTGCGCAGTTCTTTAAAAATGCAATACCAACTAGCGCGGTATCTCTCACTTGCAAACTTAGGTAACCACGAATATTGATTATGTAAGTGCAGCAGGAAGTAGACTGTTGAAGTTTAGTTAACTGCCATATTAGCGTGATTCACCTGTATCCTGATGTAAACCAACACAACTGTTGCAATTCTAATGAAACAACCTCAATATCACAAAAAGCATTTTTAAAACTTCTGGTTCACCTTGGCTGAAACACATGGTTTACGTATGGGCGGTTACTCAAAGGCAGTCACGCCCGCTGATCATAGATATTTGGACCACTCGAGTCTCGGACTCAACACTGTGCTCACTATTGCGACGCATGCTGATTAAATGACTACCGGCTTAAACTCATGATAAGGGCAACAAAAAGTTCGAAAAATGAAACTTACAAGCACCATACGTCGGTTTACGTTGACCGCTGCCGCTGCACCTACTGCTGTCCCCCATCAGTGGCGTGCGTCATGGAGCGCACAGCTGGTCTTTGGATAACGCCGCTAGCGCAGCAGTAACCTCTCAAGTATTGTACTTGTTCTCACCGCTGGCCCAGCGAATCTGCTAATGTAATGCCCACTCCACCGCTAATGCTCTTGGACAGCGCCACCAGAAGACGCGTACCTCTTGCTTTATCCAGTCTCCACGCCGTCGCTGATTTCAGAGTCGTCGTGAGCTATGCCCTTAACTGAATTATGGCGCGTCAGTTATTTTAAGGTTCAGTTCAGTCGTACAGTCGTGACCGACTCTTCGTGACCCTATGGACCATATCACGCCCCGCTTTCCGGTCTCTCACTATCTTCCTAACATCACATAACTTCATCTGCAGCGCCTCGAGGACGCCATCTAACCATCGCGTTAGCTGCCTACCCCTTCTCCGGTGACCCTCAACCTTTCCCAACATCAAATCTTTCTCCAGCGACTCCTATCTTCTCATCAGATGACCAAAGTAGCTGAGCTTTAACTTTAGAATTTGTCCCTCCAATGAGAAGTCAGGGTTTATGGTGGACAATATCGACTGATTTGATCTTCTGGCAGTCCATGTAACTCTCAAGAATCTCCGCCAGCACCATAATTCAAACGCGTCAATTCTTCGGCGGTCAACCTTCTTCGCAGTTCAACTCTCGCATCCATACATAACAACTGGAAAGACCATAGCACGAGTTATACGGACCTTGGTTGGCAGTTATACGGACCTTATACGGCAGTTGTACGGAGTTATACGGACCTTGGTCTCTGCTCTTTACTAGGCGGTCAAGGCTAGCAATGGCTCTCTTTCCCAGAAGCAGGCGTCTCCTAATTTCAAGGCTGTAGTCTCCTTCCGGAGTAATCTTGGAGCCCAAGAAGAAAAAATCTGTCACAGCTTCCACGTCTTGTCCGTTGCTGCTCCTGGACTTGATAGGGCAAGACGCCATGATCTTTGTCTTTTTAATATTCAGTTTAAGCCATAACTTCTCGCTCTCTTCTTGTACGCACATGAGAAGTTTCTTGAGTTTCACTTCACTTTCTGCCATTAAAGTGGTATCATCCGCATATCTAAGGTTGTTGATACGTTTTCCAGCAATCTTCTCTCCAGCTGAAGACTCGTCCAGACCGGCCTTCCTCATGTTGCACTCAGCATATAGGTTAAATAGGCAGGGCGACAGTATGCAGCCTTGTCTCACTCCTTTCTCAATTGGAAACCAATCAGTAAGACCATGCCCCGTTATGACTGTGGCCTCTTGCCCTTCATACAGGTTCCTGAGGAGACAGATGAGGTGAATTGGAACTTCCATCTCTTGGAGAGCTTGCCGCAATCTACTGTGATCTACGCAGTCAAACGCTTTCGCATAATTAATAAAACAGAAGTAGATTGGTTTCTGGAACTGTCGCCTTTTCCATGATCCAGCGAAGGTTGGCAATCTGGTCTCTAGTTCCTGTGCCCTTGCGAAACCCAGCTTGCACGTCCGGAAGCTCCCGATCCCCATACTGATGCAGCCTACCTAGGAGGATTTTCAACATCACCTTGCTAGCATGCGAAATAAGCGCGATCTTGCGGTAGTTGGAACAATCTTTGGCACTGCCTTTCTTTGGAATGGGGATGTAAACTGACCTGCTCCAATCCTGTGGTTGTTCACTGCAGTGACAACGAGGGACTTTTCTCGCTCATATCTATTTACATGTTGAGTATGATAAAAATATTTACAACTCAAGGCCAGTGCAGCCCGAGACTTCTCGATGCTACCGCGTCCGAACAGGACATCGCTTCTGCTAGAATGACTCGTGACCGCACGAAGCCTTGAGAGGAATGTGTGTCCAGAGCCACCCGTGCTCGGCGTCGAAAAGAGGCATGCGTTTTGGGCTACCTGGGCGCTGCGATATTGTTCACTGGAGAGTCTTGTGCACCCCTCGCAGGCACTGTGGAAGCTACAGCGAAACTGTTTTCCGAAAGTCCGGCAAAAAATGATTGCATGCTGTAAAGAAAAGAGTTGTGCGAAGCAGTAGGGTCCTCTGATTCTTCCTTTCCCCACTTCCGTCACTGGCGCTTCAGATTCAGTGCCCAAATTCCGACGTTCACATGAGGGGCAACCCTATCAGAACAAAAGAGCGTGCGTCACCTTTGCTCTGTCATACATCCAGCAAAGAAATATATGGCCAATTTCCTGAATCCTCGGGACTAGAAAGGATTAGTGACCGCGTGCAGTATCATGGGCTATACGTGGCGCCACAGGTAGTCAGCTAGCTAGTCTTTTGTAAGTTTTCCCCTGAATTTATGCTCCAAGATATTGTGTCGCACAATGCTGCTGCAGACACGTGCGTGATGCACTGAAAAATGCGAGGTGCGGTGTATCTTTTTCCAGTAGCGCACCCCTCTTTCAGTCGCGAGACGAAGTACAATTGGCGGAACAGGTTATCGAGAGTTTGTGCAGAAATTCGCTCCTAATTATTTTCCAAACAGTACTTACGTGCAGGGCTATTCTCGCCTAGCCTGTGCAGAGACGCGCCAGTCATTTGTGAACATAATTTGACACACTAGCCTTCCCCTCCTAACTCTCTGTTCAACCATGACAATGACAACAGGAAGCTGGAGAATCTGGCGATGTCTTCTCTGTTGAGGCAAGCAGGGTAGGCGGGAAGAATACAGGGCGTCAATAACGAAGACCTAGAAAATGCTAGCACTGCACGAAATTATTGTGCAGCAGTTCGTAGCGTCCATGAAGCGAGAGACGTCGTTTCCTGGAAACGCGAGTGCAGCGAAGTTCTCCACCAATTTTCGCGTGCAATCCCCGCGGTAATGGCGGCCGAGGTGGCTTCACGTGTGCGCAGTAGCGCTACTTGAAAAAAAGTACATTCAATGTGGCTCATGGTGTACGGCGTGGCGCAAAACATGCCTGCGTCATGTTTTATCACTGAAGCATCTGAGAAGCGGCGATTGTAACCACACGACAGCGTGGTGCAGCAAGTACGAAGCACGCCGAAGCACCGCGAAAAGAAAGAAACCTGATAAACTAGGAATAATAGAGTTAGCTCTTGGGGCAGTTTTTGCGCTTCAGATTGTAACAAAATGGGGGTACCCGCATAAGCAAATTACGCAAAGTACGGATATCAATTGATTATGAGACAGCGCAACAGGAAACACAGACGGAAAGAGGGACAAGTGGGTTTCCTGTTGCGCTGCCTCATAATCAATGACATACCAA
The DNA here is from genome assembly GCF_055883805.1 of Amblyomma maculatum. Classification (NCBI taxonomy): domain Eukaryota; kingdom Metazoa; phylum Arthropoda; class Arachnida; order Ixodida; family Ixodidae; genus Amblyomma; species Amblyomma maculatum. The sequence goes on from NC_139350.1 coordinate 84,710,515, forward strand.
CTAGCCAAATTATCCGCTTTCCGGACATAAAAGAGGCTAGAAGCTGGTGATATTGGAGCGAATGAGAAAATTATGAATGATGTCACACCAAAATAACATCTCCTGCAATATTGTTACGATGAAATAAGAAGGGGTGTTTATTTACAGTCCTGATGTAGCGGAACAAGATGAAGCCTACTAGCGCCCAGAAACCAACACTTCTTCCTCCTCTTCTGCCACACCATCACAATCCTTCATCGTCGTCATTAGCGTGACATCTCCCCCCTACTTAGACGAAGCCCTCTGGGCCTGTTCGTGAGTCGTGCGAGGCTGACACGGCTTCAAGCGGGCAACATGACGTTTGGTTTTGGCAGACCGGCGACCCGATGCTGTCAGACGGGCTATTGCATAAGTTAAATCACTAATGCGTTTGACAACCACATATGGGCCGTCATAGTGGACCAAGAGTTTTTGATGTAGGCCACGGCGCCGAATTGGATGCCATAGCCAGACTAAATCACCTACAGAGTACGTGACCCACCGGTGACTGGCATCGTATCGCACTTTAGAACGTTCTTGTGAAGCACCAGACCGTAATCGGGCGATTCTCCGAGCTTCTTCGGCGAGAGAGGGTCTCAGCCAGGCAGGGGTCTTCACGGCTTGCGAAGGGCAGGATAGTATCCAGGGAGTAGCGTGGCGGTCTGGCATGGGGCAGTAAAAATGGACTGTACCCAGTCGTCTCATGCGTGGCGGTATTAAACGCATACGTGATGAAGGGTAGTATGGTGTCCCAGTTCTTATGCCCTGCGTCCACATACATGGCTAGCATGTTGATAAGCGTTCTGTTCACGCGCTCAGTCAAGCCATTTGTCTGGGGATGGTATGGCGTCGAGTGTCGGAAAGTTACGCATGAGCTCTTCAACAACATCAGCAGTGAATTGTCGGCCCCGGTCAGTGATGACAATTCGTGGCGGTCCGTGCCGTAAGATGACTGAGTGCAGCAAGAAAAGCGACACCTGATGCGCCGTAGCAGATGGAAGAGCGGCGGTTTCACAGTAACGTGTTAGATAGTGCACGCAGATTACAATCCAGCGATTTCCATACACGGACTTCGGAAACGGACCTACGAGGTCAATGCCTACTTGATCAAACGGAGCTGTCGGGGTCTTCACAGGGTGCAGCAAGCCAGACGGAGTTGCAGTTGGACGTTTGTGGCGTTAACATTGCTTGCAACTGGCAACGTATTGTTCAATCGTCGAGCGCATTCTGGGCCAGTAAAATCTTTCTTGAGCACGGTGGAGTGTTCGAACCGATCCCAAATGCCCAGAAGTTGGATTATCATGCATAACACGCAATACGTCCGTGCACAACGTCTTGGGAACTACGAGTAGGTATCGCTGGCCGACAGGCGAATAACTCTTTTTCGATAGGAGGCCATCATGCACACAAAAACGGCTTGTAAGTGCGCTGGCTTGGGCAAAGAGAGGCTGCAGACTGCTATCATTTTGCTGTTCCGTTTTGAAAACATTCGTGTCGGGGAACGCTGGCTCGAGGGTCGATATATAATTGTCGAAATCGTCGCTTTCAGCTTTTGTTCCCCTTCGCTTTTGTCGCTTTTGTACACCACGGCAAAGTCATATTCCTGTAACCGGAGGGCCCAGCGTGCGAGGCGACCACATGGGTCTCGAAGGTTCCGCAGCCAACAGAGTGAATGATGGTCAGTTACGATAGTAAACGAACGTCCGTACAAATATGACCGGAAACGCTGCACAGCGAAAACTGCAGCCAGGAATTCCTGTACGGTGACTGTGTAGTTTCGCTCCGGCTTGCTCAGGGTACGACTTGCGTACGCGATAACATGCTCTCGTTCATCGTGCCGTTGAACAAGGACTGCACCGAGACCAATTCCACTAGCGTCCATGTGTACTTCTGTCATTGCAGTAGGATCGAAGTGACGTAGGATGGGTTTCGATATTAAAAGAACCTTCAGTTGACGGAATTTTGCGTCGCAGTCTGGTGTCCAGTCAAACGTAGAGTTTTTGTGGAGAAGGCACGTCAATGGGTAAGCAACGTCCGCAAAGCGATGTATAAAGCGTCTAAAATACGAACACAACCCTAGAAAACTGCGAACTCCTTCACTGTCTCCGGGGGTTTAAAAGACTCAACAGCGGCAGTTTTCTGGGGATTCAGCATTAAACAATCACCATTGACAAGGTGTCCTAGCACCAGCGCTTGGCGCTCTACAAAGCGGCACTTTGTGGAGAGAATTAGGGCGGCGTTGTGCAGGCAATTCAAGACACGTACTATACGGTCATTGTTTTCTTGGAAGGATTTCCCAATTATGACGACATCGTCCAGATAGCAAAGAGAAATGCCCCATTTTAAGCCGCGCAAAACTGTGTCTATAAAGCGTTCAAATGTGGCTGGCGCATTACACAGCCCGAATGGCATAACATTAAACTCATAAAGGCCATCTGGCGCTACGAAGGCTGTTTGTTTCTTATCCGCAGGGTTCATTGGAATTTGCCAGTAGCCAGATCTGAGATCAAGACCAGAAAAATAGGACGCACCAGAGAGGCAGTCGAGGGCATCGTCTATGCGAGGAAGAGGATAGACGTCCTTTTTCGTCACAGAATTTCGACGCCGATCATCGACGCAGAATCGCCACGAACCGTCTTTCTTGCGTACAAGAATAACAGGGGCAGCCCAGGGGCTAGATGACTCCTGTATCACCTTCTTCTGTAGCATGTCCTGCACTTGCTTATGAATGACTTTGCGCTCAGATGGGGACACGCGATATGGCTTTTGACGAATGGGACGAGCCGAACCAGTGTCGATGCTATGATGGGTCCGATGTGCAGGGCGAGAGGTTGGTCCATCTGTTTGAGAAAAGTCAAACATAGGCAAAAAAGGTAGAAGAATATCCACAAGAGTACGGCGTTGATGTGAGCTGAGATCGGCGCTGATCATGCGGAAGATCGAAGTTTCATCAGCAGGTTGAGGTACGGTGGCACTCGTAGCATCTGTGACCAAAGCAACGACGTGGGGCGCATCGGGTCCACAGGAGGCAAGCTTCAATCCCGTTGGTAAAACTGCGGGCTCGGACGATGGATTGGTTGTCCATAACGAGGCACTACCGTTATGTACGTAGATCATACAGTGAGGGACACTTACATTTTTCTTCAGGCATGCCGAATGAACCGGGTGCACCACGGCCTGGAATGAAACCTTCTCAAGAAGTGGAACGGACACGGGGACGAACAGGGCAGACAAGGGTGGAACTACTGTGTCTTCGGTAATACTAAAAATTGTTTCTTCATCACGGCCACTTTCCAAAAGGGTCGAGAGATGCGACAATCAAAATGAACCTCTTGACTTCGGCAGTCCACGGTAGCGCCACAAAACTTCAAGAAGTCCATTCCTAAAATGATGTCATGCGTAGAGTGGGGTAAGACTACGAATTCGGCTTGAAAAATTGCACCACCCACAGACACTTGCGCACTACACACACCCAGTGGTCGCAACGCCTCTCCACTCGCACCACAAAACGTTGAAGCATGGTAATATTCAAACATCACTTTGCGTCCCAACAAGCGCCTAAACTGATTACTCATCACAGACACAGTCGCACCCGTATCTACCAAAGCTAATGTACACACACCATCAATGAACACACGAATTTTGTTTTTGCGCATTGCAGTTGGAGGGATGTTGGCACACAGCACATTTCCAGCGGCCTCACCCCCATCGGTCGCGCTGGTTAGTTTTCCTGATGGGGCGACATGGAGCGCCGCCGCGGTGATGGAGAACGACGCGCACGGAAGGCGGGTGGAGGAGTAACACTTCGCTCAGATGCTGGGGAATGGTCGCGGAGATTCCCGTTCTGGATGTTGCCGAAGTACCCACGGGGAGTATTGGACTGCTGGAAAACGGGGCTGTATTGCCGATTGTTGGGTACTGCTGGAGGCACCGGGCGTTTATAGCGTTGCGGGGACCTACGATGCGCCCTGCTGTGCCTGGCTCTTATCCACAACAGCATTTTACACCTTCCCCATTTTCCCCATTTTATACCTTCGCAACAAAGTAAATATCAAAATGCATGCTGTAAGCATTGTGCTTTGCTCACATTCAAAACTGATCGCCTACCCTTGAAAATCGAAATAAAAGAAATGAAGAAGCGATATTGTAGAACAATACAATCAACCAAATGAAACCCTTGGTCGAGGCAAGACGGGCTGTTCATCGCATTCCGATGGCCTGTGGAAAAGTGTATCTATAGGTAAGACAGGCAGGTGCCTTAATAAACGTTCGCAGAAACATGCCCACTCTTTAGGAGGGCGAGACCCAGGAATATATATGGTGGTTGATTGCAGCAGGAGCAACGAGGTGAAAAAAAAAAAAGGGTCGACGTTCGAGTGTGTCATCATTTTGGGCGAGGAAAGGACCGGAAGTGTGAGAGATACTGTGCCTTTCCTTTCCTGTCAACCAATTAATAATATTATTACTAATAAGCAGCTTAGGGAATACCTGTGCACAACGGCCCGTGACAGTTCGCTGTGCAGCAGGAGTTACTCCACTGCGCCTAAAACAGCCTGTGTACTTCCAGATCATTACTCCCACAAGCAAAAAAACGCATCGGCTGTTTCATTACCATTTAGAAATATTTTTGCAGTCACAACGCTACGCCACAGAAGCCACGCCACACCTACAGCGTGCAGTTGCGAGTTCGGGATCGGGAGAGGTAACCAACCTCCGCGAGAGAGAGATGGTGGTGCGGGTGGCACAAAAGGCGTATCCACTCTGAAAGCGACGGCGCGGGATCGCGACCGTCGGCCGATGCGTTTCGTCGGCGTCGCTGATCTGGGAACTTGTCACACTACGACGACAGGCGGTCGTTGGTCGTGCTGGCGTCGTTGTCGGCCTAGTGGGACTGACCGGTGCATCAACGACATGATCGGCCGACCGACCCGCCGACATCGACGTTGGCGTCGCATCGGCATCGGCGTCGCGTCGGCCTAGAAAACACTGGTAGTGATGGTTAGTAGGGTTATAGTAGGTTGCAAGTTTTCTAAGAGGGAATAAGTGAAAAGGCACTTGCTTCCAGCAGGTGCAAAGTTACCCCCAAGGCCTTCTAAAGCGGGCAAATGACCGTGCTATTCCCTTTTTACCCCTTTCGCACATTCTTTTTTCTTAGATTGTGGAAGTGTTTAAGGTTCAATAGCACGGATTTCTGTCTGGTAATCAGTGACGATGATATAACGAGACACAGGTAGGCGACAATGCAAATTTTAAATGGAGTGAACCGTGTGGAGGACGTGCAGAGAGAGAATATCCTGGAGGTGGAGAAGCGGACGCCTAGTGTGAGTGAGACAGAAATAGAGAGAGGATGAAGCAGCTTGCCTCCGTAGCAGCCGGAAGCCACGTATGAGACATCCACGTACGCGACTCCATGAATGTAGAAGATTGGACTATAATGAGAGGCAGCATCATGTCTTTGGCCAGCATTCAGGCCAGCATGTATGGGCGCAGAAGCGGTGTGCGTGTTGCTGCGTGGTGTCAAGGTTATAGCATTCTTTCGATTTCCCCATCGGGAGTTCCCCCGTCATATCCTTAATTATTACATGCAGCGTTTTGGTCGCTTTGCAACTGTTACTGTACTCGCTATACCTGGTACTATTCTGCATTCAGGTAGCGCTGTAAGCCACATTTGACAATGCACAACACGATGCGGAAGAAAAACGTGGTGAAGAAAAAAAAAGTGAAGCACCCTCCTTTTCCCGTCTTCCAGCATGCTCGTCGCCCGTGCCACAGTTACGTATTCTGCCCGCGGACGCGGACAATCGGGAATAATTGCTTTTCTCCACGCAGCCTCTGTTCCACCCCTCTCACCCGGCGCGTTTCCTGCCCCTTTCCCCTGGGCCGCTCGTTGTTAGTGCAGCGCCCGCGCAGCCGTGGGCGTTTACGCCGTTAGTGGCCGTGGTGAGTGCTCACGCGCAACCAACGCTACGACAACGCAAAGGCCAGGGTCAGTGAAATGAGGAGCCTCGCCAGTCGATTATGCGTGGTCGTGAGACGAATGCAGAGAGGCGCGGCAGACGGGTGCATCGCTTCCCAAAAGTCAAGGGCCTCAGAAGAGGGAAGCAAGACCCGCTGTTAGTTCTGCTGGCTTAGCACTTTCATTTTATTTCTTAGCTTTTTTTGCATCCTCTTCGCGTTACGTCGAATCGTTTTCCTCGCAGTCGCAGGGTGTATAAGTGCTCTTCCTCTCTATCGTCCTAAACAAGCACACCTTCACTAATTCGTCTTTCCTCGTTGGCACGTGATTCAGAAGAGGGAATATATCCGGCTGTGCCCTAATAAAAACGACAGAACTAAGCTAAGGATTCCTGGGCCAGAGCAGACTGCGCTACAACGACCGCAGTCACCCACGCTTTCGTGTTTTCGTTCTCTGCTTTGGTAACGGTAAATCCACGTGTGAGAGCAGTTTGCGCGTCCTTGCCAGCAGCCAGTACGGAGGTCTTACCTGTAGTCCTTAATACGTTGCACCACTTTCAGTGCGGGGAAATTCCTTGTGAGATGAGCTCAAAGTATTACAAGGCTTGTGAACTAATAGAATTCGGTGCTGTATCTCCGGACTCTATGGGCAATGTTTAGTGGTACACACTTGTTCACGCCAGTCCGAAACTTCAAGTTTTGTAGAAGGCGCAACAGTTGTGAAAATGTCAACAAGCATTGCATCGTATGATTGCTATGGGTCCACTAAATTTAAATCTTGAGTACTTGCGATTGTCACATTCATATCGGTACTGGTATGCATGGAGTCAAGCATATCAGACACCTCGATATATCAATGGGTTAATAGCTGAACGCGTTGCGCCTTGACCTTGAGGACATGTGTTGTCAAGCTGCTCTATAATAAGTTATATTTGACCTTTTCTTTACAAATTAAATTCTACCGCACTTGACTAGTGACATTCGGTTCGGTAATTGACTGTTAGTTAAGTGCGGTGCGTTTAACTAGGGGGCGAAGGACATTAAAGCCTTTCTGGAAGCTATGTCCTGTGTGCACATTGCACAGAGCTGGCGATAAGTTAAGAATAAATTGTTAAACCGTCCCGAATTTATTCTGATTATCTCAACTCCAGGACAGGCTACCTTAGACTTAAGCTGAAGCGGCTCTATATAGGGGTAGGAGTTAGGTGGTCATCCAGGCAGTCTGGAAAACCGAGATTTGTGGATGTGAAGCATTTCACGCAACACTTAATCACTATAGCGAGTCAAGATAGACGGATATGAGGTAGCACTTTTACTGAAAACAGAGCATTTTAAGTAATAAAATGCCTAAAAGCAAACTACCCACGTCCTGACCTCTTCGGGATTCGTACAGCTGCCAGGAGGGACGTATTCATGAGCCTTCTCGAGTAACGCTAGCAAGTTGGCAAGGAATTGAATTAGGGGCAGGGAGTTCTTTTGGAGAAGGGGCAGGGTGGGGAGCGCAGGGGTGGAGGCGTTGACGGTTGAAGAGAAGAGGTAGTTGTTTTTAGTAGTCATCTGCGTAAAACAAAATTGGCGTGAATTAAACGTGTGCCTTTAAAAAATGGGGCGTGGGGTGGAAGGGTCGGGTATATAGTCCCTTAGGTTGTAGGCAGGGAAACCACAAAAGCTAGTACGCGGTCGCAGTGAGAAACTGGCGCCGAAAACGCAGAAAGCAGCGCGGCGAAAGCAGCAGGCCTATGAAGGGTCTCATAATTACGATCGACGACGAAGAGTGCATTCCCCGCCGACAAAAATATAGCCAGCAGACTGAAGGCTACATACAACTGGGTAGAACAGCCACCGATTCCTTTCCGCTTGCGAACTACAAGAAGCAATTCATGGACGTACTCCTGCCGACAAAAGTAAACGGGCTATGTGTTTTTAAAATGTTTCGTGCGTTGCATAATTAAACCCAGCAGTCAAGGTATGTGCGTACCGGTAATAGACGTCAGTGCCCTTTTACTTGGACAATTATTATTTTCGTATTTCCAGTGCTGAATGCGTGATTTTAATTTGGACATAAAAGTGTGCTCCGTTTACTTATGTCCGTACCTGTACGTATGAGCCGGAATCAATACAACTGACTCGATCACGAGGGACGCCTTCGATCATACTTACGGCGCAATTATTCAGCCAACACGCAATTTAAAGAACAATGCGCGTGAAATTGTCCGCCCAAATGTTGCGTTTAATGAAATACATCATAGCACGACTGCTCTTCGCGTGCTTTGAAGGATCCCTCAGAGCATCCGTGCGCACTTACAACAGCTTGCAGCGCACAGGACACACGCTCAGAAGCACAATCGACAAGAGTCGAGTTATCTTTTAGAGGGAAAGTGCCAAAACATGGAACAATGAAGCAGATAACTAGTCACACGTTTCCTTCTCAAAACTCGCTCTTTCTCCTGAGTAATCAACTCGACCCGCAATCTCTCGAGTTCAGTAGCCCGGGGCGAGACAGATGTCGGGCTTAGGCAGCCCGACCCGACTTGGTTTAGATGAAGACGTTTTTGTCGGGCCGATATCACCGCTAAGCCTGGTCTCGAGCAGGGGAACCACTCGCAGAAAAGGGGGGTGTGGATGGGGGTGCACAAACTGGCCTCCGGGACTCTATGCAAACAGCTCAATGCTCCCGTTTCCTGGTGCTGCCCGAGGAGTGAGGAGGCGGGAGATGAGGCGCTGGCCCGACAGCGCATGGTATCGCTGGCCGCAGACCCAGCGGATCGGGCCGAGTTGCACTCGAGTTGAGTCAGCCCGACATGACGGTTGCTGGCCGCCACTGTACGCGCACATTGCAACAAAGGCAGCGGAGAAGCTCGGCCAGGCGGCACACATGATGTACCTTGTCGTCGTGATGGTCGGCTCGACCACTCACAGGACTGGTGAGCTAGTTTGCCGCTGCCCCCTTTCCGTTGTTCGCAAGTAACTGCTCGAATTCGTGGAAGAGCTCCATTGCAAAGTTAAAAAGTCTCGGCACATCCATGCCCGATTTTTCCCACCAATTCAATTACCTTTCCCCGCAAGAAAAAAAAAAAAAAAGAAAAACAAAATGTCGGTATAGTGTTCTCGGCAATAATGTCCCTTTCTGAAGAAGGTTTTGTACTTCTCTTCAATCTCCATTTAAAGTGGTAGCCATCCTCATAAATTTGTGCCCTCGTTGCGAGGGGGAATCTTGGGGGAGAGGAATGCAAACAGGGTAAGGCACAAGTACGATCTCTTCCAAACAAAAACCACGCGGAGCTTGGTCGTGCAAGGCGCGAGTTGCAGTGCGTGACTGATTTGAACATCGGAGTAAGAGTAAAAAAAAAGAACACAGTGATTCCCACACTTCTCGGCGGACACATTAACCGCGTCTTCGGGGAAGGGATGATTGATCGAATTAATGAGGAAAAGGAAAGCTGCAGGTACTAATGTCGCATTCATTTGGCAGTGGCAGAACAGCAGCACTCAATCTGACTACGGATGAGAAGAACGCAGGTTCAAATGTTTGTAGATGCGGAAATTACTTTTTAAACCCTTAAACCGAGGCGATCGCACAGCTAAATGGCATGGAAAGCTGATGAAAGCATCTTTATTGTCCGCAAAACAAGTGGCAGGGTCTTTATACATTATTTATTTATTTATTTATTTATTTATTTATTTATTTATTTATTTATTTATTTATTTATTTATTTATTTATTTATTTATTTATTTATTTATTTATTTATTTATTTATTTGTTTATTTATTTATTTATTTATTTATTTATTTATTTATTTATTTATTTATTTATTTATTTATTTATTAAAGATACCTCAAGGGCCTTTGTGTAAGGGCTTTACATGAGGGGTGGGCAAACAACCTTGCGGTAATAAAACAATGTCTCTAAGGCTTTCTTGAGATTTTTCGGGCTTGTATGAAGGATGGCACTTGTGGGAAAATTGTTCTAGTCACGAGCTGTTTGGACAAGAAAGGAGTGAAGATGGGTGATGGCGCAAGCAGGAGGAGATTAAAAATCCTTATGGTGGCTTGTGCGGGCTGAAGAACGACGAGCAGGCTGAATGGGACAGTTATAAGAAACATTGTGAAACATTTTATAGTGCAAACATAGTCTTGCAACAATACGGTGTTGCTGGAGGTTGAGTAGGCATGCATTATTTTTAAGACAAGTAACACTGCTGGAGTACAAGTAATTTGAGTAGATGAATCCAACGGCGCGGTTTTCAGCAAGTTCAAAGGATTTAGTTAGGTTAAGTTGAGCGGGGTCCCAGATGGCAGATGTATACTCTAGTTTCGGCCGAATTAATGTTTTATAAGCGATTAAATTAACCGCTGGTGAAGCCAGACGTAAATTATGACGAAGGTAGCCGAGAGTTCTATTAGCATTATTAAATATGCGCGCAATGTATGTGGACTAATTAAGTGTACCCAAAATATCAACCCCAAGATATTTAATGCAGTTGTGGGATGAGACACTAGAACCGTGTAGAAGATAATTTGGGGTAGGGTAATTTTGCCATCTGTGGAAAGAACCAAGCGCGGTTTTAATAGTGTTTAAGACAATCAGCCATCTAAGACACCACTCTTCCAAAGTTTGTAGTTCAGACTGAAGAATATCATTATCTTCAGCGCTATTAATAGAACGGTAAATCACACAGTCGTCAGCGAATAAGCGAAGGCTTGATGAAATATTTTTACGAAGCGACAAGCCGATGAAAACAGGAGAACAGAGGACAGAGAGATGTTCGATGACAGTGAGATGACGTTTAATGAAATCTTAAGATTTCATTAGCCTAGCGCGAGCTCTCCTTTCCGCTCACTGCCCACTTCTTTCTTGATCGACCATAACATTACCCTGGGCCACCGAGCGATCGTCCCGATCGTGGACAAGGAAGTTTACCGATGTTGATGATTGCATGACATGGTGATGGGCGTGTCTGGATGCTTGAAGAAGAAGAAGAGGAAGAAGAAAGAAGAGGAGGAGAAAGAGAAAGAAGAAAGAAAGAAAGTGAAGGGAGAAGATCTCCTGAACAGCTGGCATGTGCAAAAGGTATTATACGCGGCGTGAATTCGTCGGCTTCTCCGCAAGAAATGATTGAGGAATTTAATGAGGCTGGCATTGGCATCTTATCACTATTCCGTTGCAGCAGGGATGCTGGTGGCTCTAGGGTGCCGACAGAATCAATGATAGCGACGTTTGCCGGGGCTAACTGTCCAACAGAGATTAAGGTATGGCCCATTGTGTACCGTGTAGATCCCCTGCAGCCTCGCCCTTTGCAGTGCAAAAACTGCTGGCGATTCGGACACAGCAGCAAGGCGTGCAAATCCGCATCACGCTGCAGACTGTGCGGAGACAACCATTCATCTGACATGTGCACTTCTGCTGTGGTAATTTGCGCACTATGTCACGCAGATCACCCTGCTGATGATGGTACATGCCCAAAACGCGCAGATGAACAAACTGTTCTTAACATTATTCAGCATAAAAGGTGTTCTAAAGCAGATGCCTATGCACAGCTAGACCATAAGAGGAATTCGTATGCAGCTTGTGCAAAAACAATAACTTCAGATGTTGAAACAGGCATGACAAAGTCGGTTGTCTCAGCTGTAGAGAAATCTCTTGAGGGTTTCTTCGAGCGTATGTTAAGCACGTTTACAGAAGCTGTGTCACATGTCATAGCTACAAAGATTGGTTCGACCGAAATTGCAGGTTTGCAAGTTGGCAACCCTGGTATAGCTGAATGCCATGCTCCTATGGTTGCTAGGGCCTCTGTTGAGGGAGATTCTACCACAACGACGCCTGCTCCTTTTTTGTCAATGAAAGTACAGGGACAGGGTCCTGTGGATACCCACGTGTCCACCGTTCACCCATTGGATGTAGAGATGACATGTTCGTCCCAGAAGCGTCGCGCGTCTTCCTCTCCCTCAAAATCCACACATTCTAACACTAAAAGTAAAAAAGGTTCCCCTAATCCTCAGAATAACATTGAGGTCTTAAAGGATGCTGTTACAGCCTCCCGGATTCTACAATAATCATGGCGGGATTAAAAGTACTACAGTGGAATTGTCGTTCAATTGCATCTTCGTTTCAGGATTTGCAGAATCTTATCTCAAATTTCAACCCAGACATAGTTTTATTACAAGAAACTTGGCTTTTGTCAAATCGGCCATTTTCTCTAAAGTATTTTAGAACTTTTAGATCAGATCGCACTAGCGGCCGGGGTGGCGGCTTGCTAACATTAATTTCTTCAAAAACAATTCATCGGGCGAAGATGTCCCACAAAATTCTACGACAAGACTGCGAACTGCTTGCAGTTGATATCGCAATTACACAGTCTGCTCCTCTCACTATTGCAAATGTCTACTTCCCAACAGGTGTCCGTACAACAGATGATTTAAGTGATCTTTTGAGTTCAACCAACGGACTGATTATTGCTGGCGATTTTAATTCACACCATGTTATTTGGGGTTACCGTTCAGATATATGTGGGCAGCGACTTTGGAACTGGATGTCTGTAAATGATGTGCATTGCTGTAATAGTCCAGGCATAACCTACATGCGAGCAGCTTCTAGGTTAGTAATCGATTTAACGTTAGCAGCAAATGTAGTAAGAGTCTCATCATGGGCTACGGTGGATTGTGGTACATCTAGCGACCACTTTCCTGTTACGTTTAATATAGAATCTACTCCCCTTAGAGTAACTACTTGTGAACAAAAATTTGTCAACCATAAACTCTTAAAAAGTTTGTGAACTCCTCTTTTTCCTCAATAGCATCATCTCAGCATTCTGAACGTGCTCAACAAGCACTCTCTTCTCTGCTAGATGCCACTGAGCGTTCAGTGTTCACTGTGAAATCGTCTGTCCCTAACAAAATGTCATGCCGATGGTGGAACGAAGAGTGTGAGAAAGCATTCCGTCGTAGAAAAGCTGCGTGGAAGAGCCTTTCACATAACCAGTGTCCCCAAAATTGGATAAATTATAAATTTTATGCGGCTTCATTTAAAAAAACTATTCGTATAGCAAAGGATGAGCATAATGCTAATATGAATATTTATCTCTCTAATCCAATTAATCGGAAGGCATTGTATAGGTTCATGGAACGCAACCAAAGTTCTTCTCCACCACATGTAACAGAGTCAGAGGTGTTATCACCCAATGAAGCAAAAGCGAAACTTGAAGAAATTGCGAACGGTCTTGCTATTCGCTTTCAAGCGCAAACGGTGGCTCCGTTACTTCGACCTACACCACGTGCTGATTTCGTTGTAGTTGAACCACCGGAATTGCAGTGTGTAGCGGCTGCTTTGAAACCTGCAGCTCCTGGGTGTGACGGTATTACAGTGGCTATGCTGAAAGCTTTAGTGCAAGACCACAGCTCGGAAGTGTTGAATATTGTCAATTTTTCTCTGGAAAATGCTTGGTTACCTCAAGACTGGAAAGTTGCAAAAATTATACTAAGCCTCAAAGATCCGAAAAAAGGCTTTGATTTGGATAATATTGGGCCAATTTCTCTAACTTCAAATCTAGTGAAACTTATTGAACGCATAGTTCACCGGCGCCTCAGAAACCATGTGATGACCCTGAATGCATTTAATGATGCACAAATTGGTTTTCGTCAAGGGTGCTCCATTTGGACGGCTCATACAGATTTGGAAAGTAGAATTAGGTTAGCAATAAAGAAGAAAGAAGTGTCGGCATTGGTCACTTTGGATATCGCCAAAGCATATGACAGTGTAGAACACTCTATTCTGTTGAATAAGATAAATTAGGTCACCTCCTTACATGGTTGCATGGTTAAAAGAATTCTTAAGCAATAGAAAATTTTTCTGCACGAGAGGTTCTATAACTTCTGAAACTTATTACCAAACTAGAGGCGTGCCTCAGGGATCGGTGCTATCTCCATTGCTATTTAATATATTAATGAGAGATATTCCTGTTCATCCAAATATAAAAGTGTACGTGTATGCGGATGATATTGCCTTTTTCTCTTCTGCACGAGATGTTCATTCCTTATATCAGCTATTGCAAGCCTACTTGAATGCCCTTGAAGTTTGGCTCGGTAAAGTAAAATTAACTCTCAACGTGAAGAAATCCTCAATACTCGTTTTCCCACCGGCACACCCTCTTTATATCTCCCTTGCGTATTGCGGTTCACAAATCTCACAGGTTGAATCCTTAAAATACTTTGGTGTATTATACCACTCCCAATTAGACTGGCGGCTTCATATCAAAAGTAATTGCCTGAAAGGTGAGCGAGCCCTTGGTCGCCTGATTCGAATTAGCCATAAGAAATTCGGTATGCGTAGAGATACTCTTTCGTTTCTCTATAAAACTTATTTGAGACCAATTCTGGAGTTGGGCTGTGTTCTTTTCTCGGGCAGTCCTAAATACAAACTACGACCTTTGTTGCTACTGGAGAGGCGCACTTTACGACTATGTTTGGGGTTGCCAAGAACAGTTTCAAATGCAGTCCTCTATTTAGAGGCCCGTGTACGTGACTTGAACTCTCGATTTGAGCTGCTAACTGTGCGAACCTTTTTAAGAGGAATGGAATCTCTGTCTGGAGTGGCTTCTCCCATTTTTATTACACACCAATCTCAGTTTCTAGATTATCATTGGCCGCAATATAAGCAACCGCAATTTGTATTTACTCAGTCCTTGCTGTCCAAAATTGCTTGTTTCGCTTAGGTCAGTAAGACGTGCTGGCAATGTTCAAGCTACTTCCACACTGTGCTTTGACCAGTCGTTGCCATCTAATGCAAAACACTTGACTACCACGGTAATAAAGGGACACCTTGAAGATTATCTATTACAATATCCACGACACGTAGCTATTTTCACAGATGCCTCACAACGAAATGAAAAAGCAGCAATAGGGATTTACTCCCAAGCACTTGATTGGAGTTTTTCTGTACGGATCCCTGATTACATACCAATATTTACTGCTGAATTGCTTGCAATTGGTTTGGCCCTTCAAAAAGTTCCCGGTAATGTTACTCACGTAATCATACTCTCTGACTGCCTGTCAGTCTTAGCAGCATTAGAAAGTCCGAAAATGCGTCTTTTAAAACAAACCCTGATGTTTTTCCTTCCGATACACTTACAGGAAGTACGTTTTCAGTGGGTTCCGGGACACTGCGGCATTGCTTCTAATACAGTGACGGATTATTTAGCAAATTCAGCTTTCAGTGGGCCTGTTGCCGATGTTCCCGTTTTGAACGATTTCAAACGTTAAACTCCTTGAGTCATGAGCCACTCCTTGCGACTACGGATTTTAACCATTTAAATTTCCATTGGAATGTCCGATGTTGTACCTCGAGGCAATGGGAGGTTTCCATGACGCTCATGCGTTGTAGAATTCCTTCCCTCAATCTTTATTTATGTCGCTCTGGATTCACGCCGTAGAATATTTGTGCGTCATGTAATGACGTGGAAACAATTGAACATTACATCCTCTCCTGCCACAGGTATGCTACTCAGAGTAGAAATTATATAGAAATACCTCTTACTCGCCTAGGATTGCCATTTATAGTTCCTGTCCTCCTCTCCTTTGGTGCAACCGTCAAAGGGTATGCCCTAAAGCCGGTGTGTGACTTACTTCATAATTATAATATTGCTACTGGAAGATTTGTGTGTTAGCGCTGATCTGTCTGAATTGTATTTTTTCTTCTTATTATTATTTTTAGTAATTTACAATTTTATTCCTTTTTTTCATTGCTTTCTATACATCGCCTCAAAATTTCAAGTTATTTCAGCAACACTAGCTCCTAATTATTAGGTTATCTATATCATTCATTCAAATCGACATTATAAAAATATTATGTCACTTACAACGAATTCTGGCCAATCCCCCACTGTGGGTATGTGCCATTACAACGAGGGAGAAGAAGAAGAAGAATAAGAATAGAACGGCTTGCCGGCACGATGATTCCTGATCAACCTTGGCCCAGGCGACTCTCGGGCCACACGTTTCCACGACTCGATGGCGGAGGCCAAGGCACGCACCGCATGGCATAGGCAGGGGAGGATGTCTTGAAGTGTAGTGGTGTCTTGGGTCGTGGGGTCTTTGGTCGATACATCTGGTCATTGGGTCACATATGGTCGTTCTGGTCTCTTCTTGTGTCTTGTGGTCATGTGTGGCGTGTCGGGTCAGTCTCTTCTTCGTCATGTCTTGTGGTCGGGGCGGGGGGGACGGGGCGGAGGAAAGGCAAGGTTTTGCTGGGTCCGGCAGGCAGAGGAACAGCCATGCGATGCCTCCTAACCTTCAGCCGACGGCGCAAGAAGTCGCAGGACACCGAAGCTCCGGGCCAGGATGAGGGGGTGATGATGAGGTACCTCGCATCTCCAACCAAAACAGGACAGGACAGCGCGGACAGGAGCGCTCGCGGTAGGCCCAGCAAGATTTCATTAAATGTCATCTCACTGTTTTCATCGGCTTGCCGCTTCGTAACAATATCATTAGGTAAGTCATCGATGCAGATTAAGAAAAGGAGAGGACCAAGGACTATGTCTTGCGGCACACCAGAGAGTACGTTAGAGAGCGTAGAAGATGTATGGTTGGCCTCTACAAATTGCTCACGGTGAGAAAATCCTAATTCCAGTTGAAGGCGAGTGGGTCAAGGTTTAGTTGCGAAAGTTTCGGTAGTAGCCGTTTATGAGGGACATTGTCAAAAGCCTTCTCGAAGTTGATGAAGAGGGCGTCAACCGGTATGTTAAGGTTTACATTAATACTTATGTCGTGAAGAAACAGTACGAGTTGCCGCATGAAAGTCCATTTTGAAATCGGTGCTGGTTAGAGTGAAATAACTTGGCAGATGTAAGAAAATTTGTGATATGCGAATAAATATAGTGTCCCATGATTTTTGAACAGACGCTGGTTAGTGATATGGGCCGGTAGTTAGTAGAACCTGGCTTAGGACCTGGAACAATCTTACCCACTTTCCAATCATGAGGGACACTGCCTGATGAGAATGACTGCTAAAAATATGGGACAAAATAACACTGGTGATTTACTTTGTGCTTTTGAGCATTTTAGAATTGATGCCGTCGATGCCAGCTGATGACGTCTCCTGTTAAAGATTTGATTAGTTTTAAGATTCCTTTCGGTACAAATGTGATATCTGGCATGATATGATGATTATACGAGGAAACAAGCGGGAGGTTATCGTCAGGCTCTCTTGTGAAAACGGAAGAAAAGGTTAGATTGGGTATTTCCACTACATTGTCGTTGGAGACAGGTTGTCCTTCCTGATCCAATAATAATAAAGGCTTATCCTTCTCTTTGGGGTTAATTGCATTCCAGAATTAGTTTGGATTAGTACAAAGTTAGGCAGAGTGGATTCATAAAAACAGCATTTAGATTTAGTAACCTCTGAGTTATATAGTTTGGATGTATCTCGGTATTTCGGCCATGCTTGTGGACTGTTGGTGTGTTTGGCTGCACGAAATTGTTGATTCTTCTTGTTTTTAAGACGTTTAAGTGTAAAATTAAACCAACGGGAGGAACTACGCTCGCTAATGCTTATGATAGGAATATAGGTATCGATTAGCTCATGCATTTTAGACTTAAACATTGACCAGTTTTGCTCGACAGATCGCACATAAAAATCAACAAATAGAAATTCCCAAATCCTTGTTAGTACTTCACTGAAGTCTCAATAGTTACCATTGTCGTATAATGTGAATTTCTTGTTGGTTTTGGCTGCCCGGTTAAGTTTGGTTGGGAACATTCCATGGATTACTTTATGATCGCTAACTTCGTCTAGGTATGACAGCGGAGGAATTAGATCGGGATGAGTTGTAAGTACGAGATTCAGGATTTTAGGCGAATGACGAGAATGCCTAGATGCTGAGTCAACGATCTGGGATAGCGAAAATGTTAGGCATGTGTTAATAAATTTGCTCTCAGTATTATTCTTGGTAATGGTAGGGCGGGGTCAGGCCAAGTAATGCCAGGGAAGTGAGTCGGCTATTGATGATTCTTTAGAGCCATTTTCCTATGCAAAGATGTAAGCGGGTATAGTTATAATTTCCGCATTGCATGTTGGGGCTGCACCCCCGCCATGTTTCCACCGCGTCGCCTTTGATGCCGTTGCCGGTGTAACCGAGCCAAAGAGAATTGCTCGGAAGAGCTACAAGTTCCACGTCCCATGGTTGTGGCTCTCTTTGGCTTGTGAGAAAATAATAAATAGCGCTATGTAATTGCGCTTGCATACATACGTACAACGATCTATCAGATTCTTGGTCTCAGTATATCCCAAAAGCGCGGAAATATTAGGGCTCGAATTTCGCATTAGGAAGTATTGTAATCGTCTTTAGAATGCTTTGTTTTCAACTACGTTGTTATATGGTAATGTGCTGATAGAAAGCGTGGAACCTTAATTTTGTACATGATGAAAGGCAGCTAGTAATATCACACCGGAGTCCAAGTACACAGCCAACATCGCCACTCAGGTCCTGGAGTTCGCTGCCGTTGAATTATCTACCTAACCTAGAGCTAAGAGATTATTTCCTTTCTCGAGAGGGAATACTGATGATTTAACGGTTTAACTCAGCCAGTAACTAGATATTGTGCAGCAGCGGCCAGTACGTTTTCACATGGTTATGCACGCGTTGTGTCTCAATGAATGGACATTTTTGTTTCGTGATTTAGTCTGGTGGCTACGCTTGTTCCCCATACGTTCCAAGCACCTCACAGGGACGATCTTCGTAGAAATAATGTTTTTATTCATTGTGTCACTGCGTACGCATTAAACTTTGCAGCAAACTTTTCAAACAAGTTTTGTGGCTTGTGAAGTAGTTTTACATGACTGTCACGCAACATCATTTTGAAATTCAAGACCGATCGGTCATCGCTCTATTACTGTTCAGCGGTCTTGTACTGAGGCTTTCGCGGTTGCTGCGTGACGTAGCAACCTTCTCGCTCCGATTTTGAATCACACATGTTGAGCGTCCCCCAACCGCGTTGTCTTCCCCCAATTAGAGACTGGTCGGGAGTGGGTATATGTCACAGCTTTTCCGCAGCCTTCTGCACCAAACAGTATAATTTGCTCATCAGACCACGAACACGTGCTCGACGTAAACAGGTCCTCCGTGGCGGGACTGTGTTTCTTTTTCCCTTTCTGCCCGTCCGCACACGGAAAGGTCAAATCGGCTTCAGACATCGGGTTTTTGCCAGAATGCGGGTAGTAGTGCCGCGTGCGCTGAATAAAAAGCGCGGGAGGAGGGGGGGGGGGGGGGAGGGGAGTCATCCTCTATGGTAATGGGTATCAGTGAAAACATTAGGCAGGAGACTGTTTCGGAGGAAGACCGCAGACCGTATACAACTATTTACACAGCAAATTGACAACTTCGTGAAGGTTGGCAACAACCCTGGTGTGCTAGCTGACCGCGATATAGCGAATACCGCTATATAGCTCACCACTGTGGGGCGAAGCGCAGTGCGTAGCTGTCCGTTAGGTCGCGTGACTTTCACACGGATTGGAGCACTTATTGCGTCGCAACGACGCGTCCTCACTGCCGGACGTAAACAAAAACAGGGGATAGAGCATGCTGCGGGATAAAAAGTACACAAAGTTACCAAAAGCCTAAAGAAGAACAAAAAGAAAAAAGAAAGCAACAAGCTACGGCATCGTACCTTGCATGTTTGGGTAGCAGCCCGGCCAATGCATGCTCTACATCACGAGGCCACTACGTTCTTGTCTTTCTTCAGAAGTTTGTTCTTATATTCGTTGTAAGCGTTTCCTCCCCTTTAACCTTACAAGACATTTAAGTGAAGTTGTACATCTGGCTTTGTCTTACATTGTTCGTGCACACTGTTGCGCCAGCAATGGTAGATGAAACACTGCGACCAGCCATGGCAATGCAGTTCATCGGTGCACATATGCTCGCATCGAAACCTTGTAAATTCTTCTGCATCGCAACCGACGCGAGAACAGTGATTCTAAGAATTATACACGTTATTTGCATTACAATTCGCGAGTTACTGTACCATTGCAGACAGGAAAAAGCCACTTCACCTGAAAATCCACCGCTCTTCACTAGGCGTCGGCAGTTAATTCAAACGACGCCTCTTCCGCTTCAAGAACGGGGCTAGCTTCGATCCTGGGTTTGATTATAATTCATCAAAACGTGACGATTCATGTCGTATGAAACGTTTCTTTTGACAATATTTTGCTAAAATGAGATCGACAAAAAACGAAAAAAAAAATAACGAAACTGGCCGGCAGAGGCGGTGACTAGGAGGACTGGACCACGATGGCAAGTTTTGCGGTCTCATTGGCTTACATTCTCGTGTTATTAAAATGCTTTTTTCTCCATAGATGTCGACCTTAACATTAAGTTACTGACTGCGCGATCCAATACAACTTGGGGCGCTTTCCGCCAGCGAAACTTTCAATGGGCCGTCTTTAGTCTAGTCTGGTTCTCAAAACCCCCGCTCTTAATTTGGAGCGGCCAATCCACGAGACCCACCGAGGCTTCGAAGAAACCAATCACACTTATACAGCCCTGAGAACGGGCACAGCCTCGAACCTGCAGGGCAGTAAACAAACAAACAAATAGCAACAAGTGGAAGTCTTTCACCCCGCATAGCTTTCCCTCCCTTTCCGCACTGGATTTCTTCTCTCCCCCTTCCTGCACGTGCGACCCCGGATCCTGCAAGCCACCGCTCAGACCATGCTCTGCCATCTAAAGACGATCACGCAATTATAGTTTAATCATGGAACTCGCCTGGCGTTGATAGCTGAAAGGGCTCCGTTTCTGGCTAATCACAAAAAACCTGGACGCAGGGTCGCCAATGGCTCAGAACAAGTAGCAAAGTGCGTGGGGGGACACAACCGCATCAGTGTTGCCATGAGAAGTTTCAAAAAGGGGAAAATGTTCGCCTTTTTGCGAAACCCTGGGATTGTGTCCCGCATGCGATAATTGAAACCCATTGTGATAAGGGATAAAGGTGGGGGACATAGAACCAAACGGGCGTCAGCACAGGTTGACGACTGTCCTTCGACACATCCCCGCGTTTCCTGTTTTGAGTGATAATTGCACTAATCCCCTACTAAGAATATAAAATCAGTTCCCGACACAGCAGCAGCGAACTTACAAGAAGTGAGGGGGGGGGGGGGGTGTAGATAGAGAACATGAACTGCTGGAACTATTGCTGGCAGAAACGGTTACAACTCTGCATAATTTGTCATACTTTCGCGGAGAGAAGACTAACCAAGCGCTGTTTGCGCTTCTTGACTTTTGTGGATCTTAAGCTTTCAATCTGTCCCTTGCACAAGCAAGGGGATTTCCGAGCGCCCGGTACTTGATGCCAATCGTGTCATGCCGCCAGAGCGCGCCTTCTGATAAGCGCGCTCCCTTGCTGTTGAAAAAGTCTGCCGCAAGACCGACGCTTCGATGAGCGAAGCGGTTCCCAACTGAGGCAAAAAGGCCATGTATATAGCTCAGGTTATTGCGCAGGCTGATCAAGTCAGTTTTGAAAGACTGCCCATAGCCGTTTTCTCTCTCTACTCGGTGTAAAGCTCACATTACACAGAGTACTGCTTTGGCGAGGGACTATTTAAACTACTTATTTTCTCCACTTGAGCCAATACTAATGATTGGTCAATGACGGCGCATGTATTATCGTTTGTGTTAAATGCTATAATGGAATGAAACGACTGCGTCCAGAGGCTATTACAGTTTGAGGGTTATATGTCAGTGCACATTAAATAGCCCAGGTTGTCTTAATTTTTCGGTGCCCTCCGCTATATACGGCGTGCTTCATAGACTGCGTCGCATAGCCTGCGACCCCATAAACCAACCTAACCAATTTTAGGGCTATACGCAAGGTTTTTAAGTACTCATTCTCAAGCAGGAACTGGTAGTAAATAGTTCTTTTGTATTCACATATTTCAAACTGTTGTTTGATTCCTTGTGGTCATCAGCCTAACTGCACAAATTGGAAGACAGAAGCCTCTTGTCGGATAACTTTAAAACTATGGGGTCGAATTTATTGGCAAAAGTAACGATCCAACTACGATTTTTGAGGAAAGCAAAAAAAGTGGGCTATATTACAGACTCGAATACGTGGTACGTCCGGAGAGGACGCAGCACAGAGAGCCTCTCCCTTGGGTCGCCGACTTGACGCTCGCCCGCAGTATACCTCCTTTCCTAGTTGGGGTAGGCGCTCGCCACCTCAGCTCCGACCACACAGTGCCGGTGCCGCGGGGGCTGTTTACAAAGTGGCGTTGGTGGGTAACCCTCGTGAAACGCGCTCTCATTCCTCCATACTACAAGGTTTGCCTTTTTCGCGTTCCAGGCTTCCCGTCAGCTGCGCGTTTTTCTGGGAAAGCTAATTGGCTGGGAAGACGAAGACCTGCAGCCATGACATGAGGCTGTGTCTGGTGTTCCCATCTGGTTCCTTCCACTACACACTCCCCCATGCCCCTCCCCCCCCGTTATGAGAATACTAATTTTACATTCGCCATGAAGGTAACATCTCTCCGAATGGTATCTTCATGGCGCCAGAACGCACATGACCATCTCGCCTATTGAATAGTTCCACGACGCGAGCGGTGTGCCACATGTTGTGGTACGTTATCGCCGTGGACTATTAAGATGTATTCTATTTGCAGTGTACTCTCGATGACGATGATGGGGAGGCACTCTTGATGATGCCTGCAACAGCGATCATTTCCTGTGCTTCCTGTACTCAAGTCTGTGAGCCCGCTTGTAAGCGATACTGCTTTGAAGTTTGGTAATAGTCGGCCCATTTCCGAAAACTTTTTGATGTGGCATATAGTATGCATGGTTGGTCTTCGTTCCTTGAGAAACTATTTCCGCATGCCCTTCTTCTACGTGACATCTAATTGCCGAGTCGTGCTCTTCCATCAGTACGTCGCTACGAACAAGACGCTTTGTGAAGCTGCTTAGTCCATGCACCGCCATAGTTCTGCTATCCGCAAGCTCGACACTTTCATCTTTCCACGGCAACGCAACCTCGTAGCCGTGGCCTTTCCGTGTAATATTTAGAACTGAAGCATGACATGTATTCTTTTCAACCTTGTCACTAATTCCGATTACGTAAGACTCCCAAAATTCCTGTACTGTCGTTTTCTCTGCGAATTCGATCCCAACTTTCAGCACACATACGTTAGTTGGGAAAGTGAATGCGCTGGTGACGTTGAAAGGACATTGGAACGTCAACCCTAAGGTGCCGTTGACTGCGGTTAATTCTTCGTCCTTTTTGTAACGGCGAACTTCTGTTACGAAGCTGCCCAGATGGTCCGACCCAAATAGTATTTCAATGCAAGGTAATGCTGGCATGCCGGTCAATAGATATTTGTCGGCTATCAATGCCTCATTCTTCTCCATGTCATGCGCGAAAATTGTCCTCCACTGGGACCTGCAGAACATCGCTGCATACAAATGGCCCTTCGACAGCTTCTATAGCCGTTACTCTTTGATTGTACTGTCTGTGTAGACGAAGCTCGACATCTGTACATTTTTGCAACCCTGTGCTAGAACAGCCGAATGTGTTCAGTTGGAAGTCCTTCTCTCCCAAGACTCAGTTTCAGCATTCGTGAAACTCTTCTCTTATAAAGGTGCGGTGACTTACTCCATCCAACACTGCGCGTATGTAGCCCTGCTTACTGTCCTCCACAGCCCATGCTCGGAAGCAAGACACACACACACAGCGGGCCGTAGGATCATCTTTTATCTCACAGAAGGGGTCCGTTCATGCCGATGCGGGAGGTCAAGGTGTCATCTTCGGGTGCAGTCAGGCAGCGGAAACGTCTTCATATCCACTTTAATTTACTCCTTGCCAAAAGCGGTGTGTACGTTGGGTATGGTAGGAGCAGGGGCCGTATTTATCTCTTCTTTTTTCGTGATGCTGCTCCCCGATTTCCATTTGATTGCAAATTGACGACGCATGCCGCTTTTTGCAGTGCACGCAACTAATATCTCGTCTGGAGTCTTTCTCTTGGATGCCCCATTCTGTACAGCGAAACCGTCGTCCTGCCTTCGCTAGTTTGTTCATTTTTGTTTTCACCGATGGAGGGGGGGCCGGGCAGCCTTCTATATTGTGCTCTTAAAAGATGTGCACAAGAAACAGTTGTCGACCCTGGAGGAATTAACTTGGAGCACTGCGGCACTTGCCGTCAGGGAGGGTTGCTGTACGCTAGTCTTGAAGCCGTCTTGAGCACTGCGCCTGGGCTTGTTACTTTAATGCATAAAATTTGCACCTCCCGTGCATATATCTGTCTTCTGTTTCCAATAGGAGAAATTTTAATACTTCCTAATACTTCCTTAAGCCTTTCACCGCTTTTGTCGTTTCTCAGAGCAGCAGAATCAGTGGCCAACTTGAGCTCGGTCTTTTTCCTTGTCTCTCGGCTAGCCTGGCGGTGAAATTCGACCACCAGCTCTCTCGGCACAACTGAGAAAATTATCTCAGTTAACATTGCAGCCTATGCTGACGGGCTAACTTCCACTTCTTTGAGTCCGCTGACGTGAGCTTGCATGTGGTCATGCAGACGGTGGAGATATCGTGCATCACTTGACGAAACAGCGGCCAATGTTCTTAATCTTGAGAGATGCTCCTGCTTATTATGGCTCTTTTCTCCGAACCCTCTTGCGAATATTTCTACTGCATCGTTGTAGCATGCTTCTGTAGCCTGAAGTCCCTTGATAGCTGCCATGGCGGGTCGAGAAGGCAATGCTCTCAAACAGGGCATTTTTGTTCTCCTTTGGAGAGGTTTCCATTTCAGCTATAGCGCTTCTGTAGCATTCCCAAATTGGTTAAGAATTGGACAGCTCACCGTTATATGTCTCTAGGTTCAAGCTTTGAAAGCTTGATCTCGGTTCGTGGCGGCGCTTTTGTTGTAGTTTGTGTCGTGTCCACGACGCGCGATGAAGCTGTTGTCGCCTCCATTCCAGCTATTCATCCTTTCAGCTGCCCGAGACGACACCACCGAGATTTTAACAAGGCCTTTGCATCACCTTCTCTCCCATCAGCGAACGTCATGACAAGCGGATGAGCGATAAAGGATCAGCCACTGAATCTGCGCGTACACCCTACTGAAAAACCAAAAGTTCTACGGGGCAATAACCTCATAAAATCTCATTCAATCGCATAGAGTTTCATAAGGTGCACATCATTATTATAAAATATCGTACATGATAATGTACAAGAAACTATGAGAACTTATGCAATTATATGCGACTTGTACGTGATTTCTTATGTGAATTGAGTGAGATTGTGTGAGAAAATGATTGTGTGAGAAAATGTGTGGTTATTGCCCCTTGCAGATTTTTCAGTAGGGCAGGCTTGGGTAAAAGGGCGAGATGACATCATGTGACTCGACACAGATTCGCGCTCACACCTTCATTTGCTCGTACTTTATCGCCATCCGCCTGTCGTGACGTAGGCTGCTGGAGTGCGCAGGCCTTGTTAAAATCTCGATGGTGTCGCCCGAGAGCGCGAATCGCTCTGTCGTCGGTTCCCTTGCCTTCGCATTACTTCCTCGGGCCCATTTCTTCTTTTTGAGTTCAGTTATAGAGCGAAAGCGTGTTGTTCCCTGGCCCCATTCTTTACGCTTCTTGTCGCTTAACATTGCCCCTATCATCTTCCGTTCCATAGCTCTAAGCTTAGTACCCAATTTAAGTAGAATCGTCCTTTTCGTTAACATTTCTGCTCCATATGTGAGTACCGATAAGAAACGGCAGTCACATACTTTCATCTTGAGTGCTTGAGGGGTATGCTTATAACCTCGCTTATTTATGGCCTGGCAGTATATAACTGAGCAAGTGTACTACATCACATCGTTATTCACGTAGCTGTCTCTAGCCTCAAGCCCCGGATATACTCGCACTACCTGTCCTACGCGCGGGTATGTTCCTTCGTCTTCCAATGTTTCACAGGCCGCCATAAACTGGAGTTCCTCGGGATAAAGACACCCGCGTGTCAGCCGTGCACGGCGCGCTAGTGCTTCTTGATCGCCCGCAGCGGGACACGTCGTGCACAGGTGCGCTCAAGGGATGGACCGCAGGAGATGTGTCACGGGCAGAGGGAGGACAAGGCATACGGAGGGCCGAGGCCGCCGGCAACAAGAGGAGCGGGGCCGCGAAACGGATGAGCCCCGAGGCCGGGCACGCACGCAGTGGCATCGATCCTGGCGCGCGGACACCGCCCATCGGGGTGGACGCCGCCGGCGCAGGTCTACGGGAAATTGAATGTCGCCGAACAGGGGAGCACCCCGCTCACGCTTTGCGGGAGGCAATGGGGGGAGAACGAAAACGTGACCTTAAAAAGTAGCGCGAATACCGCGTTCTCGGCAACCCTGCTGTTTTCGGTATGCCGCAAGCTACCGCAGTGAAGCCAGTGCGTGTCCCTCCCCACGCGGACGACACGTTGGTCGTCACTAAGCGCGTCACTGCGGTTCACTGCTGAACACGTGGCGTGGGAACAGTGGGAGCTGTAATAGGGGGAAGGTCATCTCAGATGCGTGGACGCGGTGAGAGGCCTGGCGAGACCATGGGTCGATCTGCAGCGCTTTATGGCGAGGCAAAGCGGTGGCGAAGTCCATGCGGGAAGATTGCCTGATAGTGATTAAACTCAAAGGCTAAAGGGTACTGTTCCCAAGCCCTACATTTCGGATCGGGCCTAGTTCCTTCCTCAGCGATGACGAGATAGACAGGCGGGACGAGCAGTGGTCAACGGGAGGGACGCCAATCCAATGGAAGGGATCACGGTTGTCCAGGGTCGCCCAAGCTGAGAGTGGGGGGGGGGGGGGGGGGGCAAATGTAACGGTGCGGCGTCTTACTCGATTTATGAGTGATAAGTGAGGTCTGCCTGCATCTTTCCTTTGCGCTTCTGTGAATTGCGGAGTGAAGCCTATGACAGTGCCTTGATAAAAGGTTGTCCAATGTACCTTGGACCGTTTGAGTTGGTTTAGCCTTTTTAATTGCTAAAGTGATTAAATATTTTAATGTGGGTGGAAGTTTCAATTTCACCAGTGTTGCCTGGTGAATATAAATACAAATAATGACGTGTCAGGAAAAGGAATAAAAAAAGAACATGCAGTCAGAGTTGGCCTTCAGGCGTTTTCAGCACGGTCTGATCGAAAACCAAGGCCAAAAAAATCCTGTCCCAATGTAGACCCGCAAGAGTGCCATTACTAAGACAATGATATAGTATACAGCTATGCAAGTCGGTATAATAACTGATCGCTAACTAACACATCCAAAAACAATACAAAAGTGAGGACGCATGAGGGAATGAACTGCGCCGTTCTCGTTTTCCTGCCTCCGTTTTCTTCATTTCTCGGGCAGTGTGTGTCATTGATCAGAATACAGATTAACTCTTATACTACTACCACCCTTCAAAAAGTCGAAAAAAAACTGTTCGAAGAAATACAATAGGACGTACACAGCGATGCATTCGTGAGGTTTTCTTCAAGCTGCATAATGTCATATGACATTTGAACGTTTCTTTTAGTCAGATAGGAAACGGGAAACCAAACGTAATAGTGGGGCAAAATAACGGGCACAAAATGAGGGCAGGAAATTTAGAAAGTAATAGCGCGGAAAATAAACAACGCAGCATGGGAGGAAAATTAAAACATAAAAGGGAAAACTGAGTTCATTGAAGTAGTAGGTAAAACAAAACGGTTCAGCTTAAATGGGCCGAATAAAAACGCTGAAAAAAAAAAAGAAGAAACCCCGTGGCGGGAGAACAAATCAGTTGGCAAGCACGATGGCCGGCCTGCTGGAGGCCATGTTTTCATCGTCTGCAAAAGGAAAAAAAAAGAAACGAATCTTTTGTACTCTTACGTTCCTCCTTGTATTTTCCTCGCAATGAGAAATTCGTTTTGGTGAATCGCTAAAACTTCCCATGTCGTCTGCAGTGCTTCCACGAGGATCCATCCCCTCGTTTATACTTCAGTTATGTTCCTTTGGCCTCTCATTAAGCCTTTCACGCCGTGCTGCGGTCGCAGAAAAGGGTATCACGGTGACAGAAGCATGCAACGTAACTTTGTGAGACATATTGCATCTTTAGTCCCCGCAGCTAGAACTTGTGAGCAACGACAAGTCGCTTGCTTTCCGAAAAGGATTCAGATCATTAGCTGCGAAATTAAAAAGAAACACATAAGCGATTCGCGCTGCGTGGAGTAAACGGGCAACGCTATACGTATAAAGAATACAGGTGTT
Organism: Amblyomma maculatum; assembly: GCF_055883805.1. Taxonomy (NCBI): domain Eukaryota; kingdom Metazoa; phylum Arthropoda; class Arachnida; order Ixodida; family Ixodidae; genus Amblyomma; species Amblyomma maculatum. Next base: position 84,738,702 of record NC_139350.1, read on the forward strand.
TAAACATCAAGTCGCTATTATTTTGAGATGAGAATTGGGCATACTTTTAAATTTATTAGTCAATGATCTGTAGATATGTTTGCATATTAGTTATATCCCACTGGGCAAACTAGCCTGAAACTATTTTACTATATTGCGACAGTAACTCCTTTCACCGGCTCCAAGGCCCACTGCGAAGATTGCGGCGGCATTTTTAATTCAAACATTATGGTAGACACATAAGCTCCGCATTTAAGGGTTATGGCGAGATAGCGTAGCGTATCTACCAGCCCACATAGGAAGCCCCGCTTTAACCAAGTCACATGAACCTGCCTGTATGGCCTAGGGGTAACGTGAATGCCGGCTAATTCTGATATCAACCTCTCATATCAAAGGAGAGGCCCAGGTTGGCAGTTTCTGTCAAATGTAACGTCAGTACCTTCCATTGGCATGTTCGTGGTTTTCCCTCACAACGCTGGCGCCGACGCCAACGAACGATTTTCGGCGAACGGGGACTTCGGCGCAGTCACGTTAAAAGTAGAACTGCTAATTACCTGCGCTCTGGATACTGACATCCTAAATTATCACAGAAGACGGTTTGTCTTCTAAACTATTTTTTAAATGCGCACGCTTTCCTACCACCGTCTTTTTTTTTTTACCACACACTCTGTGAGCGCTGAACGATGTTTATAGCTTACTAAATAAACTCCTTTCCCCAGACTGGCAATAAACAGGCTAAATACAACTGACCGCTTTTCACCTTTTGAGAAGTAGAGTTTGCTGTACAAGCCTACTGCTTGCGAAGCAGGCTGCGCCTATACTGTTCCCAAGCGTATGTAAACTACGCAGTTCTGAGGGTGACTCTGCGCCTCCCCCCCACTGCCACGTAGTAAGCCGGGAAACTTCGTGGCGGCGAAACGCACACCCGTCCCGTCGGGATTAGACGAGCTTCATGCATGTGTCGGGCTGCATAGAGTCCTACATCTACCACTTGTGTCGGCGTGCAGCTGAGCTTAGTTTCAGTATACCCATTTCTTGTCGCATACTACAGAATGGTTCGTACTTGAGCTGCGTAGCTGATGTACGCGCTCGCCAGAAAAACTCCGTATCATGCGTAGCGCTGAGAAAATGGCGTCTGGATTCCGCACCGTCCGTCACAGGTCGGTTTGCGTATTGTTTTCGGAGGTCCGTGGAGCTGCTACACCCTGTGCATACGCCCCTGAAAGGTATTCAGATTTCATTCGGACATGGATGGGAAATGATGTAGCAGTTATAGACGCCTCGCAGAGGGGCCATCGCAAAGTCAAGCTGTCAATGCTAATGGAAAAGAATCAATACGCGCGGCATGTATAAATACAGCCGAAAGAACCAAATTTTACTTTGGGCGATCCGTACAGGCACGCGCAACATACTTACAGCACGGCTAGAGGCAAGAAAAGTTTTTTCTTTTTTTTTTTCGTAAGAAAGGTAGACGTTCGTTGACAGTGTCACAAGTCACGAAATCAACTGGCTCTTAGAAAACTTGTCACTTAGTGTAGTTGTGAACTAAAAAGCTCTTTCTGGCACGATTTGTTTGTTTGTTTTTAAGCTTGTCAGGAGAGCTAGCTCTCGCTCCTGTTTTATACAGGCACGTCCAAGGGCACTAGAAGACGCTTCAGCTTCAAAGAATAAGCCTTAAGAAAAGCGCGCAAACTTTCGGCAGCTGTTTCCTAAGCAGCAGAAGGGGCAAAAAAGAAGCGATGATGGCGCCACCACCGCAACGCTCCACTGCTCTCGCCTCAAAGATAAGGCACCGCTCGGCACTCTTTAACTCTGACGGGACGGTGACCACGAGGTTGAGCAACGATTTCGCAGAAGTTTGTAGACGTGCTAGGAGGGATGGCATCACTGCGCAGCCTTAAAGCTTCAGTGCGCTGTTGAGGTGATAATATAGCGGCCGTGACCCGAAGCACGCCACGCCGCGCGCGATTAATCAAGGGACCGTCAGCGAGCCCGTAGTGATGGGCGCGTCTTGGCCGCCGGCCAACAGCTCTCTCCACGCTCCGTGTTCGGTCGGATGCAGTGCAGAGCTCCGGAGAAATAACTCTTTTGCCCCGACACCGAGTGTACGCCACTAAACAATGTCTGTCGGCGCACTCGACGGAGATGCGTTTCCGGCCCTGCCTCGAGGATCCCACGGGGAGCTCAAGGTACGGGTTCGCTCGTAAACAGGCATTGTGCTTTCTCTTTGTGTAAGCGCCTTTCCGAGACAGGCCTTTGCATGGGAAAGACGCCAGAGAGGGTTTAAATGCTTTTCTTTCACGGTCGAAGGAGTCTTTCGGCCCAACGTACGCAGTGGTGTGTGCGACCAGTGAAATGAAGTAAATAAACACGGAGGCAGTGCGCAGGTTTTCCGAGCGATGCGTAATGGCAAGAACCCTTGTGATGCAGGCGAGCGTGGTTCTCCTCTACGCGCAAAAGAATGTTCAGCTCTTGTCGTTACGTGGTCATCGACGTAGTGAAAAGGGTGGCACCAGAAGCCAAAGTTCCTGAAAGGCTGTGGTGTAATTCAACCCATAAAGAAGACGCTAATGTCATAATCTGAGTGTTATCTATACTGTGCCTGTACCTCGATGTGCCTTGACGTTAGAGGTCGCGTAAGACAGTTTTTACACAGATCCACCTTTCCCGTTAGACGGCGTTCTACGTGACAACTCGCGGCATCGCAGGACGTTCCACCTCCGCCGATATACGAAGGAGGTTGGCGCTGAGGAACACTCTCGAGGATATGTGTAGCTCAATGGATGGGGCACCGGACGCGAATTTCGGTAGTCGTAGATTCGGATCGAACAGGAGTGTATGGTTGTTTTTTATCACGCTTTCTAATCAATTATCTGCCACATTACTTTATTATTTCATGTTTGATTAACACAAAAGAATATCCCGTGTTATTCCTTTTGTCAGTGACTGCTGGTTCCCTTCGCACACAGCTGGGCACACATCATGTTACGGTACAGGATTAAAACATAGTGACTGGCTAGTTAGTTTCGCCTACTGGAAATTCCAGCGCAGCAGTAACAGGGACAAGACGAAGAGCACGCAGACACAACACCCCGGAAAACGGGCCAGCATTGCACTGTATGCCGAGTAGCTTCAGCCCAAAGGGATCTAGCTTCAACGAATCAAGGCACGCAAGGCTAATTTAAACACTTATATGTTCCTCAGTCCTCAGGAAGACCAAACACAATGGCGCTCTGAGGTGCCATGCAAGCTTAAATTCAAGTCGTTCCCTCGCCTCATATATGAACCTTGAATGAGAGGCTGAAAGAAAGACAAATACGTGGAGCGCTCAGCTAGTACTACCTTAATGACAGTACTCGCAGCTTCTTTATAGATACTATTCTTAGTGATGAGGCCCTGTAGTACTCATGAAACGAGATCATTGAGAGAAATAAGGTACAGATGTCAAGTCGAGCTCAAATCGTGGCTACAGTGGAAGCTTTTTAAATATATACGGTGGCTACCCAGTGACAAAAACACTCCACCTCGTAACCTGCCGCGGTGCCTCAGTGGGCTCTCGGCTTTCAATCGCCGTATTTAAATCGAGACGAAATGCAGAAACAAACCTGTGCTGCACGATGTCGGGACACGTTAAAGGATCTCAAGTGTCCTACATTTATCACTCCTCCACGACGTTTCTCACAGCCTACGCGTTGCTTCGGGACCAAACAATATATCATTAACTTTACTTTGCCTCCCATAATTGATAAGAAGACTGCAGAAATCTGATCGACAACAACGTATCGCCCATAACAGCAAACGTCTTCAACAAAGACAAGGAGAGAAAGCGTCAAGTTGTTTGTATCCCAGGCCAAATAGATATGTGCGCTTTTAAATGAAATATTAAGCTCGCTGGCTTTTGCCAGTACTGACAGATCCAAAGCATTCCCGGCTAGCCGATTATGACGTACCGTGCGAAGAAACGGGGCTCACTCAAGCCAATGCAATCCATTAACTCCACATTTGGCTTGAGTTTAGTGTCAGTTCAAGACAATAGGAGTACGTGCTACAGAAAGAGGTCCTGAAACAGAAAGCTGTAATGGGACCTCTTATGAAAAGTTAGGCGCAATGTGCAAACTTTAGTCTTTCAAGAAACAAATAACAGTCAAAAAACAAACAAAAACTGCAATAACAATTCCTACACAAGAATGCAACGGCAATAAAAACCGTGCAAGAAAATTCACACACAACTGCGTTCTATGCTTGAGAAAGAAAGTGATAAGGAGGTAGATTGCGGTACAATTGAAAAAGTGCAACGATAGTTTTAGTGAAGAAAAAGCTGAGGAGAATTTAACAATAAACGGTAGGCTATTTAAGCGGTGAATCGCGGCAAATACAAATGTCGTTTATTGTAGTTAGGGCATACTTTTCGCAGTAGAACGCTCTGTAGACAAAAGGCTGCGATTTTGGGATTACTATTAAAGGTGAACTGAAACGCTGCGATTCCAAAGGTAAATTTGATTAGCAAATTAATTGGAAGAATATGCAGTTCATAGAAAAGTAAAATGGCATGAGCATTATAATGACTATTTCTGATTAATCGGACACTTTGATTTCGTACGGGATCAAGACTAGATAATTGCATGTGCAAGTGCCCAAGATCTAATGCGGTACTTGAGATGACTCATGGGTGAAGACACAAGCCTTCACAAGCACAAGCGTGACCAGCGCTAGAGTGTTGAAGTAATTACGTGCTATTAGCGGAGTTCTTAAGCCATATAAAGTGTTTTGTTTAATTTGCTTGATATGAGCAATAAACTTCAAAAATGTGTGAGCCTCTGGGCTCAGAAATGCACAATGATCACTAGGATGAATTTCTTGGGAGTTTATGAAACTGGAGTTTTTTCTCGATTTTTCCTTAGCGAGCTATGAACCGCGTACTTAGTTTTTGAATCGTTAATTATGAGTTCGTTATTTTGGCCTCATGCATTTATTTTAGCTAAGTCTTCGTTCAGTTAATCGGTTAATGCGTTGATCCTATTATGATAGCTAAATGCAGTCGTGTAATCTGCCTACAAAAGACAAAAATCGCGCACAGATCGTCCGTCAGGGAACAAGGATCCCTACTTTGACAAATGCAAGCACGAGCTTTACGCACACAACCCGGGTTCCGCGTAGTGCGTGGTCTCCAGCAGAGTCGAATCCCAGCACGTGAATTTCGCAATGAACTGCCCTCGACCTGGAAGGTTTTACGGGATTGCCTATATCTAGGAAGGTGTAACTGCCAAAATCAGGAATGGAAAATGTCTGCCTGCTTTTGGACCTGGGAGGCCGAGTTCATCGATACAGCTTTAGCTGACCAACTGGTAATTTCAGTCGAACGCATGATGCAGGCACTGCGACTGCGTCAAGAAAGAAAATTGGGGCAGAGATGCTGACCTCTCACGAGGCCTGCCATGAAATCAAATTTATATTTTCTGCGGTTGATCAGGAGACAGGCAAGTTACGCCTGGCGCAGCATAGGTTGCAGCGTGACCATTATGAATCAACAACAATGGGACCTCTACTCAAAGTAGGGCGCGAAACGTGTCGATGTACGGAAACAAAAAGCAACAGATAAGCTGCAACTGCGCTTTGTGTGCCATAATTGCACAAGTGCCGGCCTTCAGATCTTGATGGAATGCCCTTATCTTTGAGGCTATCCCCCCGAACAATACCGCAAGTGGATTGAACAATGAGACATGGTGTTCGCCTGCTCCATTGTTGCTTAGATGCCTTCTGGTCAGTGTAAAAATGTCTCAATTTTAAATAGCGATTACAGGTGTTTGAGTTGCCACTATTCTATTTAGAATCCCATACACGTCATATTTTCATCAGGATGGCAGTAAAAGCCAATGAGAGTCACGGTTATTGCATAACACGGAGCGAAGCCCGGCAGAAAACGATTGTTTCATTATTCGTTTTACATGCCGCATTGCCTTATGCCTAACATTATGCCCGTATTGTAAAAGAGCATTACGTTCATTCGGGTATTAGTTATTCGAAAGGGCAAGGCGTCATGTGAACTTATTTCGAGTCGGACGTCAAAATAGTGGCACCTTTTTCATCGACTCAGTTCACGGAATTACCAATGAATCTATTGTTTCGCTCAGACAGTACACTTAGAATCGCAAGCTATAACGAGCATTTATTAGTCACATCACAGCTCCTCGCCACAAAGGCTAAGTCTAAGACCGCTCTGTGATTCGTATAATAGCGTCTTGTGCATCCACTTCTCGTGTGCAACTGTAACAGCGTTCAAAAGCAGCTGTTTACAACGGGCGAGTTCCTTGGCATTCACAGCGAAGCAGCTTTTTTCATTGTGTCTAAACAATGCTCGCTCTGCCGCATTTTAACGTCGATTCTTAATCTGCTTAGCATTAAAAGACGCCGACATGCTTTGCACCTCGGCCTGTTTAGTGTTTACACATGCACTGCTCGTTACGATGTATTTTCTCTCCGCGAACCGGCGTCGCTGTTCTCGCAACAAATAAGCCAGCACATCTGCATTCCGACTTGCTTCGCTCGCACGTCCGATGCCAGCAGCTCATATATTAAACCTCGAGCTTCCATAGAGGGACCCTAAAAATAATTCTGTGCAGCTATTGCTCTCAGTAAAAAAATGATTCAGCATTTCGCGAAAGAAAAAATAACTCTCAGGGTCATCAGAGCTCGCTAAAACAATTAAGCCGATTAGATTTTATTTGAGAAATTAATACTTAAACGGATTGCCTCTCTAACTTCGTATAATGTTCAGTATGGCACATACGATGCACCATATAGAAGTCTGGGTAATTTTCAATATGCCTGCAGATGTAAACCACTTCCACCCTTGCTCACAATGTTTCAAAAACAATCATGTCCAACATATTCATTTAAGCGCGACCAGTAGGCCGATAGAGAGGTGCAGGAGACCTGCAAAAAGATAATACCGCAGCAAAAACTTATTCTAAAAGCAAAAATGTATGTGTGGATGCGCTGCTGCGATTTGCTGGTAATTTAACTGGTCTGAATTTTTTGTGTTATTGATTCGTGTGGGTCTGAGTCTTTCCTGATGCCTTTATCGTTCTCAGAATCTAGATATTATAAATGGATAAATTTTAGAGTTCAGTATATGCATTATGGAATCAATCTACTTGTTTCTGCTATCTCTTCAAGTCAAGGACCTCTAGTGACGGATGCTGGAAGTTCACAACTGTTAAATTCCTTGGCCATCAATAACGATTGCATAATCTTTCAAATGGACGGCAAAACAACAGTCCACATCTTTTTTTTTCTTTAATTGCCTTCTATTACGAAGCATGTGAATAACGTTGGCTCGTGATTTAATGGGATTCGAGTATTTAAACGACAAGTAAGTGACACGTTAATAACACGTTCTGCAGTGGTAAATACCGCCGCTTACAGTCGTATTTAAGATAACAAGCGTCGCTTCTTTCCTTGTGTTACCTCCCGAACCTCCCACTGACATGTATTCTTGGCATTTCAGGCACGTTAAGTGTTGTCACAGATTCATCATCATTCACTCAACATCATCCGGACTATACCCACTGCAGGGCGAAGGCCTCTCCCATATTCCCGCAATTAACCCGGTCCTGTGCTAACTGCATCCACTTAACCCCTGCGAACTTGGTAACCTCATCCACCCACATACTTTTCTGCCACCCCCTGCTACGCTTTCCATCTCTTGGAATCCAATTTGTTACCCTAAGCGACCATCGGTTGTTTTCTCTTCGCACTACATGTCCTGCCCATGCCCATTTCTTGTTAATTTCGACTAGAAATGTAAGTTACTTGATTTATTTCTCTGACCCACTCTGCACGCTTCTTATCTCTTAATGTTACCTCTACCATTTTTTGTTCCATAGCCCTCTGCGTTGTCCTCAACTTTAGTAGAACCCTCTTGGTTAGCCTCCACGTTTCAGCCCCATAGGTGAGTACCGGTAGGATGCAACTGTTGTACACTTTCCTCTTGAGCGATACCGGTAAGCTGCTGCTCATAATCTTCCACTGCTTGCCAAATGCGCTCCATCCCAATCTTATTCTCCTTGTTATTTCGCATTCGGGGTCCGGGGTCTGTCCTAAGTAGACCTAGTCGCCTACAACATCCAGCACTTCGCTACCTATAGTAAACTGCTGCTCTTTCCCAGGCTGTTCAACATTACGTTAGCCTTCTGCATATTAATCTTTAGGCCAACCTTTCTGCTTCTTCTGTCTAGATCATTAATAATTAGTTACAATTGGTCCCCTTAGTGAATTAACAAAGCAATATCATCAGTGAATCACAGATTACTGAGCTATTCTCTATCTACCCTTATCTCTAACTGCTCCCATTCCAAGTCTCTGCATACTTACTCTAAGCAAGCTGTGAATAATACTGCGGAGATCGTGCCTCCTTGCCAATCACCTTTCTTAATTGGAATTTATCACTTTTTTATGCATAACTGTGCTGGCTGTTCAGCCACTATCGGTATCTTCCATTACTTTCACGTATGGCTAGCCTAACCCTGATCTCGTAATGCCTGCATGTCTGCTGAGGTTTTGACCGAGTGAAGTGCTTTCTCGTATTCAATAAATTCTATGTATAAGGGCTGGTTATACTCCAAGCATTCTTTTATTCCTTGGTTGTTAGTGTGGATATGATCGATAGTAGAGTACCCTTTCCGAAATCCTGCTTGATCCTTTGGTTGATTAATGTCTAAGGTTGTCCTAATCCTATTAGCGATTACTTTAGTAAATACCTTGTAAACGGATAGTAAGCTGATTGGTTTGTAATTTTTCAAGTCTTTAGCGTCCCCTTTCTTGTGAATTAAGATAATATTAGCGTTCTTCCATGATTGCGGTACTTTCGATGTCAACAAGCATTTCGTATATAAGGGGGTCAGTTTTTCTAGCACGATATTCCTTCCATCCTTCATTAAATATTTAGTTGCCTGATTCTCCCCAGCTGCTTTCCTCTTTTCATAGTTCTAAGGCTTTCTTAACCTCGTCCTTCGTTACTGACGGAACGTCTGATTGCTCTTCACTACAGCCAATCTCATGTTTGTCCTGACTACTTTGGCTACTGTATACTGGTCAGCATAGGACTCCTTGGCTACCTTGATTCTCTCGTCCATGTTAGTAATGACATTGCCCGCCTTGTTCCTCAGTACATACGTCTGAATTTTTGCCTATGCCTAATTTCCTCTTTACCGCTTTCAGGCTACGACCGTTCTTTAAAGCACGCTCAATTTTCCGCATGTTATACTTTCTTTTCTCGGCCACCTTGCGCTTATTGATTAGCTTTGAGATCTCTGCCAGTTCTATCCGGTCTGTTTGGTTGGAGGCTTTCATACTTTCGCGTTTCTTAATCAAATCTTTGGTCTGCTTAGATAATTAACCGGTATCTTCTCTACTTCTACTCAGTAATGATATCCCTGAAATTATTGTTCATTGCTTCTAGGCTAAGATCGGCTCCCTCGGTTGGCACAGAGTATCTGTTCTGCAGCGAGAGCCTGAATTCTACTTTTTCCTCTTAATTCGTTAACTCTTTCTCACTAACCGGTTCCTTCCCTCTTCAAATCCAGCTTAATTCGAGACCTTACCATCCTGTGGTCACTTGATCGAACTTTATCGTTACCTGTATATCCTGCACAGTTCCAGGGTTAGAACCGAGCATAAAGTCAGTTTCATTCTTAGTCTCCCCGTTAAGGTTTTTTTTGTCCACTTTCGGTTATTACGTTTGCTAAAGAAGGTATTCATGATTCGTAAGTCGTAAGACGGTAGTCATGATCTGCAGTCTATGTCATCTGAGCAAACCAGCCTTGTATACAGAGAACAAGAAACTGGTTATAATTACAGTTGCCACATCTGAGTGCAACTGATTGCAGGGGTCATTTAGAGTCTACAAGAAGTAACCGAACAGTTGTAGAAAATGTACCGATTACGTTTATGTTACTCTTCATCCATATTTTATTAGCGTATAAAACACGCATACTGACGGAAATCAGTTCGCGCAGCGTGCTTGGCCTTTAGTCTGTTGCACTACATTGATGCTTTCACCATGTTTTTTTTTTTTGTACATTTCCATCCGCATTAAACAGCCTCATCGGCACCTCTTAAGTTTTAGGGGGCTCTCTTGGGGGCAGCATGCAGTACGTCACTGGGGAAATATAGCCCTCATAACATTCACCTAACGTGTGTTCTGTGTATGCGCGATGGTATTACATTATGCGCTGCATCAACCTCGGCTCTCACCTTCAGACTCCTCTGCGACTGCGGCTCGATACAATCAGTGAATGAGCCTAGAACAGAGCAACGCCACTAAGACTTTATTGTGCTTTTATCAATTCGCACGTATGTTCGCGCATGCGCAGAACAAAAGATGGCGCGCCGGTGAATGTCTGGTATGAACCTCTGAGACACTGCACCACACTTCTGCCATCGCAGTGTGTCGTCACGCACCACGTGGTGAGGGCAGAATAAATACTACTTGTAAAAAAAAAAATAGTCAATGGCCGCGAGAAGAATTTGAAGCCCCTCGCGAAGCACGAAGGTAAGCTTGCCTGGCCTTTGCATTAGCTTCTCGCGCTGCACATCGCCATCTTCACGAACTTCCATTTAGTCTCAAAGCTAGGCCATGAAGGCACTTGAATGCACGGGCAAGCAAAGCTTTGGAATCTTTGCCGAGGCCGCTTGGGAAGCCATGGCGCGCCGCAGGCGTTAGCGACTTTTTGCTCGAGTATACGTCCTTGCTGTGGGAAATGGCAGGGATAGAAAGCAAAGTCGAAAAGCTCACTGGGGCATGACATTTCGTATACTTTGATTTGGTTTATGGTGTTTTACGTCCCAAAGCAACAAGCAATGAGGGGAGCTGCAGTGGAAGGCTCCGGAAATTTCGACCGCCTGGGGTTCTTCAACCCGCATTGGCATCGCGCAGCACACCGACGCCTTGCTTTTTGCCTCCATCTAAAAGCGGCCGCCGCAGCCCGAATTCGATCCCGCATCCTTGGACACAGTAGTCGAGCGCCCTAACCACTGCACTACCACGGCGGGATTTCGTATAGCATAATCGCGGTGAAATGCGAAGTGACAGGTGCGGCAGACGGGGACAGTGAAAGGCAGGTCACTCGGGCTTAAATTCTCGGACATCCCAGCGTGCGCGTCTTCTCTCAAGCCTGGTTGTTGTCGTGCTAAGCAGAAAGAAATCGATGCTAACTCTTCCGTTTGCTACCGAGTCGAGGTTTTTAAAGTTACGCGACTGGTTACTCGTGTACTGAGACAAAAAGGCAACCGATTTCTCGATTATACTGGCTAAATAGTTACATTACCTAGAACTTTACAGCTTACAAAAGTATTGAATACATTACAAAGAAGAAAATGTGATTAATTAAGGCAATTTATTTCTTGTAGCCTGTTATGTAAAATGTCTGATGCAAACTAACCGCCCTTCACTGACATTCGCACAGCTACGAATGCAGCGAAGTCATGATACCTCAATTCGCGACGGAGATCTGTTCCCCTATGGATCAAGCTGTAATTACGGCTTTTGTGTGCGCGGCTCATGCGCGCCTACTTCCTGTGGGTAACTTGTGCGGATGGTCCAGAAAAAAAAACTATCGTGATTTTCGTGCTACAGTCCGCACCCACTGTCGGGGCCGTCACGAGAGAACAAACAACTAAACCGTGTTGCGCACGAAACGCTACAAGGAGTAATTATGAAAACCAATGACCCTCGGTTCGCCCACATCTCTAGAGAATCAGCTCAGGGGATCATTGTACATAAAGTTTGAAAAATTCATGTCTTGTATTGCGGAAACTACGGCATGCTTACAGTTGCTTGCGGCGTCGCTGGCAAATGGAGTGGAACTTGATTATGCATGGGTCACCATCGACACGTGTAATCAAGCTTTAGTTACGGGGAAATATGCAAGTGTTGTATACTTTCCTCTTGAGCGATACCCATTCGCACTTTAAGCGAATGGCTATATGCAGGCTAATGCCCTTAATATTGCCAATTCGTGTCATTACAGGTAATTGCAGGTTATCGAGCCATCCCAACGCGAAAAAAGCAAACACAGAGACTGAGTACAGAGCTGCGGGACACCTTTTGCTTTCGTGACAATTGTGGGATATATGTTAAGGTATCACTATGCACATCTTGGTGGAAATGGTTTAAACGTCTTATCATCATCATCATCATCATCATCATCATCAGCCTGAATAAAGCTACTGCAGGGCGAAGACCTCTCCCATATTTCTCCAATTAACCCGGTCTTTTGCTCGCTGCATCCACTTCAACCCTGCGAACTATTTAACCTCATTAACCCACCTAACTTTCTGCCACCACCTGCTACGCTTTCCTTCCCTTGGAATCCAGTTTATTACCCTAAGAGACCAGCGGTTATCCTCTCTTCGCACTACATGTCCTGCCCATGCCCATTTCTTCTTCTTGATTTGCACTAGAATGTCAGTAACTTGAGTTATTTCTCTGACCCACTCTGCACGCTTCCTATCTCTTAATGTTACCCCTACCATTTTTCGTTCCATAGCCCTCTGCGTTGTCCTCAACTAAAGTAGAACCCTCTTGGTTAGCCTCCACGTTTCAGCCCCATAGATCAGTACAGGTAAGATGTAACTGTTGTATACATTCGTCTTGAGCGATACCGGTAAGCTGCTAGTAATAATCTGCGAGTGCTTGTCAAATGCGTCCAGTCCCAATCTTATTCTTCTTGTTATTTCCTTTTAATGGTCCGGATCTGCGGTTACTACCTGTCCTAAGTATATATATTCGCCTAATACTTCCAGTGCTTCGCTACCTAACGTAAACTGCTGTTCCTTCCCGAGGCTGTTGAATATTACCTTAGTCTTCTGCGTATTGAATTTCAAGCCTACCCTTCTATACTTTTCCTGTCTAGGTCATCAATCTTTATTTGTAGTTCATCTCCCGAGTTGCTTAACAAGGCAATGTCATCAGCAAATCGCAGATTACTGAGGTATTCTCCATCTACCCTTATCCCTAACTGCTCCCATTCCAAGCCTCTGAACACTTCCTGTAAGCAAGCTGTGAATAGTACTGGGGAGATCGTGTCTCCTTGTCTAACACCTTTCTTTATTGGGAATTTTGTTACTTTCTTTATGCAGGAATATGGCTGCTGTGCAGCCACTATAGATATATTTCAGCACTTTCACGTACGGCTCGTCTACACCTGATTTCGCAATGCCTGCATCACCGCCGAGGTTTCTACTGAGTCAAACGCTTTTTCGTAATCAATGAATGCTATGTATAAGGGCTGGTTATATTCCGAGCACTTTTCTGTCACCTGGGTGATGGTATGGATTTGATCGATAGTAGAGTACCGTTTCAGAAACCTTGCTTGATCCTTTGCTTGATTGCAGTCTAAGGATGTCCTGATTTTATTAGCGATTGCTTTAGTAAATACCTTATGCGTAACAGACAGTAAGCTGATTGGTCTGAAGTTGTTTAAGTCCTTAGCGTCCCCTTTCTTATGAATGAGGATAATGTTTGCATACTTTCATGGTTCCGGTACCGTCGATGACACCAGGCACTGCGTATACTGGTCAGTTTTTCTAGCACGACATCCCCCCCCCCCCCCCCGTCCTTCAACAAATCTGTAGTTATCTGACCCTCTCCAGCTTATTTCCCCCTTTTCATAGTTTCCAATGCTTTCTTGACCTCGAGCGTCTGATGCATGGCAAATATTTTCCGTGAAAGTTTTCTTGCACTCCGAGTAGTGTATACTGCCGCAAAAAAATCAATTGGCTGCGCGTTTAAAAATAATTTTGGGTCAACTGTGGAATAGCGTAAGTTACCTTTCTGAACGCGTTGACATAAATGCGGTGCGTTTTTAAACAAGGCAAGCGTCCAAAATTGTGACATACGTTTATGAACATATTGATATAAACGGTGTGAGCTTCCAATGAGTAGCAAGATTTGGCTTCTGAAGTTTGTCCCGCGGTCAAAAAAAATGAAGTCAGACGATGATACAAATCAATGAAAAAGTTGCTGAAAATATTTAGCAAGAAACTAGAAGCCTGCCGATGGAAGATTATGCATCGATTTTTATGGTTTATGCAAAACACTGCTCGAAGAAATTACGATCGACAGCTCTTGCGCAGAAATTCCGCGTTGTGAAAAACAAGGCTGGACAGGCGCTGACAAATGCTAAACATTCGCCAAGCCAATTTCTTCTGCGAAGCCTGCTTTGCGTCTAAAATCTAACATCATCTGCTATGAGCAGGGTGCTTTCTACTGCTGAGCCCATGGTCGAGGGGTCGAATCCCGGCAACAACGTCCGCTTTTCGACAGGGGATAAGCTCAATGGCCGTATAGGTGCTTTGCAAACGACAGTGCATTTTAATTACGGTCGAAAGTAACACAGCGCCCTCAAATACGGAACCTGCATCTCAGCTTTAGGACATAAAGCCTTACATACCGCTTACTATGCCTAATATTCCATTATAGCGGAAGCCATTGTGTGCTTCCGAGGCCACCGCTAATTCCATCGGAAGTCTGCCTTGAAAGCTCGCCACATAACGGCTTCCGTCGCTCAATGGCGGATTTAGCGCATGCGGTAGCGACCTCAGTGCACCGTCAGAGGAGATCTCAGGGACACGTTTATGCACGGTGGCGCCATGGTGCGGACATCATAAAGTTGGGGAAAAAAGGCAAAATAGTCGAAAGGGCGCGAGCCCTCCTAACCACTGTGATTCAGCTTTGGCAGTGATGTGCTTGGGTCGGTATTACGACGCTCCAGTCGCAGAGAGATCATTTTCGCTAAAAACTGAGCAGCTTTATAAGCCTAAAGAACAAAAAAAAAAAGTATGAATTGTAAGCAGCCGCGCAAGCGGTCACGTTAGCAAGCGATGCAGTGAGTGGTTTTTCATTTGTTGACAAACATATCGCGGCCAGACTATACCTACAAGCATCGAATTAACATATGGTTTGTCCCGAAACATCGATAAACAAAAACAAATTGACTTCATTTCTTTAGACTTTTCTAAAGCGTTCGATAAAGTAACTCATAAAAACTAATTACCACTCAGAACAACTTTCGGCAACGGCTCCATTATCTATTGGATCGAGAAATACTTAACTAACCAATCTCAGTATGTAACACTTAACCATGAAATTTCATCCACTGCATTGGTTACATCGGGAGTACCCCAAGGATGCGTCCTTGCACCGATTTTATTCCTCATCTTAATCAATACCGGTTGCTTTTACTGGTTAACCTCCCTGCCTTTCCTCCTCATCTTCCTCCTCCTCCTTAATCAATGATCTAACCACTAACATAAGAGTTAAAATCAAACTTTTTGCCGATGACTGCATTATGTATAGTGAAATAAGCTCTACGCTGACTAAAACAACGCCCTTCAATATGTGGTAGCATGGTGCGAGGATTGGCAAATGAAACTAAACATAAGAAAAACTGCCTTCCTTACTGTAAAACGTACAAAAAAAAAACAAATGTCCGACTTCACGTACGGCATAAATAACATACCACTGACAAGAGTGAATCAACATAAGTACCTAGGCTTAATCCCCTCACATGACCCAAGATGGCAAGCACATATTACCAGCGTTGTATCTTCTGCTTTAAAACGGTCGTTTTTCTTGAGAAGACGACTTCGTGAAGCACCACCAGAAACAAAACTATTAGCATATAACACATTTATACGACCTGTTCTCGAATATGGTAACACAATTTGGTTCCCTTGTGCACAGCAGCTTATTAACAAAATCAAGGAGTACAGCGAAAGGCAGTTAGATGTTTTGTTTAACAAATATAGGATCACTGATTCGCCATTCCATTTCCTTAAAAAGGCCTCTCTTCTTACTTTACGAAACCACGCCAAATTAGCACGACTAAACTTGCTCTACCGGTTGTTACACAATGCACTAAACATAGGTAGCTCGTTGTATATGTCCTCGGATGAATGCAGACCTCCCCGGCATAAGCACCCAAAAACTCAAAGAATATGATTTCCGCACCGAGTGTTTTAGATATTCATTTTTTCCGCGTACAATTGCGGAATGGAATGGTTTGGATCCACGCATCACTAATAGCCCATCGAAGAACTACTACACAATGTGTAAAATATGTAGAACCAAATATAACAGGCTACTTATATCCCTGTACAAGAAAGCTTGTATTGTATTACTGCATTATTTATCACGTATAACTGCATTACTACCTAGCAGATGTGCTGTGTGTAACATTGTTTATTACCTGCTAACTGATGTTCTTCTAGATTCATGTATTTGTAACGTTTGTACTCCGATTATTAGTTTGCGTTCAATTAATGCTCATCCTGTAAAAATCTCAATGGGGATGGACAGTATCTGAAATAAATAAATAAATAAATAAATAAATAAATAAATAAATAAATAAAATATAGAACCAGCTTAACTGCCTTGACGTCATGGTCAAAATCCCAGTTTTCAAATGACAGCGGCGAATAAATAATCAGCTTTCAATTGGGAATTTTCACGCCACCCCTTTTTCTGCTGCCGGGTGAACCTCAACAGATCCAGGAGAAGTGGACAAACAGTTGACAGTGTAGTCTTCCCTCTAAAAAACCGCCCCTCAAAAGAAAACAACATCGTTTATAGCGTGTATACACTCCCGGAACCGCGCTGCCGTGTACAGGTTCGCCCGCTGTCCTCCCTCCATTTCCTTTCCTCGTGCCGGACGATTGCCGCGAAATCCCCGCGGCCTTCCTGAGCCGAAAGTGCGACACGAAAGCAAAGCAGATCAGGGGTGTGCAGCCCCAAGGACCGGGAGCGGCGATCAATAGGGGCACAGAGCGTGAACGCATTCCGTTGCTGCCGGACAGCGCGGCCTGCCCAGAAGGCCGTGACACGACCATGGACCCCAGCCGACCGTGGCACGGAACGGAGGCGCCGAAGGGGAGAGAGCCAAGAGAGTGCGGGCCCCTCCCAGCGACCGCGTGGGCGCAAAGAGCGTCCGTGTCTCCGCTCGACCGCCCTTGTATTTACACTCAAATCTCGATGCCTCCCAGCGAAGAATGGCGCCAGATTGGGGAAAGCTGCGCTGGCAACCGTCAAAGGTCAAAGCGCGCCGACTACAAAGAATTTGTGCTCCAGGGCCGACGTGCTGGACGTCACGTGCGGGGCTAGCGGGAAAGGAAGAAATAAACGACTTTGGGAATGGCCAGCAGTCCAGTGAGCGGACGTGTTTAAATACGACGACTGGGCTCGTATGACGGAGCTTTCAAGCGGGCAACTTAGGGTGGCTCTAGGGCAACTCCGTCCAATTTTCGTTCTCTGTAAAAATAGATTACATGGCTCTCTGTGCCCTGTGCGACCTTGATGTTTGTTTGGTAGAAAAAGACGCGTTTTTTTTTTTTTTTTTTTTTTGTTTAGAAGCGGACTGAAGGATAGGGCCTTTTTTCTAGACTACGAAAGTTCCGCTGTCAGTGAAAGTGACACCTTTGCCGCTAGATTGCGGCAATCTGCTCATGCAGGTCAGTGTGAATTTGTCGCAAGTGGGCCCCTAGTGTCATGCCGAAAGTTAATATCAGTGAGGCTTTAACAAGGGGAACAGCGAGGCTGGTGGGAGCATGATGTTTTGTTTTTGTAAGCACACCGCTTGCGCAGGACGGAGTGTTTGCGCGGAGCAGTTGTATCCCTACTTCTGCTCCGTCTTCTTGTAGAGCTGGTTTCTCCAGTATTATTTCTTCTGCCCTCTTACTATGTCGATATACAGGAACCATGGCACGCTAGCCTCACTAATTGGCACACTGGGTGAGACATTTTTTTTTCGCAACCTGTTTTACAAAGACAGAGTAAGTACAAGTACGAGAAACAATAGAATTTGGTTTCTGTGTATGTTTAAAGCTTTCCTAAACACCAGCTAGGGACTTTCGTGCTTTTCGGCACGTAAGTAGAGCCACATTGGCCCGGTTTTAAAAATGTAGCAGCGAGCAGGCGCATCGTTTCTTGGGAGCAATAAGGCGACTTTTTTCGCTCACGTCGTGCTTCCTGTCCACAAAATCGCAAGACGCGCATTTCAGAGAATTTTAATGCAGAAGCCTGATTTCTCTCATCGCATTATCCCATCGGTGCCCGACAGATGGCTGTCGACAACACAAAATGGATAACATCACCAGAATGCCCGTATGACGGACACGATGCACACCTTGGAAGTGTCGAAACTCGTCCGCGACAGGGGACCCCTTCGTTGGTCTATATATTTCGCCGCTGAGCAACCCGACCTCGATGTGGTGCCTGTCTTCCCTATTTTCGTCTCCAAACTCTGACGCGACCGTAGACCGCAGTACATCATTCGGATTGCAGTACGATTGCTCGTTGCATATAGCATACAAATGCTAGTCACGTTGGAGGCATGCGAACCAGACATAAGTATCCCCTAACTCCATGCTACCAAACCGAGGTTCCGACGAATACGACTGCCCAAAACCTCGTGAAGCACGGCAGTTTGTATAGACTACGCAACCACAGCCACCAAATGTAATGCCAGGAGAAAAAAAAAAGAAGCTTAAACGTACGTCGAGAGCCTCACTCGAAACATTGAACCTGCGAGAATATGATGCTTTCGCCATCCTACTACGAAGCAGCGCTAAGTGGTTCGGCTGAATTTTGTGCACGGTAGTACTTTCATGAGTCTGCAACTGACAACGACGTTATGAAAGACAGTCCTCGAAATACCGCTATACCCTTTGTGCGAACAGGAGCCAGGTGACGAATGCACCTGTTCGCGCACAAAACACCACTGGGACTACCTACTCTTGCCATGCAGTCTTACTCTCCCTCAAATGTGCGGCTTCTGATGAAGTGCCTCTATGGGAGAACACCAAATGGCTACAAGTCGCTTAAACTTCACGACGTGGGAGCGCGCACCGATGAATAGGTTCCTTCGAGGATTCGCATCCGATTTACTGTCTTGATTCAGTGATGCCAGCGTGACTAGATTTAACGGCTTGTTTATTTTATTTATTTATATCGGTAGCTGCGGCACCTCAAGGGCGTTATTGCAAGGGAGGGGGGACAAGTAGAAGAAAACATGTTTTCAATGAAAATGTAAAACATAAAAACTTAGAACAGCTAAGCACAGTTGCTAAAGGCAAGAAAGTAACAAGATACGTAACAGCAATGATTAATCTCGACGGGAAACGGTCTTCAGGGCGCCGCGCTGCAAAATTTACTAGTAAAAAAATGTATTTCACCATTTAACATCAGTATACCAATACGTCATGTTTATTTACATTTCACTCCTTTTTTAAAGAAACAACACAAAATAAGAAAGTGTGCTTTTTTCCAGATTCATCAGCATAGAAATTCAAAGCTACTAATCTAAATGGCAGTCACCTGTGAAGTAAAGCTTCTAGAACAACTTTATTTTATGAAAAGTTCACAGCGAAAAAAAAAACAATAAAAGTCATTTCAGATGAATATAGTTAACAATCGGCAATGTTCGCTGCAAGGCGAAAATTGAAGTTAAAAGACGCAAAGAAAAACCCAATAAATAAAACAAATCCAAATTATCGAGGTGGAGTATATTTGCTGACAAAATGAGACTGCATCCGAAATATTTACTTCGGTTTGATTTACGTACGTCCCCAGGCGACTCAGGCTATGAGAGACGCCGTAGTGCAGTTTCGACCACCTGGGGTTCTTTAACGTGCACTGACATCGCACAGTGCACGGGCGCCTTGCTTTTCGCCTGCGTCGAAAAATGGCCGCCGCGGCAGAGATTCTATGCCACCTCCTTGGGCTCAACAGTCGAGCACCCTAGTTACTAAACCACGGTGGCGGTCGCCTCCAAAATGTGTGGGTAATACATACTATGTTTCCATATAGGACAAAGGGGAGCTGATACTGATGCACAATTTTGTAATATTTATTTGCACAGGCTGAAAAGCACCGTCGCGCGGCTTCAATTGTAATGAGAGATGCGTCAAGGTTTTTCTGAAATGTTTGTAGTCACGCGCAAGTGGTGTTACAATTGTCGAAATTGGTATATAAAGCTGCTTTAAGCGTCTTATCTTGCGACGTTTTCGTTAACCTTAAATTTGGCTTGACCGAGAGCGGCAACTATTCTGTGCTTCCACCGCCACCGAGTCCGCTTGTTAGCATCGCCATCGCCAAGTTCTTCATTTCTTAGTGGGCAAAGTATGGGCGGAATAACGAGGTTCTTTTTTTACATCAATGTCTGGCGCACTGCGTAAAGGCTGCGTGTCAATACTCTGAACTGAAACTACCATCTTCATATCACCATCAGCCTGACTATACCCACTGCAGGGCGAAGGCCTCTGTTTCTCCAATTAACCCGGTTCTATGATAGCTGCATCCACTTGACCCTTGCGAACTTCCTAACCTCATCCGCCCACTTAACTTTCTGCCGCCCCCTGCTACGCTTTCCTTCCCTTGGAATCCAGTTTGTTACCTTAAGCGACCATCGGTTATCTTCTCTTCGCACTACATGTCCTGCCCATGTTCATTTCTTCTTAAATTCCGCTAGAATGTCGGTAACTTGAGTTATTTCTCTGACCCACTCTGCACGCTTTCTATCTCTTAATGTTACCCCTACCATTTTTCGTTCCATAGCCCTCTACCATCTTGCGCAAGCGAAAGATTTAAAAAAAATTGTTCAAAATGCGGATATTAAACTGAAACAGCATTCTTACCAATCACGTGGAGGAAAGAGACGTTCCACTCACTTCGTACCTTTCAAATAATTAAGCGAAATCAAATAATGAACACTTAAACTACTACTGGTCCTTTGCCAAAGTTTGTACGGACAAACGTCGCAAAGTTGTGAAGATTGAAGGCAAAGTGCTACTGATGCAGTTTCTTCTGCAAAGACGCATTTTTATTTATTTTGTCTAAGCTCTGAAAGAAGCGAGCTTCTTCTATCTTCTAGTAGAGGAGGACATCTGTCCTCCTCAGTGGGCGTCCGATTAAACTGCTAGTGTAACTCTACGCTAGTTCGTCTCCGCTACGCCATACATTTCTAGTAGAGGCTTTTAGCGTAGCGGAGACGTACTATTGTAGACGTGCACCAATTGTTACCCCGGACGCGCCCCAAGAGCTCGCAGCATCTTTTCCCTCCCCTGTCACGAGCGTGTCCACCAGGCGTCCGATAAATCAGTATACGTCTACACATAGTACGTCTTGGCTAGGATAAATGCCTCTATTGTCAAGAGACGGTGACAACCCTGGGGTCAACACACCAACAGGGTGAGGCGTTCCCGGAAAAAAAAAAACTTTTTATTGCGATAACTCGGGGGCCACAAGGAACTAAACAGCTAGCTGTCGGCATTAAGCGTGCTAAGCGGTCGTCGAAGAAGAGAATAAGCGGCTCCCTCGACTGCGCTCTGTCTGAATGTGGAGAACAACTTTCGCGACAAACAAACCACCTGATGCAATCTAGAACAATACTGATGTGGTTCCGCGTGGCTCCGATTATTCGGGATAACTCTGGCATTACAAGGGGGTTGATAAGCCGCGTTCTTTCAGCAAAAAAAAAAGGAAAAAAAAAACAAGCATTACAAAGCTAACAAAAATCCACAAAACGCGTGGTCTGGCGGCCATCCGCTGAGAAAACGACTTCGGTTTAATGTGAGCGCTCAAAAAAGAAAAAAAAAATACTTCTGCTTACTCTTGAAACGCCACAGCTGTGTACATGAAATTCTCAATTTAGAAGTGAGTCCGAAACTGACCTTTCAACGTCAATCTGTCTTTTTATGCCTACATGCGTATGGCAGAGAAAACACTTTATTATTCAAATTTCTGCCATTAGAATGGTATTTCAGCTATAGTCCATGGTAACACTGGACTACGCGTAGAAGCCTAGAAAGTCTGCACAAAGGCTTCTGCTTTGCGTGGATGCCACAGCATTATGAGCTACAATGCGACGTTAAAAAAAAATGTCGGAAAATTTCTATGCTAGGAACATTCCGTTCGTTTTTCATAGCCGTCAGTGCAAGCGCGTAAAACTTCTATAGTCGAATTTAGCAATGCGCAGAAAGAGTGAGATAAAAGTAAGATAGCAGCATCATCTTCCCTCACCATCTCACCACACTCTAGGTTTTCGGCGAATTAAAACTAAAAATATCTATATTGTGGCACGCGGTTTTGGGCACTGGAGGGCGACAGATGGCTCTAGTTGGGGATGCGAAGTAAAGGTTGGTGTGACGGTCAGTTTGGA
Source organism: Amblyomma maculatum (assembly GCF_055883805.1). NCBI lineage: Eukaryota > Metazoa > Arthropoda > Arachnida > Ixodida > Ixodidae > Amblyomma > Amblyomma maculatum. The sequence goes on from NC_139350.1 coordinate 84,760,895, forward strand.
GGTACGTTAAATCAAGCGATGACGACCTATTGAAGACAACGGTGTGAGCATGTACCACGTGGTGTCAGTGACGCACTACGAGGCGCCTCACATCATCATAATCATTTTCCTCAACACCAAAATGGGCGCTCATACATATTAGTGTTAAAAATATGTCATCGATTCTAAAAAACAATACGATGGCTCGACTGCCTCGAATACCGGGACCGCTTATTAAGAGCCTATAGGGCGACGGCGGAGAACGCAACGTACAGAGACTGTGACGTCAAGCAGCTTTTGTAGTTGGGATTTTATTACTGAACAGGAAATACAAAATTTTATTCGCTCTGTTTTTGTGCCTAACCAGCAGTTCTAGACAAGCGCTTTCTTTTTGACGGGAAGTTGTTTATAAACGAATTTCTTGTTTTTTATATTTTAAGATTGCAAAATAACAATTAATATATCCACAGATCGTCCTTCGACCTTGATTTTTCTATCTACTGTTAAAAATGCATACCAACGATTTTTTAATGGCAGTCTCAACGGGTCATTGCGAGCGGGGCAAAAATATTAAAAACAATATATTGGCACGCATAAAACGCTTGGACCATTCTCTATCAATATATGCATAACAATAACGAATATTGCTCAGCTGCATCGCTATTAAGCCATGTCCACAAATCTGGACTTGTATTGAGTGAAAGCTGCGCACGTTACGTGGAGAAGTAGCATGTCATCTCAATGCAATGTAAAACAAATATAATGTGTGGAGGACTGCCTTCGTGAACATGACGTTCAAATAAAGCTACATAACAGGCAAAAAACTGTTTCTGCTCAGTCTGAATGCTGCTTATTTGGGTTGTTATACATTCCTTCCGCAACAGTTGTTTTACTGTGTGAATTTTTGCACTCAGGACAGTGTACGTATGTTTGTTATGTCAAACGTTTGGCTTGCGTTTATTTGCAGCGATCGAGAGATTTATTTGAGGTTTGTATTTCTTTTTTTTTTTCATTTGCCAGGAAGTGCGGCATTGCCCCCCCCCCCCCTCCCCAGTTTTTTTTTTCTGCCTACTTTGCTGACATAAGGAGAGGCTTATACGTGTATACACCTGCGGGCAGAAAGTATGCTACACTTCCACAAGGTCGAGTAAAGTTTTCTTCTTTGCATTAGCCTCAGGGAAGCGCTGCTTCAGATTTTTAATGATACGCCACGTATTCAAGGCGCTCAGACAAGTAGGCATTTTATTGTACGCGGCATTCAATGACGCCGTTGGGACGAGCTTTTTTCTCTGATACGGTGGTCCTCCGTGGACTGATTACTGAGGGTGCGCATGTTGCGGACATCTTTGAATGGGCATTGTAAATCGCTGTATCATTCGCGGAATCAAAGAAATCGTTCTGTTCTGCTTCCCCTGAGTGGTCACGGATTTATCATGTCTATCTCACCATGAAGTGTAGAAGGTGTTTATATCAAACGCCGACTTTATTTTTTGTTTCTAAATGTGGCACCTTGTCCTGATCATCGTATAATATCTAAGTGCAATGTGGAATGTGATTCATCAATATTTTCACGTATTTAAGCGATCCGCTTAATTGCGTGAAAATATTGATGCATGACATCTTTAAGATGTAGCTTTGTATTTCCTTTCAGGCAGTGAAGTGTACAACATTCTTGGTTTCTTTTCTCATCTACTCAAAATAAGCGAAAACAAAACTCTTATAAATGTGCTAAACAGGGGTTTTATATTGCCTCATAGTTACCAGTGTGACCAATCGAATCCCGGCGAATAAGAGCGCAAACATAGAACACAGGGGACAAGAAGAAAGACACTACAAGCGCTGTCTAAGTTTGCGCTGTTCACCATTAATGTCCAACTAGCCAGAATGTCCGTTCTGTTGGGCAATAGAGATCTGCACCTCTAGCACTGGGGTAAGCAAACCTGAGCTTGAGCGGCCAGGCTAATGCAACGAAGAGGACGGTAACCTTATAGCACAAGCTTATTTACACGCATTTTCTCTGTGCGAGGAACTGGTCGCATATGAAACTACCACAAACGAAGAGAACGAACGCGAACACAAAACAATCACTTTGAGACGCGTACGAGGGCATGTGAGAGAGAGGTTATACACGAACGCGTGCTCGAACGCAGCGGTGAACGCATTGCAAATAATAAATATCTGCGCATTTCATGCATTTTCAAGGAGTCTGATGATTTTGCGAGGATATTATGGATTCGTCAATTTGTGACGGGATCAAATTTATCCCGTACCTTGTATTGCATGTAAATCTGCTTTTCTCCTTGTACGTAGCTGCTTACGAAATGATAGCCAGTTAGTAGCAACGTTGTTGTTAGCATGGCAATAATTGCACTGCTGTTTTCCATAAGCTCCTATCACCTGCATGGTTACTTTGGCAGCAGCCGGTGCCATCCACACATGGGTGCCGCCATTTGTGCCTATTTTTCCTGTATTTTCTTTGGCTTATACTGTGTCTGCCAACTCTCTTATCTCTATGAGGTGTGGTGATAATGGATACAAGCTGGAGCCAGTCGACAGGCCCGTTCTCTTTCTTTCTTCGAACTCCGCGCCGACGCAAACGACCTCACAGCACCGCGCTTGCATGGGTTCAAAACCAACTCAAACTTGTATCTTTCTGCATGTGTTTAATTTGTCTGAGTTTTCTCAGTATTTAGACGGACTGGAATTCTCGGACGATGAAAGGCAGCCTTTAAATTCTTTCCTGCATTAAAGGAATTGCGTAGTCACCGCACACGCAAGGGGTCGCCAGGCGGCACTGTCCGTAGCAGGCCATCAAAGAAGACGGCCGTGTTATGTCAGGGTACGGTTTTTGACATGCGGGTAAGTTCACATAGCGTGTTTATGCCCATGAGGCCAACGTAACGTGAATTATTTTGCAAGGATGAGTAAAATCTGAATTTCGGATGGGCACCTCATTTATCCCCATGAATTACCTCTTATTATCTCACAAGTGGGGAAATATGCAATATATCAAAGTTTTAAATGACACAAAAGTTTGGTAAGTTTAGAATCAGCTGGCCTGTTCCCAATCATTGTCTGATGTCAGGACAATAGCAAAGTCATTCGTAAATATTTTTTGCTGACCCCTTCAAATAATAAAACTGAATAATTTGCTTTGAAAGTTTTTGTTGCATTTTCTTCACTGTCCTCTAGGTAAGTACTGGCCGCTTCACAAGGCGAAGGACGGCATAACCTAAGCCTTGGACAAGTTTACAGAGTTCGCTATTGACTACTGAATCAGTCGCCTGACAGCAGTGGGTTCAGTCAAAGCAACCTCCTCGTTCACTGGAGCTGTAACGGCGGCCACCACCGCGACAATGACTCTTCTAGAAAATGTGCAGGGCAGGCGAGAGACGCTCAAACTTCTATTAAAGCTGAGTGCAAAGCAGTATAACGTATTTACAGACCGTTTTGTAGCTTAGCATATGTTTAATGAAATAAAGCAATGACATACAATAACAAGGCACATAATAGCTATAGCGCTAAAGACAGGGACAGAAGAGAGACGGACACCATGAACCTTCGTGGTGTCCATCTCTCCTTTGTCCTTGTCTTTAGCGCTAGGTACCCTGTGCATTGAATCTAAAGATCGTCAACTAGCCCAGTTGTACGCTTTAAACACAAAAACAACCCTGGAAAACAATGAAGGAGCTCAAATATTTGAAGCCTCATTCCCGCGGGCTATGTCTGTGAGGTGAACAAAATATATCCCAGCATACGCGCTGAATTACTGTGTGTCGCAGGCAGACTTCGAAGAAGGGTGCCACACACTTGGCCCGCCGAGATAGAGAAACCATTTTTAGCGCCCTCTCCGGGGCTCTACACCAGCAACGCTTGTAACTCTGAGCGGCCGCAACCATCCCGTACCTCCTGCGCGTCGCACGTACGGGAGCTCACTGTTCCTCTCAGCCCGAGTGTATCAGTTCCACATCGCCGACAGGCCGCGACATCAGGAAGTCTGACGTCCCGCACTACCTTTTCGGAGGCATGGTGCCTGTTCAAGGCCGTCCTGTTTCCTCATTATTTTTGAGCATCGCATATCGAGCACGTCTCTATTGGGCTTCCTCTTCTATCGTTCAATGCTTTGAAGACACCGTTCAAGTATGAAAACCAACGGAAGTTCGAGCGCTGTGTTCGAAGAGGCCCTTAATCTATAGGTCACATGCCCGCATCTGAGCTTCGGCGCGCTACGGCCAAGCGCTGATTAGGAAACGCGTCCTGCCTTGGTCACGTTTCTGGAACTGCATGCAATTAACGTCGGTGTGTGGCAGCTCAGCATATGCTGTGGCAACTGGCTTGACGTCAGTATACTCATGAAAAACAAGCTTCAGCGGTAGGAAGGGCATGGGTTAACACCATCACCACTCTAAATAGGACCGCAAAGAATAAAAGCAGCAGTCCGAGACGTTCCCAGCGAAAAGATTGCAAAATGTTTTTCGCCGATCGTTCCCCGCGTGGTTCCGCGCGCAAGTGCTAGTTTCTTGACTAACTTGCGTTTAGTGCTTCGAGGGCCTGATGAGCGGGACGCTACCGGTGCCGAGCAGTCGCTCAAAACAAGTTGCGTCCACAGTGGCCGCTTTTGGCTCAGTTGCGCGGGATAATATAGGGGTGAATTTATAGGCCCAGCCAGCTACGCACACGGATATTCGGTGAGTTCCTGCGCCGCCGGCCGGCCGGGTCATAATGTCTCAGTCGAAAGCGCTCTATACGTCACGATAGGTTTTAGGCACATTAAGCATTTGACTACAGAGCGCTGTAAAAGTGCTTGCGAAAGGGCCTGCCTTCAACTTTCATTTTCGCCAGCTTTTCTGCTATTTGTGAAGTCCCTTAATTAGAAGGTCTCTATTATTGTGTCATTCAAGGACCATGCATGGGACGCGTTTCCTTTTGTAGGTCTTAACTTGAAATGCTGATTTCTTTTCCTGTTCATTCCATTTCCTGTTGTTTTGTTGTTGTTGTTTTTACTTTAAATGAACACACTTCGCGTTTCTTGTTCTACTCAATGTGTACACCACGAGTATATGACGTTCTGCGTGGTTGGTTTTCCTAAGCGGGCAGTTCATAACCCTTATTATTGCATAATCTAAGAACGTATAGTCTAAGAAAGTGCAATATCTAACTTACAAGTACCGCTCCAGTGAGCTGCGATGATGAGCTCTGTGGAAAGAGAACCCTTTCTTTTTAACCCCGAAATCATGCATACGAGGTCGAATAATGAATACACTTCGGCCTCTGACGGTCCTACTGCCGGGTCACAATTTCAACCTGAAAGTTGGTAAACTCAAGTTTTTGCTCGTTTCTGCTTGGAAAAAGAGTGGGAAATTAACACCACAGCTGACGGTTAGACAAATTCATCAATTCTTGAGCTCTGGCTTTCTTAAGAAAGGACAGCCTGCTCACCATCTTGGGCAGGTTGCGGCTGTCTCGTGATCGGGGGAAGTCGCTCATTCACTTGACGCTTCAGGGGCTGCAGAGAGGGGCGGCTTTGCCTTTATCGTAGAAGCGATGGTGCAAGCAGGAGGATCACATTCGGGGGAAATCTTATAGGTCCGCTGGCTTGCCTTTTTGTCGCGCACTCATACCGTACGCTACTGCGGTCGATTGCCGGCCCGTAAATGGGCTTTCCATGTTGCACCATCGGTCCAGACCAGGACCCACTTGGGATTCGCACCTTAATGTCGCTGTTTGAAAACTGAGCTCAATGTGAGCGAAAAAGAGAGTTAAGCGACGGAGGCGGCCGTCTTTCGCTCCGTCGCCCATGCAAGCGAATGCGAGAGTGACGGGCATGGCGGTTTGGATGTCTGCTCCACTCCACTGTTTCGTAAACACTTCCGCAACCTCGAAGTGAGAGAGCAAACGGTTCCCAGTGTCGCTGGAGCGCAGCGACACTGAGAATCGAGCACATCTATACCGCCCTCCAAATGTTGAGCCCTCCGATACCGGCGAGCAGATTGTTCCGTTTCTTTTAATTTTGCGGCTACCTCGCCGCTAATGCACAATCTCTACGACACCGGTGCAGCAGCACCGGCGACGGTCAAAACGACATCACGACGCGCCTGTTGAAGCGAAAAAAGAGCACTGGCGAGGAACTATGTGACAGACTGGAAACGCCCAACCAGAGTCTGGGTCCCTAATCGCGCGTTCACTTCCGGGCGATGAGCAGAACTTTTTATTTCAGCAGACCCGACCGACTAGGCAAGCGGAACATGCACTTTCTTTGATGCGAAGGCTTCGCGCGATTCTTGCTGCAGAACTAAATGATGTTGGCATCAGAAGCATAGTTGAACATTGGCGCATGAATGTGAACACGTGGGGGCTGCGTAGCAGCGCTGGAACATGATACGTGTAATATTCTAGCCAAAATCAAGAACAATAAATGAATATCGGCACGGCTTTGAATACGAAGCCAATGTAATCGATTCTCGTTAAGGGTAACTGCTTGAATGCCAAGTGAAGGAAAGCGTCAGAAAATGAGATATGGATGGATGAAAATTGGAAGTGTGCGGGGTGTACGGTGGATGCAGTTCGCAAAAGATCGAGTTAATTGAAGAGACGATGGTGAAGCCTTTGCTCTGTACTGAGCGTAGTGAGGCTACTGCTGGTGATGATCAGTACGAGTACTGAGCGGAGAAGTCGAGGCAGACGTCGTAGCTGTGATTTGGAAGATCAAGAATTTAAGCCATCTTAAGGTCTTCGAAGTTGCACAAATAAATAGCGAAGTGCTAGGAGCAGGCGCTGGCAGAGATTTTGGACGAGCTAGCGTGCAGTTTAGGGCAGGGGTGGGAAGAAAAATAGGCGTGCGCCTGGTGGTCAGTGCAGTTGGTTTCCTTGAGGTCTGCTGGAAAATCAGATGTAGAAGCAGATGGCAGAAAGGAAGAAACTCTGATTGTGTGGGACAAACATTACCGAGAGAAAGATTAGGAACAAAAGGAGAAAAAAAATTTAACACCAGAGTAAGGTACGTGGAGGAGGAAGGAGGCAGAAAAATAAAGAAATGGCTCTAAACCGAACAGCTGTTAAAAGGAAAAAGAAATAGGTGTATGCTTGGTGCGCGTAGCATTTCGGGATCTAAAAAACCCAATGTTTATGAGTGGTGATGTCTGCAACAGAACAATAAAAATGAGGAGAGGTTGGTACTTGAATGCATCCAGCAACAAATTGGTAAATTTTAATTCGACTCTTCCATTAGCAAAGTACATGTCTCGATATCAGCAACAATTTTCGGCTAAAGAGCATGGCTAGGGATAGTGTTTATGGACTCGGAACAGTTGCAAGTATGAAAATATAGATCTATAAATAGCAAAACGTCTTAATGACGATACAAAGCAGTGCGGAGACGCGGCCGAGATAATCATATTGGGGGATATGAATGACCACATCGACAATAAGGACAGATACGATGATAGTAACTGGAAGCCAGTGTTATATCTGTACGAGCAGCACAACCTATTATTTAAACATATTGTTACGATACGGCAAGCCGATGAAAACAGGAGAACAGAGGACAGAGAGGTGGTCGATGACAGTGAGATGACGTTTATGATAATGTTGCCGGGCCTAGCGCGAGCGCTCCTGTCCGCGCCACTGCCCGCTTTTTCTTCCTTGATGTCGTCCGTAACATGACCCGGGGCCACCGAGCGATCGTCCCGATCGTGGACGAGGAAATGCACGATGTTGATGATTCCTTGGCATTATGATGAGCATGTCTAGATGCTTGAAAAAGAAGAGGAAGAATAGAATGGCTTGCCGGCACGGTGATTCGCGATGAACCTTGGCAGGACACTCTCGGGCCACACGTTGCCACGACTCGATGGCGGAGGCCAAGGCACGCACCGCATGGCATAGGCAGGGGAGAATGTCTTGAAGTGTAGCGGTGTCTTGGGTCGTAGGGTCCTTGGTCGGCACATCAGGTCAGTGGGGTCACATTAGGTCATTCGGGTCTCTCCTTGTGTCTTGTGGTTATGTGTGGCGTCTCGGGTCAGTCTCTCCTTTGTCGTGTCTTGTGGTCGGGGCGGGGGGGACGGGGCGGAGGAACGGAAAGGTCTTGCTGGGTCCAGCAGGCTGGGGAACAGCCATGCAGTGCCTCCTAACCTTTCGCCGACGGCGCAAGAAGTCGCAGGGCGCTGATGCTCCGGACCAGGATGGGGGGGGAGTACCCCGCACCTCCACCAAATGTTACGATACGGCAAGCCGATGAAAACAGGAGAACAGAGGACAGAGAGGTGGTCGATGACAGTGAGATGACGTTTAATGATAATGTTGCCGGGCCTAGCGCGAGCGCTCCTGTCCGCGCCACTGCCCGCTTTTTCTTCCTTGATGTCGTCCGTAACAATATATAGAACGTCGGCATTTTCAAGGAAAACCACATGGCGAATCTGAGCAGACAATCAACCATTGAGAACTATGCAATGCGGCAGGGAATCTACCGGAAGTTTTCAAAACAAAATTGAATATATGAAGAAGGGAAGCGCAGTGTAGATGGTTATAAATAAGTGCAGGAAACACCAAAATAAAGCGTAATTTTAAAGAGTGAACAGATTGCGGTAATAGAGGCAGGCGTCGATGAAGCAACAGTCAAGATTGTTATAGAAAAGTGGAATTATATTAAGTTAGAATGACTCATTCTTAAGAAAATTAAACACGTAAAAATGGAAAACCTCCGAAAAGTAAGAAAGGAAGACACAGAGCCTCTTTAGAATAAGTAAGTTTAAAACGCAATGTTTTGAAGGACAGGGAATCAAAGAAGGCGCAGCTTCTTTAAGATGAAATAGACAAAAAATGTGCATCTTTTCAGCACAAGAAACTAGAAATACGAATTTAATTTCACGGGAAGCATGCTGTGCGATGTCAGTGCACATTAAAGAACCCCAGGTGGTTGAAACGTCCGTAGCCCTCCACTACGGTACCCCTGATAGCCTGAGTCGCTTTGGGACTTTGTTTCATGAACTAAAGCAAACTAATTGAACCTATTCTACGGTAAAGTAAAGCAACCCGCTGACCACCGCGGGGCTCAACTTACGGTACAACTAAACGCAACCCTAGACATTTGTGGAACCATATCTGGTTTAGCATGTACACAGAAAGCAGGCAGTGATTTAAGATGCCGAGGAAAACTGTCCAGGAGGGACAACGCTGCAAAATGCATTACATCATTATGGCTGAGTAATTTAGGACCGAAGGGTAACCTCCCTGAATGGATAAGTAGCCGAGTGGAGAATTGAACAACGAAAAAGATTTTAGAAGTTGACAGTCTAAACAGAAAAAAGGCTGAGGCAAATATTCTAGAATGTACAGTCGTAACGACAGACAAAATTTTAATCGAGATAATAAATTGCCTTGGTCACGACAACAAGGAAATTCGAGTGAAAGAAGTCGAAACGTCGCATCTATAAAAATCTTACGAATAGTCGTCAACAGACTGTGTATACACGTAACCCATAAAGAGAAAGGAGATAAGGCCAACATAAAGTACTTCACAGCGATTTGGGATAACTTCAGTTATTTCACGATGGAAATGCAAGCAGTGAATTAAAAATGTAAAGCCTGCCACTGAAAGTATCACGCGAACGTCAACTGCTCGGCGCTTCTGAGATAAAAAACAAAGGAGAGGAGAAAGGGAGAAAGCGTGCGAGAGCAAGGGTCCGCTCATAATTCTGATTAGTTCGAAGCCACCACTGCTCCTGCTCAGCTGTTTTTTATCGAACCCCAAGGAGCGCCGATCACATGCTTATGCGCTGCGTGCGGTGTGTTTAATCTCTGAAGGAGTTCTCATATCAGATAACGTAGAGTGCCCAGACACCAGCTTCGATTGTTACTTACGTGTAACTAATTGGAGAGGACCCTCAATATCGGTGTATTTATTCAGTTAAAAGAAAAGGTTAGTTAGTTGGAGTAGGATGGACAGTTGGGCGAGTTGACACAATTGATAGTGGGTGGAACAGCGCGAAAAGACGAAACACAAGAAGAGACGCAAAACAGACGAGCGCTGACTCGCAACTAATTTTTTATTAGGAAGAAAGCGGATATTTATACAAGAATATGTCACATGATGTTACAAATAACGAAACCCTAGGGTTTCTATAGGGTTTTCCACGTGGCTGTTGAAGGAAGAAGATATCTCTTGAATTTTGCCTGGTCAAGGGTTTCTTTCTTTGTTAGTTTTGTTAGTTAGTTAGTTAGCTAGTTAGTTAGTTAGTTAGTTAGTTAGTTAGTTAGTTAGTTAGTTAGTTAGTTAGTTAGTTAGTTAGTTAGTTAGTTAGTTAGTTAGTTAGTTAGTTAGTTAGTTAGTTAGTTAGTTAGTTAGTTAGTTAGTTAGTTAGTTAGTTAGTTAGTTAGTTAGTTAGTTAGTTAGTTAGTTAGTTAGTTAGTTAGTTAGTTAGTTAGTTAGTTAGTTAGTTAGTTAGTTAGTTAGTTAGTTATATGGGGTTTATGGCGCAAAAGCAACTATGGCTATGATACGCAAAATAGAAAAGCCCTCGAAACGGTATTCACTTCCACAGCCTGGTTCTATAACATCGACCTTAGAGTGCTAGCGGTTGCCCCAATGAGAGAAAAAAAAACCACATGCAGCGCCTAGAACACAAAACAAACGCGCTCAGAAACCGCCCATAAAACTTTCTTCGCGCGGGTTCCTTCGCAAGAAGCATAAGAGCCAAGCAGACCACTCGGGCTCGAGCCAAGCAAACGACTCTCCCGATTTCCGCTCTGCTTCAGGTCGGCATCCTTGTGCCGGGCATTCAGTGCTCACACGATTCTTATAAAAAAGTGGGCGACTGGGCTCATGGATATAAAGCAACAAGGTAGTGGGAGAACTTATAACGGGTTCTGAAGCGTCATGCGCTTAAATGATTCGTGGCTACCCGATGTATTGAAATATAAATAAGAACACAGCGTACACAAGTATTTTTGTGCAAGAGAAAACACTATGTGTGCGATCAATAAAAATTACAAGATTTCTCTTGTAAACAACAAGACCAGTGTTCTTGAGCATCGCTCTTAATTGTGAGGCAATTATGGAATACTGTAAGATGATGTTACGCACATGTTGACAAGAATCGTCTAACCTTCTTGTGGGAAACAAATTCTTGCGTATAAAGTTTTTCCTCAACTCGCAGCGAGCCACCGAGGGGCCATATAAAGCTAATGGGCTGTGCTTTTGACAAACATTTTCAGGGAACCTGTTAGGTGGTATATGAACTCATTAATAAGAATGGCCTAATCTTGCGACGTGTATGCAAAACCCTGATTTTATAGTTTCTCCTGCGCTCGCGCAGCGTAGTTAAGGCAGCCATAAATAAAGCATTACGGAGGACACAAGCTCTGCCTTTAAGTGTATCGCGCTATAGCGTATGCCACCAACCAACATAGGCCTAGGGGCAACGTGAATACAAGGATCACAGTAGGCTGGTTCTGATATCAACCTCTCACATGAAAGGAGAGGCCCGAGTTGGCAGCTCCTGCCAAAGGTAATGCAGACACTCTATACTTCCGGTCAGTGCTCGTCCATGTCAGCTGCCAGCTACCGCCTGCCAGCGCTATGTTCGTGATTTTTCACTCAGAACGCCGACACCGAATTTTCTATTGAATGGGGCCATAAACACTAAAAACAACAACAAAAAAAACTGTATTTGTTTTTGATAATAAATAGCAGAAAACTGCACGCGTCCCGAGGGGCGGTCTGCTTTTGAATTGATTGTTATTTTGCTATCTTGCAATACGCAAAAAAAAAAGAAAAAAAGAGAATTGCGTTCGTAACTTCCGCCGAAAAAAATGTGTTTCTAAATAATTTCTTGGAAAGATATTTGAAGCAAAATTAGATGGCCGCCTAGGCAATGCCAAAGACAAGGAGACCGGTGGGGCTTTTGGCATCGACAAAATTGGTACCTCAACGTAAGAGCCTGGCAGCTTTGCACTCTAGAATACGGAACATCGAAGACGACGACATGCAGATCGCAGCGCGCCCGACTGGATATTGTTGCGAAAGCAGCACCACGCCAGCCGCTTTGCCTCTTCAGCGTTGTCGCACCTCCGCCGCGGTGCCGACCCCACGAATGACCTTGAGCCAAGAAGAAGAAACCGCTGGTGATAACAACTCGGAACTTGCCACCCCGGTAGAGACGAACGGTAACAGCGAGTTGGCCTCTAATATTTAACACGCGTAATGTTTGAATATAATTTACCAGCATACAGGGCTGCAGAAGAGGCGCGGGTTCAAATCTCGATGCCGGCTGTGGAGTTATCTATTGATTCTTTTAATTCTATCTGTGCGGTGTGACACCGCACGCCGGGGAACGCCTCATCTAACTGCTTCTGCCGCATAGTAAACCAAAATCTGCATTTTCAAATGAACACTGATAGGTGTCCGTTGAACGTCCTGAAAGTAAAAACCAAAAACTGTAACCCCTGATGGTGTCGTTCTCTGGTAAGCTGCACTTTCTGATTTTTGTTTCATCACCAATATCAGACCGACTATACCAAAACTCTTTACCATATCGCTCCAAATAACCCTATCGTGTTTCGGTTGCATTCACATAATCCCCACAAACTTCGTCATCTCATCTCATCGCAAGAAGCGTGCAGAAGGGGTGAGGGAACAAACGCTATTTACTGACATCATAGTCAAAATCAAGAAGAAGAAATGGGCATTGGCAGTACACGTTATGCAAACGGAGGATAACCCATCGTTTCTAAGGTTAATTGTGTTCTTAAGTGTCGGTGTTTCGTCTTTACGCAAATAACGACAAAGTTCTGCCATGAAGAATTAGGACTGACAAGCCCATGCTCCTCTCCTCGACAACGCAGCGACACTTCTCGAGCCTCGTCTGGCGTTGCTCGGCGGAGGTTCTCGCTTCTGCTTACGACGCTGTTGCTCCCCATCGCCCCGTTGCATTTCGAATCGGCTGCGTGTCCAGGGTTCCTGGGCTCTTCTTGAGCGGAGGCTTGCGAGGTTCCACCTCGTTCTACACGATGAGTTCCCAGCCTCTCGATGAGCGAGCGCGGACCAATCCTAGCGGTTAAATTTGCGCGTGACGCTCTCTTTGGTCCAGCTGCAGGTGGGAATTGACGGCGCATCTAGCTGGCCTTGCGCTCAGTTGTCCCCTCGGCGAGCGAACGCAGCGAGCTTTCCCTTCGGTTCCGGACGGATAGATCGCAAAAATGGGGGAGGTAGCCAAAGAATGCTTTCGCATTAATTGAGAGCTGCCCGTTTAAGCGTCTCACTGGGCACGGTGTAAGAATCTCACAGGCGACGTTCCGGTTCGACGTCTCGCAGGCTCATCTGGGCGTCTTCGCATTTCGCTTGCTCTCAAACGGGGCTAGCATGCGAGGGTTCTCACAAAGCGGTCGACATCACCATTCAATCATGTTTGACGTGGTACATGCGGTATTACAGGATGTCCTACATCCGCTCCTATGGGCGAGGGTGGCGTTCGTGAGCACTCCAAGCTTAGGGTACATGTATAGATTGAGTTCTTTCTGGCAACATATGATTCTTTCGTGTTCTTTTATTCAGTTGTCTTTAAGGAAAAAATAATTACACTAATAATTTCCTATCGATCAATTCACCTATCAGCCCCGCCGGGTTGGCGCAGTGGTTAGGGCACTGGACTACTGTTCCTGAAGACGCGGTATCGAATCCCCGCCTCGGCGGCCGCTTTTCGCTGGAGGCGAAAAGCTAGGCGTCCGTATGCTGTGCGATGTCAGTGCACGTTAAAGAACCCCAGGTGGTCGAAATTTCCGGAGTCCTCCACTACGGCGTCTCTTATAGCCTGAGTCGCTTTGGGACGTTGTACGGCCCACAAACCGAACCAGCTCACCTATCAGCAAAAACTCATTTCCATACGTTCTGTTTGGTTTTGGGGACTGTTCGTTTAAAGGTACGTTATACAGACCCCTCCGTGTGCCTATCCTCGTTTCCTGCGCAATGAGCTTGAGAGCAGTTAGTGCGCACCATAAAAACCACACGTACTTCAACCAGAGGATGCTTTAAAATGGTGTGCACCAGTTCCGTCATTGAAGAAAGTAATGTGATGTCAAACTGGAGCCAGGAGGGCTCACCGAAGAAGCGAACATCTAACAGTTCAATAGCTTTGTGCAGATCGCAACTCTTTGATGCGGCTATGGTGATAGCTCCTACATCTTTCAATTTAAACGTCGGGCGGACAACCCTGGTTTAAGCAACTCAAGTTGTCTGCCACTATACAATTTTTTTACTCGGCCCTGTTTGCTGGCCTTCTTGATTCCTCGACGCAGTAGCAGGCTGCGAGTACCTTGTAAGCAAGCGACGTGCAGCTTTTGTCAGTAGTGTAGAGCACAGGGGGTCTGCTTTTGAGCTGTGTAGTGGCGCTGATTTAGCATTAGTAGACGTTCTTCCCATTGGAGAGGGTAGGACAAAAACTTTTCTTACCATCAAGTGATTTGGACAACCGGAAATGCATTACAAGCCGCGGGAAATGACTCAGAAGCAGAACCCCTGGCCTCTACACTTTTGACAAAGACTGTGCATTCTGAAGGGAATGGTCGAAGAGGCGCCAATGTAGATGGCGGTGCTTTGTAAGGAGCGTTCGTTCGTCAGCCGAAACAGCAGCGCCCGCTGTGACGTAAGCGTCCGCTCGCTACTGGGGGCACCACATCATGACGAGCGAGCGAAAAGTGCCGTCCTTTTTTGCGAAACGAGCGATGTGGCTAGCATTGAAATAGATTAGGCGTTGGATCCAGACCCTCATTGCGTCGCCCGAAACGGGGCGTGAACTGTGCAAGACGAGATGGTATGAATAGTAAAGCGACCAACGCGGACGGGCTCGTTGATCAAAGCTCCCGAGCGCTGCCGGCACTCCTGAATGGCTTCAGACCAGGACAAGGGTGCTGGCGCCGTGCCAGCGTTCATCGCTGCAGAGTACGGGGGGCAAGGAGGCACTACATTTTTCCGCATTTGCAATCCAAAAAATGAGCCTTCGTAGAATTCGGAATCGAATAGTGCCGAAAATGCGAACAGAGATCAGAAAGGAGAAGAAACGGCGAACAACTTTGCGTTTCTTTTTTTTTTTTTTCTTTTTTTTTGCTACTGCTGCCACCGGCTTCGTTCCTTGGAAGAAAGATTGGGACTTGCGCCTCCTCCACGAATTTCTGCGCCTCAGGGTAGAGCGAAGTGAACAAGCAGCGAAACTCGCCTTACTCTCATTTTCCGGGATTTGTTTCATTTCTCCACTTACCAACCACGAGAAAGCAAAGAGGCGGAAAATTTTCGAATGGGCTGATCTTCATGTACCCAATGTTTGCTGCCTTCGGAAACCCGACTCTCCCAGCCGGCGTTTCACTCTTCATAAGTCATATGTTGGTCTTGTGTGCATGCCTGTTTTCTGTTTTCCACCGACAGACAGAAAGCACGGCTTGTTTTAAATTTCGTTCGATTATCCTCACCCCCGGCGGCACCGACTGCCCGGTCTTTAAATAGCAGGAACGCAGCGGCGCTAAAGTGGAATGATGGTAAAGTCAGAAATATTGACTGACTTATTGAACGAATGATTCATTCAAATTTAAACAGCCTGCCGGCTTTAAGGCTTGTCTTAATGGATGACACGTATTAATTTTTGATCGCCTGTAGCTCTGACGTAATCTCACAAAGGAAAGCTTTTTGTTTACGTTTCTCCTCCAGCAAAAATGGCCGTCTCGGCGGGGTTCAAACGCGAGACCTGTGCCCTCGGTCCCCCTCCGTACGTTCAGCTAGTTCACTTGTTCTATCCTCTTACTGCTTTCTTCTCTAGTCCTGACTTCGCCTTTCCATTGATAAAATTGAGTGCACTTAAAGACTTTTCATTCACAATTAGTATTCATCGTGGCGCCACGAGCATTACAAAATTAAACAAAAAAAATGTTTCTTGGGGGACACTTACACTAAGCGCAAATGGCTCCCCTTATGAATATTTGTTTCCGTACGTTCACATTCCTACTCTGTTAATGGCTAATCCTTTATTGTCTTCCTGTATTACCTTACACATGCTTATTGGCGTACAGCGGGAATCTGCAGCATTGAGCAAAATAATACAAGGTATAGATACAGAATCCCGCTTTAACCAAGCCGTAGTAGCAACGTGCCCTAGTGGCACCGGAGTAGCATGTCTGATCTCAGATCCAAAGGACCCGGAGGCTTCGATTTCCCCCTGAAACGAGCAAGCCAAATTGGCGCCTCCTTCCAACTCGCAAACGTGGTGCTGTGACTTGACGCAACCAGCCGACTGACCTGCGTGCTGTTGTGTCACGGGCACCTAGTGCACTTGCTAGAGGCATTGCTCATTTAATTTCGCTAATTGGCTACGGTGTCATTTTTCTGCGATTTGTTCTCGATGAGCCGCCGAAAATATCCTGTACATATTAACTGGAAACCGCACATCTTCTTCCTTCACTTCACGTCTGCAGCCAACTTCTTTCTTGTCGTTAACACCCTGGCGGTTTGCGCAAAACTTCTGCTTCCTTCTTCAACAAAACCACCGATGGCATGCTGACACATTGGTCTCCCAAGTCAAAGATTGCATATGCTTCATAAATCTCTCTGGCTAACTTGTCCTTCATCCTTTTCATAACCTCAACATTGTGAAGGTCAGCCGGACATTTTTGGTCTCTACAATCAATGCAGTCTTTGCAGTGCACAGCCAGATTTGTGCCAGACTTGTCCGATACTGCCTTAGCGTGCTCTCTAATCCTTTCATTGAGGCATCTTCCTGTCTGTCCAAGTGCGTTGGTTGTAGAGACCAAAATGTCCGGCTGACCTTCACAATGTTAAGGTTGTGAAAAGGATGAAGGACAAGTTAGCCAGAGAGATTTATGAAGCATATGCAATCTGTGACTTGGGAGACCAATGTGTCCGCATGCCATCGGTGGTTTTGTTGAAGAAGGAAGCAGAATTTTTGCGCAAACCGGCAGGATGTTAAAGACAAGGAAGAAGTTGGCTGCAGACGTGAAGTGAAGGAAGAAGATGTGCGGTTTCCAGTTAATATTGTTGTCAGTGCAGCGTTGTCCTTGTGGGCGTGTGTATCCTGTACATAAATGGCTCGCTTTAATTTGGAGCGCTACAGACGGTAAATAAACTTTCACCTGGAAGTAGCCGTGCATTGCAAGAACGTTTGCAAGTTCGCCCTGATACTTACACGGTGATTCTCACCACTATTATTTCCTGCTACCGCTTTTGTCTTCATTTCGGCCGCCAGTGAAGTACTGCGAGGCAACTGACAGTCTCTGCCATGGGAAAACATCGTTCCTGCTCCTCTCTGTTATTTTTAATTTCGCAAAAAAAACCATCACCAACAAAAATCTGAGCATGAATGTTTCGGAAAAGTAATGCTTCCCCGTAAAAAATGCGTACAATGATACGGACACCGAGAGAATTTTCATAGGGTGCCAGAATGGTTGCCCTTTTTCCGCGCCATGACCACAAAGCATGAATGCCGCCAACGCGACGGCGATAATATTAATGGGGCGAGCCACAAGCGCTAAGCCATAACCAGACAGTGACAGCTGGCGCACAACTCGCACTGTCCTTGCTGGGCTGCCGCGGCTCTTTAAGCTCAAGAAAGCTGTGCGATTTCACAATCGAACTTTGGAAAGCAGCCCGTACTCAGCTGTCGGCGGAGCCGGAGTCCTTCTGTGTTTTTTTTTTTTTTTTTTTTTTTTTTTTTTTTTGTCGGGAGGCCTTGTGAGCAGAATCGTGCAGCGTATGCGGAAACAATATGTTATGTTAGTTTCTCTCCACCTGGCGCTGTGTTTTGCTGCGTGTTATTTTCATGTTCATTTGGCGTACCATGCAGAATTTATATCATTTAGCCTGATTTATTAGGTGGCGACTGTTTTTTTGTGAGATTTCACTAGCAATGTCCGCTACCCTCTGCGAAAAGCCGAAATGGCCCGATATATTGCCAAGCTGCGATGGTATGCCCACCCCGGTAAACGGCCGCTCCAACAGAGACCAACAACCCCATTAAAACTACGAGGCCCGAGATGTCCATCGAGAATGGCGAGGCGGGAGCAGAGGGGCAGAGGGAGAGAAGAATAAACAAGGGCATTTTAAATTCTTTCTTGATGTTTGTATAATTGATTCAGTGGCGAGGAGCATCTCGAACTGTTGGCTGCACTGATATTCAAGATAATTCTTTTCCTTCGACTGCCTCGTACTAGTCCGTCATATGTGTTTGAGTCCGAGCGAAGAGCGCAAGTCACACGGTGCAAAGGCCAGCGAGCTTTAGGCTTAAAGTCATATTTTTAAAGAGTTCATAAAAGTGTCAACGACGGTCTCCACTTTTTGAAACGAATACAAATATACTACTGCAGTCCGTCCAGAACAATAACATGGTGAAGCGCTGAGGCCATGCCCTTACGTTTCGATTAGAATTACTTCAAAGCTTATCTCTAACAAAGTGTAGGTTGCCATTCATCCAAGAAAGAGGCCGCTGATATAAGGTACCTGATATATATTCGAGGCAGTTATTGTACGTACCAGATTGAAGGACAATTTTCGGAGAAATATATAGAGGTGAGATCTTCAAGCATGGCAGGAAATATCAGGGAATAAAAAAAAAACATAGCTCGTGATATTCGTGCCTCTACTTAGACTACATGTGCTTAAATAGAGTTTGTGTGCCGGCATTTATTGTACAACACACACGAATAACACGTGAACGATTTAAACCACATTTGAGCTTCAGCAACACGTATAAGCCGTGCATGTGGCTCTAAGGCCTATACATAATTACAAGCTTTCTCCTGGCCTTGTGTTACGCTTCTGTGGGAGTAAGAGGCTTGAAGCAATGGATGTCTTATCCCACCAAATAACCCAACTATGTCCTTTCGCCAAGTGCGAATTCCGCCGTTGAAATCAAACTATCCCCGCTGTCCTTTTTTACCTTTGGTATCAATTTAAAAAGGAAGAATTCTAGGGGCGCGCTTTGGATCACTAAACTGCGATGAGGCGAAAGCCTACATCGCGCAGTGGTCTGAAGTCCTCCACTACGGCACGTCTTCTTATCTGTTTTCACTCCAACCTTCACATAACGCGAGAGCGTAAGCTACCAGCCAACATATAAAGCCCCGCTTTAGCCGGGCCGTATGAACGTGCCGGCGTGGCCCAGGGATAACGTGAGTGCAAGTGCTTTGGCAGGCTGATTCTGACATCACCCTCCCATATGAAAGGAGAGGCCCGAGTTGGTAGCTCCTGCCAAACGTAATGTCAGGAAGCCCTACGTCCAGTTGGTGCTCGGCCATGTCAGGTGCCAGCTACCGCCTCCCACGACTTCTTCGTCTCCCAGCCGTTGGATGTAACGGACGACGGTCACCGCAAGTATGAGAGCTTAAAGGCTATCGCCTTAAAATTAAACTTTTCATTACAAAAGAACTGAGACTGAAGCAGACGGAACTAATTATTCCCTTTCACTATCATTGCATCGTGTTAAGCGGACAGTTGTTTGGATTAAAATGTAAAAGTTTACTACATACTGCGGAGTACTTTCTTCTGAAGGAGCGTGGCGGTTTCAATCTTTGTCAGTGCGATCGCGGCTTAGATCAAATAGCGTTAATTTTTATGAGCTGGAATTAAGTATGATAAGCTCCAAGCTTCGCTCTTCTGGCACAATGACGACGGTACCACGAACTAAAGGCATCAGCCACTGAAGGGAGCATTCTTGATTATGCCTACTCTATTCACTCTTCATCGCCCACTATTCTTTTCTTTGCAGCATGGAGTACTTTCTGGAAAAGCTGCGAATGTCCCGTTCTACCAAGGATGACGAAACTCCTCCCCCGTCGCCGTACGCGGACCAGGAACGAAGGCCGTCCAGGCTGCTGGGCTGCCAGCTTCACTACCCTTCGCCCACCTTCATCGACAGGGTGAGTGAGCAGCGTGTGGCCATTTCTTTCTTTCCCTACCTAACGTTGAAACCTCCAAAAAGAAGGCAACGCCGAGAACATGTGTACGGAAAGTAAGCGCTTAACTGCACAATTGCAAGTTACAATGCGCGGAACTTCTCCGGGCTTGTGGTGTGGTAAGCGACATCTACGCGGTTTACTCAACGAAGCGTTTAACCTCACTTCTATATTTATACGATCACACGTCCTATATAAGCTCAGGCTGTAAGGGACGCCCCTACGGAAGAGCCGAGGAATGTTCATTGATCACCTGGAGTATAGGAAAGCTGAAGCAGTTTTTTTTTTTTTTTATTTCTACGAGGGTCAGCGATGCGAATGTACGAAGTCTGAGGAGAAAGCTTGCGAAGTAGTTTCGCGCTAGGATTTAAAATGGCAACGCAATCACAGATTAAAAGTTGAGGTTTATCCTCAGCGCGCCGGAGGAGTGCAGAGAAATGATGACGTAATTGCTGCCGATTTTCTAGACTTCCTCTGGCCTCGCCCACGCCGTATCGAGTGTCGTCCTATGCTACCGAACGATTCCTCATCAGCTGTACATTCAGTGTCATTGGTTTTCTCTCTTCACGCAACCGTTCATTCGCTGGAGACGCAGTGCCGCTATTCGTGACGTCATCGTGGCAGCCCCAGCCCAGTGCCGCGGACTGCGAGGAAACCTAAACGCCCGCGCCACTACTTTCGGCGATTAAACCACATAGCCATGCTATAGAAGAAAAATAAAATTCTCATTATTTACCTGCCATTTGCTTACGTCATATCTACGCTAAGTAGGCGCTTATGCCGGGTGTTCCAGCGAACACTTTGAAGAATTCCTAAATATAAGGATAGCAAAACAATTGCCAGGAAAAAACCTTCAGCCTTGGCGGACACAGTTTCCTGCAAAACTCCTTGAGCCATAAATATCATTAACTGAGACTGACTACTTAACTTTTTTTTAGTTAACGCAGCCGGGTTAACGCAGTGTGTTGCAGTCTGCACGCGGGGCAATCGGCTGCGGCAATAGCTATACAACGTTCTGAGCTCGTTTCCTTTTCTTTTTTTTTTCTTCCGAGCTCTGCATATGCAAGCCACAACATCCTTGTATGGTTTGGCTATTTGAAGTACTGCTTTCTCACTAAAATCACCCAGGGTTTAGGTTGATGATACCATGCGATAACACTGTTTGAATTACCCGCGCCTGGATACGATAACTGTGACGTCACGAACTCAAGGGCCAATCAGGAGTCAGGCACAACGACGACTGACAAGATACTTTCTTGGCTCCGGTGTACGTACGAGTGCCTTTGCAATAAAACTAATTTTCTAAAGCCCTGAAACGCTATGGGAATTCCGGTGCTCTTTGCCGCGCGCAACGAAAGCCGGACGCGTCGGACGCGCAAAGACGTTCACTGATGACGCGTTGCAGTGGCTGCGATGCCTAATTTGAACTGGGAGTGTTTTGAACCTACCGATATATTCGTAATACTGCGACTTTGACACTAAAGACTTTGACATTACGTATGTGAACAACAAATTCTAAATACTAAAGTAACCATACCCGTTACCTTCTTATCATGGGGTCATAAAGCCCACCATGCACTAAGTAAAGGCTGTATCATTCACCGAGGCCAACTGCTCTCAAAATCAGGAAGTAAATTGAATATGAAACTGACAATTACCGGACAATCCGTCTGCAAAGAAAGTTGCAGAAAAATCGACCTATAGCCAGTCAGCCATTCCAAAGGTGTGGTTGGTTATAAAATTGAAAAATTGAATACGAAGTTTGCAGCCGCATATATGCTTATGCTTACCTTATACGGCCCCTCTTAATTTAAACTGCGGTGGGGAGACCTGGTTTACGTTCGTAGATTTTTCAGTCTATACATTATTCACTCAAGAATCATAAATTTCAGGTAAATCAACTTCTGTAAATTTCGTGGAAGCAATAGACAGAATATAGGATAACGATTGAGTAAATCCAAAGCTGCATTTCACCTTCAGCGTCTTCTTCAAATATCTGAAGCCTATGGATAGCGAATTTCGTTGGTTCATGTAAAGCTGGCATAAGGTCGTCAACAGTGCATGTTCGCTCGGGTTTTATTTTTTTGTGTGCTTGTGTTTTCTGCCGTTTCGGGGAGCCGGCCCGCGAGACGCGCGGGTGGAGTTGCGCCCGTACCCAGGGAGGGGGGACCTTTTTCTTGTTTTTGGTTACAGTGTGAAGTGTCCCTGTCTGTGCGCGTTGTCTGTTTTATGTCTCTCTTGAGGGGCGGGGTCTCGCGCATTGAAAAGCGTTCGGCGGTTCTGTGTTTGGCCTGTTGGTTACTTCGCGAGGCTCCGAACGCCGTCGGCGGACCCCGTCGAGCGCCCGTTGAGGGTTTGTACATTGGTGTTTTTTATTTGGTATGTGTAAGAGGCAGTCGTAAATCTCCTGCGCATCCTCGAGAATGGCATGCCAGTGGTCGAAAGGCCGGTGTTGAGACACTTCGGCGAACTCGATCTCGGCTACAATTTTCCGTAAAACTGTGTGAACGGTGGCAGTGGGAAACCATGGACGTTTTCGCGGAAGAGTGAGACTGCATGAGAACGGCGAGTTGCGGGGAGTAGCCCGGGAGTTGCGGCCCGAGCGAGAGAGAAGACGGACGCTCTGCTGTACGCTCGCTTGGGACGATGGACAAAGGTTAGTAGCCGGCAAACAATTCGCCAAGAGCTCACGCGGGAAGCATCCTCTGTAGGATGCAAGGCCCTCCAGCACGAAGCGGACATAAGCATGATGCAATGGATGGGAGTAAAGCGAACTTAACGCTGATCAATGTACTTTCCAACATGCACTGTCGAGCGAAAGCCGGGGAAGATATATCTATCAGGGTGCGCCAGATTAAAGTCTGGTCACTTGCTGAGTACCTTGGAGTAGGGATGAACGCTAGGCGAAATCTGCCTCTAGTACCTCAACCAGAGTCGGGGTGGCGGAACCGGGCTTGGGGGACGATAAACCTCAAAAGCGGCTTCATGTAGGGAACCTGTCTCAGACGCCGGAGATCCGGCAAACGCCTTGTGGTGGTGGAATGATCTTAGGGCCGAGGGCCACATATTCGGCTAAGATCGAGTGCTGGCCGTCTTCACAGGTTCGAATGGGAGCTTGAATCGCATTGTCTGTCAGTCAAAATCCTACACTGGCCATATTCCCCTCCAACATCCCATAACCCTATCCTTACTCTATACTTCCCGTTCCCTTACAACCTATCCCTTGCGCAACTTCCCAGGGGAGATACGTGGGGTCTCCACGGGCCCGCTTCCTCGGCAGTGGATCGCTTTAGTAGCATTCTCCCTTTTTATTTAATAACTTCCAATCAAAAACAGTTGTCCGAATGGACCTGTTCATTTATATCGGCAATTGCGGAACTTTCTCTATCCGCGATACATTAGTGGCGCGGGCGGAGTCCGTCTTTGGACTTCATCTTACTCAATGTCCTAAGCCGGAGGGCAACCCAACTCAGTGCCCCTTCTGTTCTTCTATTCGACTGTGCTGTACATGTTCATCTAACCACTCTATCATTTCAATTAAACCAGTTTGTTCATTTAGGTTTGGTATGTGGTTTGTGGGGTTTAAGGAGGAAGATGAGGAGGAAAGGTAGGGAGGTTAACCAGTAAAAGCAACCGGTTTGCTACCCTGCACTCGGGGAAGGGGATGAGTGGATATAAAAGTTGTGAGAGAGGGATAGTTGAAGTTAATACAGTCACATAACAGACACGCCACATCATATCATGTTACAGTCATGTGATAGCAATTTCGTCCCAAAGCAACTCAGGCTAGGAGAGACGCCGTAGTGGAGGACTACGAAATATTTCGACCACCTGGGGTTCTTTAACGTGCACTGACACCGCACAGCACACGGGCGCCTTGCTTTTCGCCTCCACCGAAAAGCTGCCGCCGAGGCCGGGATTCGATCCCGCGTCCTTGGGAACAGTAGTCGAGCGCCATAACCACTGCGCCACCCCGGCGGGGTTGTTTGTTCATTTAATTCTGCCCGTTGCGATTTTTTCGGCGAAGCAAGGAGACAGGATCATCAGCAACAAAAAAAAAAAAAAAGAGGTTTACTGCTGGGTTCATATCTTTACCAAGCCAACAGAACAATGTTGCCTTTGGAAAACATCAAAATAATGCACCTTGTAACGTGAAGAAGAGAAAAATGGTGCCTCGTATTTTAGAAAAGTTCGCTTTTTCGTTTTCTAATGCCGATTAAGCCAATTGAATCGCTGATCAGGGGCGGATAAATAGGCGACCGCCTATTTATCCGCTAGCCAGGTGAGAAACTTTATATTCAAAAACTGTGTTCAGTTCCCCCCCCCCCCCCTTTTTTTTTTTCTGACGAAAGAAGTGGAATGAAAAACACGACTCAAATGGCACCTTTCTTTACTTCTCTTTCCAAAACCGATTAGCCCGCCCCTGTGACTAATCAAGGCCATCACACGCCTAGCTAAAGAGTAAAACGCATATTTTATGGCTAAAGGAATCTCAATCTTTCAAACTGCCACTTTTCTTTCTCTATTGACGCCTGATGGGTAAATCAAACCATGGGCGAAATGAGATGGTTGGTTTCCTAACTGCTAATTCTCGCATAGCCGGTACCTCCCTGCGCGCTAAACGGAAGTGTATGTACTCGGCAGAGGCTAAAACGCTTTCTTTGAGATTTTACTCACTGCTTCTCGCTTCGGTGTACCCTCCTGAGTGAACGTCTGAGCAAATTAAAGAACCCTGCATTCGCAGTTACCACTGGCTGCGTGATGTATGACGACTTGGACACCTAAAACCTATATTCGTTTAGGAAACAATGCCATGGATGACTTCATTCTATAGGACGTGCGATATTTTTCTGAAACAGAATCGAATATTTGTGCTAATGTGTTCGCTACTTGATCGAAAATTAAACAAAAAAATAGCAGTTCTTCTATCCTCTAGAGTAGGCGCTCCGGTATGGGGCTATAACTTACGAAAGTTAACATGTAACTGCTAAAAGAGGCCACACTAATCCCCATTAAGCGGTCACAACACGCAATTAGTATGCTAATTCTATGAGCATCGAGTATGTACAGTGAAACAAAATACACATTGCTTCTGGTGAAGCAATATAGTAACCTAGAGTCGCGCCTTAGGTGCAGGTGCGGGCATAATCTACTCATAAGACATGACCTCCGCGATCTGTCATAAAGGCACGGTTTGCAGAACTTGCCTGCGTCCTGCCATGTGCTACTGTCTTAGAGGTTATGTATATGAGCATTATGAGCGCTGCCGCACAAATGGACTGCATATATCTACTGATCGCGGCTTGATGGTACGCGATGTGAGCGGGGACCCTGTTCTTCGATTAGCCGCCGAGTAAAATTATGGTGGACTTCGTTCGAGCCAGTTGCCAATTATTGGAAGAGTGTTCGAAATCTTACGTTTTCGATTCATTTCTAGAAAGGTTTTGAACATGCAACATTTTATTCGTTCGAATAATCCGGAGGAAAATATTCAAATCATCATTCCAAATTTTGGAACGTCCGCACGCTTTTACTTTATTTTTTCTCGTGAGATTCGGCGTTGAAAGGCTGCGAGGCACTTTAGCGAGCTCAGTTTCAATCGATCGGAAACTTGTGATTTTAGTGCGCAAGCACGCATGCTGGACGTTATTACAGCAAGCTGCTATCAGCCCCCAAGTATCAGCTACCGTCATCTGAGGCTGAAACAGTACATTTAGGCCTTCTACCCACCGCTTTAGGGGATCCCCTAAAGCGTCTCGAGACGCTTGACACGTCTACCTCTTCTGGGCTCACATAAAATGTAGCCACTCTTAAGATGGAGGTGCCTTGCCTTTATGGTCTGGCTGCAAGGCACGGCATGGGCACTCGGCATATACGGCAGAGCACTTGATCGCGTCCCACAAGAATGACAGTAAAGTCGTAGCATTCCACTGTATTCAGATAGTGCTTTGGCCGCTGTACAGGTAAAGCAATACCATAATATACTGCTCAAGAAAATGACACTATACGAAAGCAGTGGCAAATGTCTAAAAAAAGAAAAGAAAACAGGAGACTATGCACATGAGGGGAGTCAGCCATTGGTTTACGAATACTGCGAACATATTCATAAGGAATGTGTTCAAGGACACTCCCGCTTCAAACATCTGTGCAGAAACTCTTCGTGCACTTCCTCTTCCAGAGAAATTTTTCTCCCCTGCGAAACTATGCATTATGAGACGTGTACACCTAAATTCCTTTTGTCGGCCGTATCTGACCCTGCCCCGCATGCCCGAATTCTCCTGAGCACCATGTTGATTTAGAACACTGCCTTTTTCTTGGCCCATTGCCATTCAGTCCCATAATTTTTAATATCCTCTCCCCCAATGCTGCGGGCTTAGCTAGCCTCGGACCAGCTGGCTGACCAGTCGGCTTACCAGGAATACTAAGGGCTTAACAGTGCGTGTAAATAGAACAGTTATTTCGCTCTCACTAGCACTTATAAAACTGCGAATTTATACAGGACACAACAGATGTTTGGTTTGGGCTAGTTGGTAGCAGTTTGTTGAAGACCTAGAGCAAAAAGGACATCTGTGTTGTGACTGTTATCTCCGTCTTTTTTGCGCTATGTCTTCAATATACAGGACACAGTCAGGAGATATCAAATCGTCTTGTGATGAGTGATACAGGTCAAGCTAAATAAAGCTTCCCATTTAACGCAATGTAACACCACCTTGAGCAAATTGTCGCCCGCCTCCTCCGCTGCGCCTTCCCTCGGCGTTCGATCTTCCCACTGGGAGAACGTCTCTCACGCGTCCTA
Source organism: Amblyomma maculatum (assembly GCF_055883805.1). NCBI lineage: Eukaryota > Metazoa > Arthropoda > Arachnida > Ixodida > Ixodidae > Amblyomma > Amblyomma maculatum. The sequence goes on from NC_139350.1 coordinate 84,787,614, forward strand.
GCACGATTTTCGTTTTTGCTTGTTGTGTTCCTTTCTTTTTTCCCAGCATTGTAAACAGCGCGCGACGCATATACCAACACGATCCTTCGCTACGTATCGCTCCTCTTTCGTGTTGTTTCCAGCATAGCCCAACCCCCATTCGCGATACCGTGTTACTGCGTATTGCAGAGCGGCACTCGTGCAAGAGACGGCTAGCGGCAATAATTCAAGGCACCGTCCGGAGATCCAGATGTGGAGCGGAGGAACATTTGGCTATATAAAATCGATCGGGCTGAGTCAACGCAAAGCGATGGTAGTGGCTGTGTGACGCCATCAAGCAATTCCTATCTCTCCTAGACGATCTTGTATGCCGCGCCGCATGTTACGTATACGCGTTCTTTAGCGTTTTGAACTCCTCAGTGCATCATGTCCGCCCTGGATTTATTTAAAATATTCGCCTCCTACCTCGATGTAGTATGGACTTCTAAAAACCGTGCTTCATACCGACTCGGTTATGGTTTCCAAGGCGTAGTTGTCTTTGGCATAAATGTATCCTAACTGGAGCGTTTTAATGTATCGCCCTATTTAACAAAAAATGACGTATACTTTGGCAAAAAGAAAAAAAAAAGGGAAGGGGGGCACTTACATGAGGAACGACGATCTTAGTTGGTGATTTTGGCCCTTAACAAAACCAACAAACAAATATCTCGGTGTTCGGTGAAGACCACTGTTTCCGTCGCGGTCGATCAGGCTTAAGAACGCCGTATCGGATTACCTGTAACCATATCGATAAAGGTAAAAAGCCCCAGGCGTAGCAATTGTCCGGAGAATTGTATAGTCGCATAGCAACATGCAAGTAATGTGCTGTGTCGGGGGCTAAGGATAACTCAAAAACGAGCATGCAAGACTTCGCGGCGAGATTAACTTACGAAAATTATATTTAGGGCAGCGGCGGCGGCCAATGGCGCCCCGGAATTATAGGGTCTGCCACTCAGCTCCACAACGAAACGAACCTCCCTTCCCAAATCATATCATCGTAATTAAATGTTTTCTACTCCTCCTCGTCGGTTGAGCCGTTTCGCCATTGATGTCGGTGCTGGTATAAACGAGCTACGGTTACTATATCTAGTTACTATGTAGTAACTCTAAAACGATCGAAAAGGAATCACGAGAGGAGGAAGTTGCTCAGAAGAAGAGCCACGAGTAAGCGGCACAAATCTTGTGGCTCTTCTTCTTTTGGGAAATTATCTTTGGCTCGTGAAGACAATAAAGAGTGTTTCGCAACTGCACATACATGCATACAAACATCGCTGAAAAATCTGTGCCTAAACACATAACAAATATGCTATAATAGCGGAGCTCGAATTTCGCTTTACGGAGCATTGTATTCGCCATTCGAATTTTCTTCAAATTTTGCCTTTCAGCATGATCAGTTCAAAGACGACCAGTTTGAGCAGCTCACTCTTCAACGTTGTGGCATTCATAAATTGAGACTGTTACCTCCGTTTTCGTTATTCGGAAGCACATGAAGGCGAGGAAACCGCCTGCCAAGCATGAGAATGGGGTGCCTTGCAATTCGCTCGCATCGAAACGCGGTGAACGGGATCGGACCCGGGTTACCCGGCTCAGTAGCAGAGTGCCTCAAAGCACTTTGCCACTGCAGCGAGGCGAATGCTCAAATCGACGGCTTGCCACTTAGCACAATATATTAATGTTAAAAAACACGGGACGCATTGTGTGTTGCGCGTGAATTCTTTCAGTTATCCAGTATTTCAAAACGAAGACCGGTTGTAACTAGCCACTATATCACCACTATCCCATTGCGAGGGCCGTGATTGTTGGCTAACTTAATCCCTTAACGGCCCTGTCAGTGGAAGCAAGCAGTGTACTCGTAACTTCTGCTCCGTTTTTGTTTTGCTAACTATCGCTTACCGAGCGTGCTATAGTTTTGGCTTCCGCACGCAACACACCCTTGTTGCACGGGCGTTTTCAACGGCAGTTCAGTTGGAGGTCAATTGAACTGAACGGAAGTTAGCGATGTTACACGGCAGCACCAACTGCAGTTGAAATCTTAACTGCAATTTTGTTGAACTGAGGTCGGCGGTCGCAGTTGAGCCAGTCAACTGACTAGATGGCTGTCAGCGGACGCGCCGCATCGGCCGAGTCGGCGGCATTTCCAACCGCAGTGTGTTCTAAAATCACACGGAAGGTTGTTGCCCTTACTAGCGCAAGTCATGGTCTGCAACTTTAACTACTCAAATGAGTGTCAAAACATAAGCACACAAAGCGACACCAAAAAAAAAAAAAAAAATGGAGATTAAGCGGTGAAGCCAGATGTCTCTGAAATGGATTGACTTGGCTCTGTGTCGAGTTCAGTTGTCGCGTACTCAAAAGAGCAAACAAGCAAACATGCGCAAAATCTATAATTGAATAATATAAATCGTGCAAATGTTGCAAAAGTATTTTATAATGAAAATAAAGCACTTTTTTTTTTAGCAAGAATTGCTTCATGTGGCGGGATCACGTGATTCCGAGGGACAACTGAGGCTCGCGATATGTTCTGTGTAACTTAAGTCGACTGCCGTTCAGTTAAACGTCAGTTGAAAAATTGAACTGTCATTTAACTGAACGGCAGTTGAAACTGCCCGTGTAACACGGGTGTGTATCTCACGGGTGGCAGACAAGCGCTGACGCGCTTTTCAAGATCTCTCTCTCTCTGACACACACACACACAGAAAAAAAAAAAAAGGATTCGCCTTGCGTGAGGTGCTATGACATGCGCAGGTGATTGGATTGGAGCCTGCATAGTGGAGCACTTCATTGTTGTCGTCTGCACCGATTGGCCGCTAACGAAGCTTTATGGGTCACTCACAAATCATTGGCAGTTATGATAGCGATACACATTGCTAACAAGTTATAGGCTTTCGCAGCCTAATCGCGAAATGGAATTCCCGTTCCGCTCTTTGGTCGGCAGCTGATGAGTGACTAACGCACGGAGGCGAAGGGATTAGGATTTACCTACTCTGATGTCGGACGTCGCGGGGCACAGTGTTCGACAGCTAACAACAGAACCATTCAAGCCCAGCGCCCTTTCGACATTCTATCCCGATGTTTCAGCTGCCAGTCATAATAAACATGAAAATAGAATGAACCTTAGCTCTAGCGCTTAGCTCGAAGGGCGGTTCCTCGGACTCGATACGGTCGAAACGCGAGAGGAGGAGGGAGGAGCTGGCGCTACATTTAGAACACTAAGGGGCTTTGGGTCCAGCTTCTGCCGTGGAAGTGTTGACGGAGTAGAAAATTTCAGGTTTTCAGAGCAGCTGTTCGATATATCAGGTAGCGTTGTTGCAATAAATAGGATATTCTGGGTTTGCAACGCATTAGAAGAGTTAGCAGGGAGTCAGCTTCATGCTCCACAAATGTTTAAGTTCATCTTTTCAAATAATAATTTCTTTTTGACGGCAAAGATGTATTTTATGTCTTGTTGTCAAGACAACAAAAGTACGAGTGCTAGCGCACTAAGCGGTTCAGTAACAGCAAGTCTCCTTCAATTCTAACTGAAACTCCGGTGGGGCTGCGACTGCCTGTGTCCTTCCTGTTTCTCTAGTGGCACCCAGAATTGGATTAGAAACCGGGGGGCTCGTCGGGAAAAAGTGGTAAGGCGAAAACGCAGTGTATCGATTACTGATGGCCAGATCAAGGGGGCTAACTTTTCCGCTGCGCAAATGTCTCCGGGTGTCTTTCGATCCTTGTACGCAATGTATTTTCAGGGAAGAGGGGAGCCTCCTGTGCTTTTCAAATATCCGGATTTTCGTTGTTATCCGACTGCTTCGGAGGAAGATGGAAAAAGCGTAGAATGCAACTAATCTACAAGAAAAGGTCAGTTTTAGGTGCAGTCATTCATCTTCACGAAGAAAAAAAAGAGCAATTTTTAGGGAAGGAAACACTTATTAATGAGAGGACTACTTTCTAGGGGACGCCGGCGAAGTCAGCAACACTCCTTGCAATAGGAGCTACGCGTCAACAGAGCCCGTATCGACGACAGAAGACAGTGAGGTCGACTCCTGTCATGCCTTCTCTCATTAAAAGGGAGAAGCCTTTGAGGTATCATTCGACACATACCCCGAAGTCACTTTTTTTCGTTCAAAGTTGAACAAAAGCCCAATTCCAGGCGCCTACTAGGGCAGAAATGGGTCGTCAAGATCCTGTAGTCTGCAGAGCAGTTGCTCAGACTGACCCAAGATAAGACATCAGTCGCCGATAATACCGCAACGCGTGAAACCTTCGTTACCGTTTCAACTTTTTGCGCAGTTTTCAAGTCATAGCTAACATTATTTGTTGAAGAAATATGGTAATAACTGCACAGCTGGATTTCAGAGCTTCCCTGGCAACCGCAATGTACTGTTGGCCTTAAATCTGCAACAATCTTCGCAAAGCATTTGGGGTCACCTAAGACCCAGCTCCAAAGGTACTTTTTATTATTCCTCTTTCGGAATCACCTAAAAGGCCCCAGGTTGGGGTCGGGGAATTACATAAAGGCTAGCGGTATTACGTGAAAGAAAAAAAAACTTTAGCAAGAAAGTGGCGCGAAGGAAAAAATGGGGAGGCAGAACCCCCAAGCAAAATCTCGTTTTGCTCGAGGAGCCACGCCCATGCTGTAGTCATGCACGCTCATAGCAACATCTGCATGGCAGCGATATGAAGTTTGGCAGGCGTAGTCATGAGACTGCGCCTAGACATGATAGCTACGACCTACAGGGGACAGTCATGACTTGATCTTTAACTGAACTATGCCCTTTGTCCTTAACCGTTGACCTTGACAGAGTAAAATTGGTTCCGATGCTATAGCATCAACACCGTGCCCCGAACCATAACATTGCAGTCGTGCAGCCAATCAATAAAAGGTGACAAACATCAGCCGACTGCACTATAAGCTGCGCGGCAAAAGAGCAAAACTTGTGCAAAAGCGCTTTCGCGTGACATTAGAATTTTAGCCAAAGTTTGCGTATTCTTGTCTTGGTGATTTTTTTTTTTAATTTTGCGGTATGGGGCGAAGCACGGCATTCCAGCCTACTGTAATCTGGATGAGAAATGAGAAAATCTGTGATACGTTGCGATGCCCAATGTGAGAGCAGGACGACAAAGTTGGATTTCTGTGAATGAATAAATGGATGGAAGGGACAAAGCCGAGAAATTCTATAATGATGAACGAGAACTTTCATGTTAGCTTGAGACGAGATTAGACACTCTAGTGAAGTTAGTTATGGTAAACAAACTGGGCAGCTTGATATTGTGCTAACTCGAGAGTGTTAGCGAGGAGTAATTGAAGCGGTCCTCAAATATCGCATGCGCACTCTAATTTCGGTCGAACAAGTTTTAGAGTAGGCTATAAGTTTTGCACTGGGGGAGGGGGGGAGGGCAACTTCTAAATGACGGCGAAGAAAGTCAACGCATCGGTTTTCATTGTTTATGACTGCTGATATACATTCAGCCCAGGAAAGGTCCTGGATTATGTAATTTCTATGTATTTGCACGAGTGAACGCAGAAAATTACTAAACCAAAGACGCAATGAGGTGATGAGTAGGAAAGTTTTCAATGGAAAGATATTGATACGTGGCAAGGTTAGTCCACGAAGGTTAGTCCAGGCTGGCACAGCACACAAAACACAGAAACACAGCAGCGTCAACCTTATTCTAGCATCAATCGTTGCTACCACTTTGTCTTCTTTTGTGTCACTGTTGCTGATCGTTATCATCTTCAACTTCCAGAGAAGCAGGCAGGGCATATATGTCACAATATAAGGGATGTTTTCATAGTATTAAGATGCATCATCATCATCAGTCTGACTATACCAACTGCAGGGCAAAGGCCACTCCCATATTCCTCCAATTAACCCGGTCCTGTGTTAACTGTATACACTTTGCCCCTGCGAACTTCTTAACCTGATCCGCCTACCTAACTTTCTGCCTCCCCCTGCTACGCTTTCCTTCCCTTGGAATCCAGTTTGTTACCCTAAGCGATCATCGGTTAACCTCTTCGCAACAGATGCCCTGCCCATGTCTATTTATTCTTCTTGATTTTCACTAGAATGTCAGCAACTCGAGTTATTTCTCGGACCCACTCTGTGCGCTTCCTATCGCTTAACGTAACACCTAAAATTTTTCGCTTCATAGCCCTCTGCGTTGTCCTCAACATAAGTAGAATCATTTTTGTTAGCCTCCACGTTTAAGCCTTATAGGTGAGTACAGGTAAGATTAAAATGTTATATATTTCCTCTTGAGTGATACCGCTAAGGTACTAGGCATAATCTGGGAGTGCTTGCCAAGGTTTCGATAGTCACTAAGCTCTAATTACAACAGGATTGAATGGATTCCGATCATTGTGTAAGCGGTTATGTCGGAAGCGGTATGGAGGCAGCGATAGATTACGGAATAACTTGTGAACGAGCTAGTGTCAGATGATGGGCTATTTGACAACTCATCAATGTAGACGGGAAGAATAGCGTGCCGAGAACAGTACCCTAAAGCACCCCGATGTCGACAGGGGACATTTCTGATGAGCACGTGTTAGAGTGTATATACAGGAATTGCTCATGGTAAGTCAGGCAAGAATGAATCCAAGTGAGAACTAATGCATGCTGCTTGCAAATAAATTAAAATTAAAAATGAACATGTTCCGCGGTACATGTCCATATTTAAACTCCAAAGCTTTGAGAAGAGATACCTTCGATGAATCTTATCAAATGTTTTTTGAAATAAATAAACGCTGCGCCTACGAGTGTGTTGATGTCGATGGAGGAACTTATGCCATTAACAGATATTCTTAGTTGGGTTTCGCTGGACTGCCCCTTTCAAAAACCATACTGACTAGGATGGAAAAATCAATCAGTATTAAGAATCAAAATGTGCTAGTGTAGAATAGATGTTCTATTAGCTTGGAGGCAATGTTGATGAGCGGGACAGAAAAGAATATTGACCTCTTTAGGAACCGCAGTGATCTTATAACCACTTCACAATCGTCCGTTACACTCCAGATGAAAGAGGAGGCTGAAATATTCTAGACAAAATGAAGCTCAATTTATTTTTAGTGCTTGTTCGCATTTGGAATATAATTATATAAATACCTGTGATACGTCACTTGAGTGATTTGAACCGCTTCATAGTGCCATGGTGCTTGAACTTAATATCACTGAGGTCTGGTCGGGTCCTCGAGATACGTGCCTCAAGTGCGTCGCCATGCGGTAGTAAACCTTACAAGGAAAGTGCGATTCAACCATTCCGGATCTTTATCAATAAGAACTGGAAAGCTTGTGCGTCGACCAAGGATAAAGCTTTTGAATATTTCGGATTATTAAAATGAGATAATTTTTTGTGGATTACAACGTAGCATTGTAGGTAAAGTGGATGAGTAGAATACACGTTTGGGTTTCGCTGACAGTGATTCAAACATTTTTCAAAAGAGAAATATAGCGAAAAAGTGAATGCGCTATTAGTGAGTTTGGCTATTCTAAATTGACGTTTTTTGTTGTTGTTTTTTAATACGAAGGCGCTTGAAAGCCGTGTGGATGCATGGTGATAAAGAACGGTCACATGCCTCATTTGCAGGAATGTGGGTATCGCTAAGTTGATGCTCCGTGATGCTCAAGCCAACACGAGATTCGGGTGGCCAACATTTTCTCAGCAAGCTTGCAAATTGTTGGCGTTAAGCATATAGGTCGAAAGTTGCTAAGGTCTATTGGCGTTTTCCCCGGCTTTGGAATAGGGCTCACAATAGCCGATTCCGAGCTCTCTGGTACATCGCCGTCTATCCGTACCTTGTTTATGGTGTCAAGGAGTTGAGGAAGTGCATCTCCACTGAGGTTCTTGTAAGCCTCGTACGTAATGGAGTTCGTATCGGGCTCTGTCTTTCGGTTTTCTTCATCTATAGCTGTAATCAATTTGGGCGTTGAGAATGGGCTCGCGATTCTCGAGGCATTGGCAGCAGATGGCAGCTTATCGAAATGGGCTGGCATGCCCCACAAATAAGTTCTTGTAACTGGTGCAGGCAACACGTTGTACTTGGGAAAACCTTGCGCGCTGCTTGTCTTGCGAAATCATCCGGAGACAAGTTTGCTGCAAAGCATGGTGTAGCCGCTTCATCAGGGCGACGACAACCATGCTCCATGGCATAGAAAGTTCGCCATGGCGATGAATGTGTGGAGAACTGCTCGCACCACAGATGACATTGTCATTGCCTTCGGGAGAGGTCACGCTCATACCTTCGAGCCTTAGCAGCAATATAATTCAGTCTTGTGCGTGCTTGCGCAAAAATTGGGTTTCTAGTGGCAGTCAATTCCGTTTATCGACGAGCAGCACACAAGTTGAGTAGAGGCACATCCGGTTTTGTTCGACCAACCTCCACCCAGGTAATGGTTAATTGTAGCCTTATTTAGCGCTCTTTTTACGCGGTTTAGATGGGATGGTGTCGACTCCCCAGAGTAATTTTGAAGAATGGCGTGAAAATTGTCCCAGTAGACAACTGAACACTTGCAGCGTAATCATCGGGCCTGTGATGGATAGAGGCCGATGACGATAAGATGATAGCCACTTCCCCAGGAGTCTGGCTCCAAGTGCCATGAGGGAGTCCCGGGTCCTGACCACCGCGTAAGATCTGGAGCGTATGTTCCAGTTAGAGTATGAAACGCAGCCCTCGTCGGTGTATGGGGATGGTTCAGGAGAATAAACAACGCATCCGTGAAGGCGTCCCGCACTCACCTGCTGCGAGGACTTAAAGTGGAGTACCCCCTCCGGGTGAGGTGCATTAAAGTCATCACCAATTAAAACTGGATATTCCGGGTATTGTTGTCTAACATTCAGTAACCATCTCATGTTTATGCGGGAGGGAGAGCCACCGCCAGGTCTGACATGGACTCACACAGCTACAACAGTTGCCGTACTAAATTTGACTGCCACTGCAACCACTTCCTGATATGGAAGTGGTTTTCCATATCATACACCAGTTTTCCAGAGCAAGGCAGAGGAAAGCGTGTGTCAACATACACAGCCACCTTTCATGGAGGGGTATCCGTGTGCACATGTCATTCGCTCATGGAAGGAGACACGTATCCGCTGAAACCAGGAATGGCTGACAACGCATTGATCTTCTGCAGTAACAGGGCCCACACATGAAGCTTGTTCATGCGGAGACGCGATTTGAGCTCTCCGACCTTTGTGGAGAGCCCTCCACAGTTCCACTGAAACACACTGCGATAACTTGTAGTCGCCATCTTGATTATGAGTCCAGGTGTCTCAAAAGCACCGATGTCAGGTTAGATAACTGAGTTACCATAAACCTCGTTAATGATGTCGAAGAGCCTTCAGGCAGGCAGCAGAAGACTTATGGGAATCAATGAATGACACAGGAGTGTGGGACATAATCGTTGGCGAGGCAGACTTTATATTGGCGGTCTGGGATTCCGTTGCTCTCCTACGACGAGCAAGAAGTTCACGATGTTTGCAGAGCTTATAGACCTCCGCTAAAAGCCGTTCAATTTGATTGTCAGCTGCAGTCACATCATCATGCAGAGGTTCCTTCATGTTCTTCACGTTTGTACCCTGTTTGTGACAACATTGTGTGCTCACTTTAGCGCTGTAAGCACGTGGCGTAGAGGTAGCCGGTGGCTCGGTCTCAGGTAGCGGTAGTGAACTGACATGTTGAGACTATTGCCTCTGTATCCCACGACGGAACTTTTGAGTTGCTTTCTGTTTTGTTGGGCAAGTTGGAAAGGTGATCTTACGATTATTAGCCTTGCAAAGTCCGCACCGGTAAGATATTTTCTCCTCGCGTAGCTTCATCTGGTGGGGTAAAAGCGCAGGCCCTATGCATATGGCCAGGTCGGAAGCAGCTATAAGAGTACACAACACTTGGTTTATATGTTCGAGGGCGTAGAATAGGCGAGTTGCGGGAGTCAGAGGGCCTTGCAAAGTGTCGATGCAAGAGCGCCCCTTTCCCATGCGACGAGCTTAGACCACACGATGGATAGGGCAGTAGATCTCACGCTGAAGGGAAGCCTGGTCCTCGTCAACGCCTACGTTGTAGACAATACAGCATTGGAGGTCGGAACCGTCAACAAGATAAACCTGGACCGGAACCGAGACTTCGCTGGTTACTGAAATTATGAACCAGACAAAGGACGGGACATAGGAAAGAAGAGGACAGGACAAGGACAAGGAACCAGCCTTGTCCTGTCCTCTTCTTTCCTCTGTCCCGTCCTTTAGCTGGTTCAGTATGAACCCTTACCAACGTGTTCAGTCGTCAACCTTACTGAAATACACTTAAGTATCTGCAGACACTCAACAGCAGACAAACTCGGAGGTCACACAGTAATGGCATTCGACTTCTTTCTGGCTGTGACACCACGGAAATCCTTGGCTCCAAGACATGCATCCTAGTTCGCCTGAATAACTCTATTCGGTATCTCAGTAAGGCACTTGGTTGTCAGAGCTTTAATGGTCACTTATAGAATGCTGATCCGGGTGTCGAATATACCGGGTGAACAGTCGTTGTGCAGGAACGCTTGCCTTGTGAACTGTCGTTTGCGGAAGATGATTCCGGTGCACTGTCTTTTGAAGGAAGCTTCTGAGCACCACGCTGAGTCGTCAGTCCAGATGGTGGCGCTAAAGACATATTCATTGGCATGCTCGGCTGCTCACGCACATTCAATTATCGTCTATTTTCATAATGCGGCTGGTGCCAGACTTGGGCCTCACAACGAGCAACGTAAGCCTAAGACGGGACGAGTATTGAGTGCCTTGATGTAGCTGCAGTGCTGTCGGGTGGTACTGGAAGATTGCACAAAAGTGCCAGCGGAAGGCACTCTATTGGCCTCGAGATCGAGCAGAGTCTCCACCTAGCGTCATAGTGGCGAACCCTATCCAGTGTGGATGGGTGTTCGCGTTGCGTGCAGGCCCGCAGTGATTTCCGTACGTGGGCGCGTACGGCGTGTGCAAGAGTGATTTTTGTTTGTTGCACAGTTCCTGTGCGCTTTTGCTGACTTATTTGCCAATCACAAAATAAATGTGAACAGGCTATTATATACTTGTCCATACGAGTATGTCACGCTGGAAAGGACATCATCAGTTGCGCTATTGAGATTCTTTGTCATGCGGTGTCTCAAACGAAGCGCTGCTGTCGTTAGGCGCCGTGTCAAAGCTAAACAGGTTGCTGCCGTCAATACAACTTCATGCAAGCGCTTTAAAATCGTATATTCCTGTTTCTGTTTGGAGTATCATAACTACTGAAACATGCGACAGCAGACTGCTGCATAGAAAAATCCAGTTTGAACAAGCCACTCTGTGCAGTCTGTACCCACGATAGAGTTGTCCGAGTGCCTTTTTTCTTTTCCTTTTTTTTTTTTTTTTTTTTGCTGTTCAACCTTTGTCGTGTGCCTCAGTGGTAGGGCGCTCGACTACTGATTTCGAGAACGGGGGTTCGGTCCTGATCGTTTCGAAAGGTGCTCCTCGGCTGTGGGATTTGACTGCACGTTAAACAACCCCACGTGGTCAAGGACACCGAGGCCCGCCCCTACATCATCCGTCATATAGCCAATGTTGCATGGCGCCTTAAACCCATATATGCATTTCATTTCTTTTTTTTTTCTTTTTTAGGATTCTGCTCATCCGTAACTGTGGTAATGAGCACGTTTCGCTTTAGAGAAATGTTGGAACGTTTGAGAAACAAATCTTCGCAGCACCTGTTACACCAAATATTTCATAATACACGTAGATCAACGTACACTGGTAGCCCATTAGAATCATTAGGATCCTTTTTCGTCTGTGCCTTTCGAGGAAACTGGACGCTTCTGATTAGGGGAGTAAAATAGCTTCATACGTGCTTCATACCTTTCCTCTGCGGCGAGGTTTCCTGCACAGTATCGGCGTAATCTCATTTTTGGGGAATACTTGTGCTTGATTGTCTAGCCAGAGTTGATGTCCACTCAGTCTACGGCAACGCGCTGGGCAGTACGCTGTCAGTGCTACATTTAACCTGCGTAATTGTCGAGTCAAGTACGATATACTGAACTAGGCTTCCTCAATTCATTCTAAAGTACTGCAGATCAGAGCGCGACCATTGTATCTCAATGGGCTTGACAATAAATTAACCTGTCTCACTCGTATAAGACATGCGCACGCTGTTGAAAAGGCGATATGTCATGTTCAGGCCCAACTATCAGGCCTATGAGTGCCGTAGAGCGCAAAAATCCTACAAAATAGCTGATTCTGGACAATGACTATGTTATAAGCTCTGCGTAGTATGCATTTTTATTTGGTTTCGCATGTGCAAAGACTGTACTGTTATGCCTTTTTATGCCTTTCTTTTATTACTGTTTGATTTGATGCTTAACTTACTTGCTCAGCTCGATTTAAGTTGCAAAATAATGTTACTTTTATTATCAACTTATTTATAGCCTACGTTCAATTTAGCTTACTGTGAATTATTGCTGTTTTGTATATTATTCTTTATCTGTCATTCATACGAAGTCCCGATACAGTCGCTGACTCTGGAACCTCCTCCTGTATGTATATGCTGGAATGTACACAACGCAGATATAATAAAATTGAATTGAATTGAAAAGCGATTCCAGTAAATCTATAAAGACAGGTAGTTGCGTGCCTTGCTTTCCGAAATTTCGCGCATTATTATTATTTTTTTTGCTGCATTGAAGAAATCCACGGATTTTTTTCTGCAATATTGGAACACCCTAAACAATAAATCGCTAATGAATTGCATGAGGCACGTTTTCATCGCCAACAAACCCGCCGTAAACTCGGAAGCAGACCTACGCCGCGTGCGTTTCTGCGAGCGCCTCCGCCTGCTGATCCCCGCTATCGGAGCGACAGTGGCGCCACCTCTAGGTCGATCTCGCGGCGAATACGCTCTGCATTTTCTGTGCTGCTTTTGAAACGTGTTTAAGTGTACCATGTGTACGCCATTCTACCGGACCAGCTCGTGTTCCTTTCGTACACGGGCTCCGACATGTACCTGAATCCTGCCCGCAGACGCCGCGATTTTTTATAGGTTACAAGCACTACCAGACATCTAAAAGCTGATTTGGCGGTAACCGCGGTTAGCGGTAAGACTGCTGTTGGATCCGCCACGTCGGCTTACCGCGGCTTCGCGTAACCACGGTTGACGCTGCTCGTGCCCGGGACATGCAGCAGACGACGCGCGTCGGTTTATGTCGTCACCGGCTGCGCCGATTGCCAGATCAGCAAGCTGTTCACGAAGAAACGCAAATACCAGTTTTAAAAATATCGGCAGCTCCGATGGAGCTGAAAATTTGATCTAGGTGCAGGGTACGTTATGAATACGATGCAATTAAGAGTTTATATTCCAAATTTGGTGTGATGACCCCTTTAGCAGTCACAACAGCAAAACAGTGCTCTGTTTGAAGTTCAGGAAGAAAAAAAAAGTTGATTAACAAAAGCGATTTAGTATTCTGCCGTAATTCCACAACCTCACCAAAATTGTGGGCCTATATGTATGTATGTATGTATGTATGTATGTATGTATGTATGTATGTATGTATGTATGTATGTATGTATGTATGTATGTATGTATGTATGTATGTATGTATGTATGTATGTATGTATGTATGTATGTATGTATGTATGTATGTATGTATGTATGTATGTATGTATGTATGTATGTATGTATGTATGTATGTATGTATGTATGTATGTATGTATGTATGTATGTATGTATGTATGTATGTATGTATGTATGTATGTATGTATGTATGTATGTATGTATGTATGTATGTATATATATTGTGAAAGAAGGCTAGGTTGAGACGGCAAGGTCGTGACGGCAAGGCCAGCGATGCCTTGTCTAGCGTTTTAATCCGGTGACAAAACCCAGGCGCGTGCCGGAGCCGGCGCCGCGGGACGATGCTGATGGTATGTACAAATGAAAGAGGAAGATCATGGCATGTACAAATTAAAGAACATCCACGGAAGGCTCACACAATCTGCCCGGGGGGTCGGAAGCGGCCAGCCTGGCCGCTCCTAACTAACCGATGCATCGCGGCGCACAAACGGTTTCAGGCGAGACACATGAACAATTTCAGTTCCACGGTGGCGTCGATCAGCTGGGGGATCAACAGGCGTCACTTTGTAGTTCACTAGAGAAGTTTGGCTTATGACCTCATAGGGACGTACGTAGCGGTGGTGGAATTTGTCACTAAGGCCAGGGGTGCGCAATGGTGTGTAAATCAGTACTTCGTCACCAGGACGAAAAGAGACCACTCGATGTGGAGAATCATAGCGAGTCTTGCGGACTTCCTGGCACGCTGCCGTGTTGAGGCGGGCAAGATGACGGCATCTGGCCACACGAGATAAAAAATGGGTAGGTACTGATGTGGAGTTGTCGGGCGTAGAGAAGAAGGAAGCGTCGAGAATTGTAGTGGGAGGACTGCCGTAAACAAGGAAAAAGGGAGAGTAACCGGTAGTTCGCTGTACTGCTCTATTATAGGCGAATGTGACGAATGGTAGAATAGTGTCCCAATTTCGATGATCTGGTGTGATGTACATTGGTATCATGTCCGACAAGGTGCGATGAAATCGCTCAGTCAGACCGTTAGTCTGGGGATGGTAGCTTGAGGTTGTCTTATGAAGGGTGGATGAGGCGTGAAGAACTTCGGCAACGACTTTCGATAAGAAGGCTGTACCGCGGTCACTTAGGAGCACCCGAGGAGCGCCATGACGCAGTACAATTGATTGCAAAAAGACATTTGCTACTTCTTCAGCGGAACCAGTCGGTACAGGTGCTGTCTCAGCGTAGCGTGTGAGGTGGTCGACAGCTGTTATAATCCAATGGTTACCCCCATAGGAGAGAGGTAGGGGACCATATAAGTCGATGCCGACTACGTCGAATGGCGTGGTGGGACAAGGAAGAGGTTGTAGAAGGCCAGCGGGCGAATAAGTCAGCCGTTTGCGACGTTGGCACAGAGGGCAGGATGAGACGTATTTGGCAACGGTGGAAGATAAGCCAGGCCAAAAGAATCGTTTTCTCACGCGGTCGCAGGTTTTGTCAAAACCAAGGTGACCTGCAGTAGCGTCATCGTGGAAAGCCGCCAGTATACGTGGGCGAAGCACACGCGGCGCGACTGGGATCCAGCGAGTTCCATCAGGGCAATACACGCAGCGGAGTAAGATGCCATCTTCGAGCTTGAAATTGCGAAGCTGTCGGCGAAGCCTAGCATTGGGAGGGTCCGAAGCGCCGATAAGGCGGTCGATGATAGGACGGCAGTAGGCATCGGCTAATTGCTGTGAGCGGAGAGCGTGCTTGTTCTCAGAGTCGTCAAAACAAACGGTTGTGATATAAGCCGGGCAAAGAGATGGTCGGCTCTGGTCAGAGGTGGAAATGAATTGGGAAGAAAAGCAGCAAGTGGATTTCGAAAGGGTACAGCGAGAGAGAGCGTCGGCGTCTTGGTGTTGGCGACCAGATTTATAAGTGACGTCGAAATGATATTCTTGCAGGCGTAGAATCCGGCGTCCAAGTCGGCCTGTCAAATTTTTGAGTGAAGACAACCAGCAAAGAGCATGGTGGTCGGTCACAACTGTGAAGTGCCGACCGTATAGGTAAGGGCGAAGTTTTTGGACAGCCCAGACGACAGCAAGACACTCCTGCTAGGTAATGGTGTAGTTTTTCTCAGCTGGAGTGAGAGTCCGACTGGCAAAGGCAATCACTTTCTCACGCGATGTTGCATCACGCTGCAGAAGTACAGCGCCAAGACCGTGACCACTGGCATCGGTGTGCAGGATAGTTGGAGCGCTGTCACTGAAGTGGCCAAGAACAGGATCTGATGTGAGGGCGTGCTTGAGGTCATTAAAAGCAGTTTCGCACTGCTCAGTCCACACGAAAGGGCTGCGTGCTTTTAGTAGCTCATGAAGTGGTGCAGCAATAGTTGCAAAATGCCTTATAAAACGCCGGAAATAGGACGCGAGGCCGAGGAAACTGCGCAAATCTGTAGTCCGTTGTGGACGAGCAAAGTTCAAGACCGCGATTATTTTTTCAGGATCGGGACGAATGCCGTCATGGCTGACCAGATGTCCCAATATTCTAATTTCCTTCTGTGCAAAGTGGCACTTCTTGGTGTTGAGCTGAAGGCCTGCCGAAGCAAGACAGGTGAGGACTTCATTCAGGCGCGTGAGATGGTCATTAAAGGTTGCCGAAAAGATAACAATGTCGTCCAAGTAACACAAACAGGCTCTCCATTTTAAGCCACGAAGTACAGTGTCGATCATTCTTTCAAATGTCGCTGGTGCGTTACAAAGTCCGAAAGGCATAACATTAAATTCGTAAAGGCCATCGGGTGTTGCGAAAGCGGTTTTTTCTTTGTCGTCCTCGTGCATAGGTATTTGCCAATAACCTGAGCGAAGGTCCAAGGTCGAGAAATATTCGGAGCCTTGGAGGGAGTCAAGGGCGTCATCAATTCGCGGCATCGGATATACATCTTTGCGGGTAATTTTGTTGAGTGCGCGGTAATCAACGCAAAAGCGTACCGAGCCGTCCTTTTTTTTAACTAGCACTACTGGGGAGGACCATGGGCTTGTTGAAGGACGAATTATATTGCGATGGAGCATGTCATTTACATTTTCTTCAATTACTTTTCGTTCAGAGAGGGAAACCCGATAAGGCTGTCGGCGAATGATAGAGTTACCTTCAGTAATGATGCGATGGTGCGAAACACTAGTCCGTCCCAGAGTGTGGAAGTGGCATCAAAAATGGCTTGTTGGTGTCGAAGCAATGTGAGCAGTTCTTGGCGTTGGTTCGGCGGGAGTTTAGGATTAATAGTCTTTGCGAGAACAGAAAAAGAGACGTCTGACGAAACACGTTGCTGAGGCGGAGGGGCGGTGAGCACCATCAGGGAAAAAGGTTGAACATCCACCATACAATTCAGAGAAGTTCCTTTTGGGAGCACGAGGGATTCACGTGAAGTGTTAGTGGCCACTACTGTCGCTGAGCCGTTGTGGAACCGGACAAGACTTGACGGGAAGGCGATGCCGCGTGGAAGATGACTATATGATGGTGCTATGAGTACGTCCCCGTCAGTGATGTGGTCAGAAACAACAGTAAGCAGTTTTTCGCACTGAGGAGGCAAAACAGTATTAGCGGTGGCAACGAGGGGATGATATCGTTCAGAAAAGTCAGATGAAAAATCACTGTCTGTCATATGGATAACACGGTCACCACAAGAAATTAACGCTGAAGCGGTTGACAAAAAATCCCATCCGAAAATCATGAGATGCGCACAAGGTGAGAGCACAGCAAACTGCACATGATGGCGGATGCCGTCGATAACAACTCGTACGGTGCACTTCGCTGAAGGGCGCAAAGGGACGTCATTGGCTCCACGGAGTTCAGGCCCATCATATGGGGTTGTCACTTTTCGCAAACAGTAGCACAAATCAGCGTGAATGACAGAAATTGCCGCCCCTGTATCAATCAAAGCTTCAACCAGTAAACCTTCAGCGATAACAGCAATCACGTTATACGGGCGATCAGGAGGACTTCTAGTAAGTTTGCAGAGTGCAGTTTGACCTCCGGAAACTGCAACACTTAGTTTTCCGGATGGCGGACTGGGAGAGCGGTTGCGGGGCGAAGAGGGGAAACTGAGCGGCGGTATGGGGATATGGACCGGCGTCGGGATACATGGTTCGCACGAGGCTCAGAGGAAGATACTGGAGGTGGGGAGGATCGTCGAGGCGGGCTTGGAACAGACCGGCGTTGATAATATGAGGTTGAAGGCATGTCGCATTCGAAGGTGTCGTAACCACGGCGCTCGTTCTGAAGGCGGCGACGACAGAAGCGGGATATATGTCCTCTAATACCACAGTAATAGCAGACTGGTCGGGGGGGACGCCAAGGTGCGTAATTGGGTTGTGTAGGTTGAGCCGTCGCCATTGCATTGACGTGATTGTATGTTGGTGCTGGTTGGGGCGGGGGAACCAAAGAAGGGGGGGATCCATCCATCCAGCGACGTGCGCGTAGGTCGGCGCTGGGCGGATTGCAGAAGGTTCGGATGTCATAGGGCGGCTGATAGTAGCTAACTCTTCGTTAATCATGTTACGGAGAACGGCGTCATTAGGAGGTGCGGAAGAATGATCGCACCCATGTCGACAGAAAGGATTGAGGGCTTGAAGCTCCTCGCGGATGATTGCTCGAATCATTGCCCGCAGATCAAGGTCAGCAGAGGTCGGACCAGTTGCGAAACCGGGCTGTAATCGAGAGGACTGCAGCTGGTCGAGGCGTTGACAGGTCGTAATAATTGAATCAACACTTGAAGGATTCTGGGCAACTAAGGTGCGATATGACATAGCATTGATCCCTTTTAAGACGTGGTGCACACGTTCGAGTTCCGTCATGGTGTGACTAATGCGTCGACAAAGTGCAAGAACAGCCTCTATGTAAGACGCATATGATTCATCGGGACCTTGAAGGCGGGAAGCGAGCTTGTTTCTCGCGATCTCAGTCCGAACTGCCGGGTCGGCGAAGTATTGTCGGAATTGCTGTTTGAAAGTGATCCAGTTAGTAGTGTGGGGTTCGCGATTAATGAACCAGTTTCTGGCGACCTCAATTAGATAGAACGAAACGTTGAGGAATTTTAAAGCATCGTCCCACCGGTTATAGGCACTGCAGCGTTCATATGTGTCAAGCCAGTCATCCACGTCTTCGTCACGACGACCAGCGAACAGCGGTGGGTCGCGTTGACGTGTGGGCAGAGTCGGAGGCATCGGTGCAGCTGAGGTAGAGGGTCCGGCCGGGTCGGGATTGCTCTCGGTGGGCGTGATTATGGTGGTAGTTGCCAAACGGCGACCGGAACGTAGCTCCAGCGAGAGGCAGCAAGGGGATCGAATTCGACCTCCACCACTTGTGAAAGAAGGCTAGGTTGAGACGGCAAGGTCGTGACGGCAAGGCCAGCGATGCCTAGTCCAGCGTTTTAATCCGGTGACAAAACCCAGGCGCGTGCCGGAGCCGGCGCCGCGGGACGATCATGATGGTATGTACAAATGAAAGAGGAAGATCATGGCATGTACAAATTAAAGAACATCCACAAAAGGCTCACAATATATATATATATATATATATATATATATATATATATATATATATATATATATATATATATATATATAGCCTGATTGCTAGGTAAACACGCGGCTGCACCGAAAGGTCAAACGGTGGTCGAGAAGGCGAAGCGCGCAGTTGAGTGACAGCGAGGAGGTGACGCGCATGCGCAGTGGCGCGCGGCTGCGCCGAAAAGTCAGGCAAAGGAGAAGGCGGCAGCGGCGAGGAGCGACCACCTGCGCGATGCGTGACATCACTCGGTTTCGCACATGCACATAGCTCACCAGTCCGGCTCACACGAAGCTCGGCTCTGACACGCGTAGTGAAACTTTTCGCTAGAAGACACACACAACTGCGCTGTTGTATGTGTCCCTAGTCCTTTTGTCCTTGTCTGCCAGCGCTGCGACACCATAATGCTTGACAACCACCACCAACTAGCCCAGCAGCATACCCTACATACAGTTTTAGTTGTAGTGAGAACGAGGAGCGACCACCTGCGCGGTGCGTTACGTTACTCGGTTTCGCGCATGCACATAGCTCCCCAGTTCGCCTCACATGAAGCTCGGCTCTGACCCGCGTAGAGAAGCTTTTCCCTTCGAAAGGGAGAAAGTGTACCCTCATTGCAACTTCCATTTCAAGGTGTGACTGCAGCACGCGGCGCCCCCTGTTGTCGAATGTCGCATTGCTAAAATTTTAAGCCGCCGGGGGTAAGAAGAGAGAACAATGCTCAGTAAACAGTAAATAAATAAAAATTAACATTTTCTCGCTTTCGCAAAATGTTTCAAGAGCCAGAGAGGAGCCTTCTGTCTTCCTGCGCATGTTTGGCTCAATCTCCGGCAAAATTTTTGTGTCGAAGTCAACCCTTTTGCCCCAATCCGCTGGATCACTGCACGTCGCTTTCTGTTCAATTGTCTGAGAATAGCTTTCTCCTACTTCACCCTTTCTGTGAAATTCTTCGTTTCCGACACCTATGAAGCCATGCTCTCGAAGCAGAGTCTTTTCCATACCACTCCCCGGGCCTTTTCTTCAGGATGACCCAGTCCTTGCATATGGCTTCGGATGACGGCCGACCTGTGAGTAGTGTGCACCCATTCGTTTCCCAAAACACTGCAAGTCATGGTTTCGCCGATACTCTTTGGGAACAATTGCGCACGAATTTTCGCCCCTGGCATTTCACCCTTTTTCGAGTTTGTGGACGGAAACTCATTTATTATTATGCTTAACAACCACGCGACACTAACCACCATGACAAGCGAGATAACGTAAAAAAAAAAAAACGCACGCCCGAACAGGGGCTCGAACCCTGGACCGTTAGGTTAAAAGCCTAACGCTCTACCGACTGAGCTATCCGGGCGACACAATTCTCCACACGTGCACGTTTGGGCGCTTGTTTAACACACTGCCCAAAATTTTGTTCATTCTGTGGAATAAAGTAATGAACCTCATTTTTTTACACATTGTTTATCATCATGTAACAACCAACAGCAAATTTTAGAATAAAGAGACCAGATCGGTTAAGAGACTAGGGTAATAATGTGGTGCGAGTACCCATGCTCTGAGTGACTAACACACCCCTCGCCAATTCCTTTCAGCATTCCGTGCGTGCGCATTGTCGCTTCGCAATTACCCTATTGCCCGAACCGAATCTGCTGCAAAGCTCGCAAATATTTTCACAGATATTCTATCAGTAGGTGTTTAGTTCTTGAATATTTATTTTCATGAACGCGCCCTGTGCGTTTTCAATGGCAATATGATTTTTCTTTTGTGAGCGCTGGACGTTCAGAAACAAAATTTTGATGCGCTTTAGCAATATGTTCAAATTATAACAGTTCGCTCTAAAACTATTTTTTAATTTTCTACACTTGCTTCACCATTGCTTGAAATTGCGTAGCATTGGTTTTCTACGGAGGGTCTAAATTAATCGCTGTAAGCTTTGGAGAAACTTGAGAAGTAACATTCCGTTGCGACGCCTAGAACTTTTATATCGGTTTGATCAAAAAAAGTGTCTTTGGATTTTACACTGATTACACCGTTGCCTCACAAATATCTTCGAAAACACAGCCTATTTTTTCTGTGCCGGTTTTAACTGCTATCTGCGAGCACCTGAAAAAAGAACATTAAAAATAATGTGTTTCTTCATATATCGGCAGCACAGATAAATCGTATCTACTTGTGCATAACATTATCATAAAATGTGATTCGCAATTAAATGGTTTTCCAGAATACTGGACATGAGTGCACGTTCTAATCAGCATTTTTAATTGCGATAGGATTAAGCTGAACGCTACTACCATGAGCAAACTCTTACCTTGTTTGCAGCTGCATAGCATAGCTACGACACTTCTGTAAGCATCTGGACCGATAGCTGCATTTGCCAGCAGGTGCCGTAGAAAAAAGCTGCTTATAAACAATTGGACAGCGCAGGCCATCCGCTCTCCCTCAACCGAAGAGGGACCTTCTGACATTCCTCCCAACTTGACGGGAATAACTGTTTATTTAGACCACACCCCAATTCCACAACCTCACCAGAATAGTGCATCCCAATAATCACCAGTCTAGAAGCCACAGCAGTGGGTTCTTTATATTTCAGTCCTGCTTGACATTGACACATTTTTGCCGTAAATAAGAGATTATGTGTCCCATGTCCTAAATTCAGAAAGCTGGTTTGGTCTACTATTTTGATCACCTGTCTTCTATCGTCGTCTTTTTGCCTTAGATATCCGTTATAGCAAGTTTAGCGCGTTCCCGTTCACCTTATGTTATATATTATTAATTGGTTGACCGAACATCATCAGGCGCCTTTAACTCTCGCCCACATTGCATACATTTTGGTGAGTAAAATATTCATGGACATAGTGGCCGAGCTGGTACCTAAATTCGAGTAACACATACAGCTTTTTCTTATTCAACCGTGTATGATATTGCCGGGGCATAATTTCCATCAGCGATGAATGCTGAGCAAGATAGTAGCAAACTCGATACATACTTTCAGCTTCCACATGTCAAGAGAAACACACAGAAGCAAAAGAATTATGTTGACTGTTCATATAGTGCAAAGAAAAAAACTTTACCACCCGAACACGTGCTCGAACCCTGGACCATCGGGATAAAACCCTAACGCTCTACCGACTGAGCGATCCGGGCGTTGTTTTTATTAAGCTATCCGAGTTTTCTATTTTGATTGCTGTGACGATCCCTCCCATGTGTCCCCGCCAGAGCGTCTTCTCTACGGCAGCCGAACCGGTCTGCGTGGGCGAAGAAGCGAGAAGGGAAAGAGTTAATAAACGCTCTCGCCGCGTACAGCCAACCCCATAACAATTGCCTAATAATTTATCATCCTATTTTACACATAAAGAACATTACTCCACACACACACACACACACACACACACACACACACACACACACACACACACACACACACACACACACACACACACACACACACACACACACACACACACACACACACACACACACACACACACACACACACACACACACACACACACACACACACACACACACACACACACACACACACACACACACACACACACACACACACACACACACACACACACGCACGCACACACACGCACACACACAGACAGAATATTACGCGGCAAATACAACATGGGTTAAAACCACGCGATTTTGTTTGCGTGATCCATTGCAAATCAGTCATTTGCAGCAGCACTTCCATTCTCGAAAGCCACTCAGGCACTTCGTCTTGTGTCTTGAGAACTTCGATAACACTCACGATGGCTTCGCGAAAATACTGCCGTAATTTCCTCGCATCAACGGCTGCATGTCTGAAAGCCATTCTGGATCGCCAGATACTGTGCAGGCCCAATAACGTGATAATGTCCAGCGGTAGCCCATCATCATCGTCAACTGGTAAAAATCGAATTCCGAATGCATCCACGGGTAGGTCTTTTTTAATTGTTCGTTGTAGAATGTCCCAGAAGAAAAAGGCTTCGCAACAGCCTAAGAAAACGTGTTCAATAGTTTCCGGTTTGCGGCATATGAAACAGTGATTTCCCGAAGGTACAAAAAAAAAGCCTCAATTTTTAAATAAGTCTTAACTTCTAGTGTATTGATATGGAGCTTTTAAAAGAAAGTTTTTGTTCCCCCTGGTACAACCATATTTTTTACTCGTTTACGGACAGACTTCCATGGACCTGCACAGTACAACGATCTGTACAATGGGATCGGGAGAAAGACATCGCACAAGTCCTTGTAAAGTTTCTTTCGTATCACAGTTGATAAATATTCAAACGAAAAACGGTCTTGCAATACCCGACGTGCCATGTACACTTCTTTAAGGATTCCGAAAATCCTCCCTTGCATGCTCGCCGAACTTACAACAAAATTTGGTAGCACTCTGTTCAACCTAACTGGACATACAGTTCGTAAAAATGGGTCCTTTGTATCACGAAAGAACATAAAACGGTTAACCACTTGGCGTAAATACAAATGCGCCAAACAAACTCCTCCGCAGAGGACGCGATGAAACAAGCTGGTTCGGCGGGTGCGCTCCCAAGTACTTCACCGTGTGTTCGCCATGTTTGTGTGATTAAGCTATCCGAGTTGCTTGAAGCGATCGTTCACAACAGAGTTCGTTGTGGATAGGGATGAATTATTTGGAAGCAACAGAGAGTTGATGTGCCCCAATATCTCCATATTCTCATTCATGGTGGTAAAAAAATGTGCAATGCAAGTTCGGAAGCAGACATAATTCTAGAAAATCTGTACAAACGCTCAAATATTTAACGGCTACCGCCACGTTGCGAGGGCGCTTAACACTCATATTTTGAATGTTCAGCAAGCTGGCAGGAACACAGGTGGCACAGGTGGACTTTCACCTTCAAGGTGAAAGTCCTTCTTGACTCATATGCGGACGTGCGCTGTGTGCTGTCCACGAGTAACGACATGTGGTATAAGGGAAGTAAGACACATCATTCGGGCTGGTTGCTTCGACCTGTAGTGCAAAAATGTGATCAATGCAAGATGCAATTTCAGGTAGTGGCTTGAGGTCGGTTGTTAACAATTTTGGTCCCGAGTAGTTCACGCATTAACAGTGGTAACCAGTGTGACTTCTTAGCTTCGACGTTAAACACGCAGCAGTTGATGAGGCGAGCATCCAGTAGCCGCACAATTCATGACCAAAATTGTTCTAAAAAAACGCCACATATGGGTTTCTGCCGCGGGTGTGGGCTTATGATTGTACGATGGCGGAACAAATCACAGTACCATCGGTGCAACTCTGAACAATAACCCCTCCCGGTCGCATTATGAAGACCACAGGGTGGCATGCGAAACACCGAAGGTTGCAACATGCTTTTCAGGAGATTCGGCCAAGGAAAGAAGTGAAAAAGGAGATCACGTGGCAGCCGCGATATACAGGTCGCCATGTTCCTTTGAAGTGGCACCCGAAGAAAGAATCATTGCTGCAAGCTCAAGTGAAATGGACCAAACAGCTCCGAAGGAACCACACTGCCCGCCACACCCTAGCGGCGACGTCGTTACACCCGGGCGACTGGAAGGTGCATTGCCAGTGTCGGCCTCAGCGCCGCGTTCTCCTCAGCTCAGCGGGGACGGGACATCCGCGACGGACAGGACCTCGGCAACAACAAGCTTAACGCAGTCTGAAGACGCGAGAGACGTCTGCCAAGAAGAGAAGACTTTTGTGCGTACAAGCGAGGAAGGTCTCGGTGCGGTTGACAGTGGCGGGGCTTCAGACCCTGGTGCGAGTCGAGAGGCAAGGATGAAGGTTGAACCAGAGGTGAGGTTTCAAGTGCGCGAGGCTCGCAAGGCCATCTTCACCTTTTCCGGCATCGGGGCGGTGACCAGTGCACTCGAGACTGAAACCGTAATGACGATGAAGAGCAAAATGTGCGAGGTCCTGTCCAGCTACACCTTCCACGCGGTGTACCGATTTCGTAAATTTTTAGGTGTGACCATGGTCTCTTTTGGTCTGTCTTTCTGCGTGGGAGAGTACGACAACGTTTGTCATTGGCCATTCTGCAAGACCATTTTTTTCAAAGTCCTTCATCCCCAGAGGAAACCAAGCTACATGAAAGGAGAGTTGCATCCTCAACGGGCAGTGCCAGAAGATGCATTTACGAAGCCAGTAGCCGGAACAGAAAACCCCGCCGTGTTCTCTCAAGATTTTGCTTGGGTCAACGTTGTAAAGGCCGGGTTTGTCGCCAACGATGCCCTCTGCTTTCAAGTGTGGTTTGACGTGGTACTGTGTGACTGAAACTTTTTGATGCATAAATGTAAAAGTGCTGTTCCTGAGTCTGTTCTTCGGTTTATCTTCTCGACTGTGAGCTGGTATATCATTGAAGAGCTCATCTTTAACAATAAAGATCAGGAATGAAAAAGCATTTCGTCCTACCGTATTGTTGATTTCGCACTGAAAACGCAAAAAAAAAATTGATTTCATTCTCGGGAAATTAGAAGTATGGAAGTCCGTCCCACTCCTATGTAAAAAGGGCCCCAAATAGGCTTCTGCCGCGCGAGTAGGACTTATGGTTGTCCCATGGCGGAACGGATCACTGTCCCATCGGCGCAACTATTTGGGCCATGACTCTCTTCCCAAACAGGTTTCTGCCCATAAGTGCCGAGCACCAGCCCGGAGGAAAACTTGCACCGAATGAAAACCGGTGAGTACTCAGCGTCACCGGGGATCGAACGTGGCGCCTCCCTAGTGCGAGGCGGATGCTCTACCACAAGGTTATAGCTTTTTTTTTCTTCTTTCTTGCCAACTTCAAAGCCAGATTACACATACAGAATATTACGCGGTACTCGACCGAGTGAGCCATCCTATTCCTTTTTGCTTCCTCTTGGCCGCTAGGCGCGTCCACCCTGCGTCCTCTTCGCGCGCACCCCACTCACGGGGACTGGGAAACCGCCGGCTTTCGCCGCCTTTTCAGGTGCGGTCAGGAGCGCCGCTCACGTATGTAGGTCGCTACAGCATTCCCTCCTTAATGCGTTGCCGACGTTTAGTGCGACGTTTAGAAGCCGGTCCACGCTAACTAAAGTACTGATGCTCCTCTTAATACGCGTGTAGCGCGCTGACCTTGGGTAGTTGTCGTTATGGACCGGCTTTACGTGGTCAGTAGATACAACCTAGCACCGACCTCCAATCTCCAGCATCATTTGTTTTCCCGTGTGGTGGATTACTTTGAACAGACCGTCGTAACGCCGGTTAGAGAGGTCGTTACACGGCATCTTCTCGCGCAAAAACATTGGGAGCAAGACTTCATCACCGAGTGCTCAAGGACGGGTCGCGGTTCTGGCTGACGAGGCGGCGTGGCACTAAGATTTCCCATGATGCCGCTTAGACGGCTTGCGTTGTCAGCATTAGCACCGTGTCTTATGGGAACCATCCTTCTTCAATGGTCAAACCTCATGAGGCGCGGGTTATCAGTCGCATTATTTACCAATTAACTTTAATTTCCCCCTCGGTATCACAGCTCGAACGTCTCGAAGTTTTCTATAGAAAGGGCCTAAGAAGAGTCATTTAAGTTCCTCAGGCGGCAGCGAACAATGAAGTACTTCATCAGTCACTATCGAAAGCACTTAGCCTTTTCGCTTCACAGAGACTGCTAATGCAACTTGGCCGCCTCAGAGAGATGGTAGCTGTGCGATCCCTTATTCAGCGGATCCGCAAGTGATCTGAGTCGAGAGCCTACACTGCACGTAATACTCTTACTTCTCTAGGCATTAATGTTCGAAGCCAAGGAAACGGTTGAAACATCCCTGGTGATTTTCCGACCCTCGACTCTAAGGTTACGATTCCCCATGTGAGAGCAATGAGCAGTTCTCCTTTAGCGGAAACGCGTTCGCTCGCCTTAGAACATTTCGAAAGAGAGAATGAACGCCATGTTCCCATTTTCACTCATGGTTCTGTAGAGATGATGAGAAAATCTAGCTCAGCGGCTTTTTACATTCCTCCTATGGAATATACCTAACTGCACGCTTTACTGAAGTCGTATCCTCCACAACGGCCGAAAGTGTGGCTATTGAGGGGGCTTTACGGAAGCTAGGGTCTTGTCCGGCTCAACCTGTTGTCATCCTAACAGATTCAAAATCTGCCCTTCAAATTTAGAACGTGGGTTCCGTACTGATGCCTTGTCTATGCGCTATTTACGCTTGGTGTAGACTCTGCCCAGCAGAGGCTTTACATTTCCAATGGGTTCCCTCACAAATAGGTGTTACGGCAACGAGGTGGCAGCATCTCGCCCACAAAGCACTGTCGGGTACTTCTTAAAAAAAGTCCCTTAAGATAAAAAAAGACACATCAGAGAAACTGTCCTGAATCATTTTAGCACCCTGTGGAGAGCGCCCCACAAGCCATGTGTTACCAAGGAACTGAGAAGATATCAGGCCACTCTGCTCCATCAAATTCGCACGGGCTCAGCTCGTACTCTTGCCTAGATGCATAAGATGGACATGGCATCGTATCCGCTATGTTCTATATGCGGTGTGTGTGGGGATAGAGAACACTGTTTTAGCGCCAGGGTAAGCGATACCCTGGCGCAAACAAAAAGAGCGAAGACGTCGAGAGAAGCGTCGAGGTAGAAGTGTGGCGCGACCTTCAAAATGGTCAATTAGAGGTCGGATGTTCATGTCAGTCCGCTGCCGAGCCACTATGTCCAATGTGTGCAGGGTACTGAAAAAGCCGCTGTCGTCATCAAGTTCTGGTCCTGTAGTGTGGAGTGGTGCGCGCGACAGCGTGTCGGCGTCCTTGTGTTGACGGCCTGACTTGTACACGATGGTAATGTCGTATTCCTGGACTCGCAAGATCGAACGGGCCAAACGTCCCGACGGATTTCGTAAATTAGCGGGCCAGCAAAGGCAGTGAAGATCCGTTACAACTTTGAAGGGGCGGCCGTAGAGGTAAGGACAAAACTTCATGATGGCCTACACAACAGCAAGGCATTCCTTTTCGGTCGTCGAGTAATTGCGTTCCGCATGCGAAAGAGAGTGCGGCTAGCATAGGCTATAACTCTCAATGCCCTCTTGGTGTTGCACAAATACAGCGCCAAGACCGATGTTGATGGCGTCGGTGTGGATCTCAGTATCAGCCTGTTCGTCAAAGTGCGCAAGAACGGGATAAGTCTGAAGGCGCTGGCGGAGCAACGAGAAAGCCGCCTCTTCTTCTTGAGTCCAATCAAAGGAGGTGTCATTTCTCGTGAGGCGCGTCAATGGTTCCGCAGCGAGGGAGAAGTCAGAAATAAACCATCGATAATAAGCACACAGACCTAGAAAATGCTGGACAGCTTTCTTGTCAGTAGGAGTAGGGAAACTGGCGACGGCTGCGGTCTTGTCGGGGTCGGGACGAACGCCGCCAGCGCTTACAGCGTGACCCAGACACTTCAGCTCTTTATAACCGAAATGGCATTACTGGGGATTCAGTGTAAGGTCAGCCGGATGTAGCGCTCTGAGAACAACCCACAGGCGCAGATGTTGTTCAAACGTTTCGGAAAAGACAACATCATCCATGTATACAAGGCAGCATTGCCACTAGAGGCCAGTGAGGACAGTGCCGATCATCCGTTGGAACGTTGTAGGCGCTGAGCACAAGCCGAAAGGAAGCACTTTCAATTCATACAGGCCATCGGGCTTAACGAAAGCGTTTTTTTTTTCACAGTCCCGTTCGTCCATTTCAATTTGCTAATAACCGCTCAAGTCAATTGATGAAAAGTACTTAGTGTGCCGCAGTCTGTCAGGGGAGTCAACAATTCTTATCAATGGGTCGACATCGACACAGAATCGAAGTGTGCTGTCCTTCTTGACTAGAACGACAGGAGAACACCACAGGCTTTGGGAAGGTTGAACAAAGCCATCTTCAAGCATCTCCTGCACTTGCGAATGGATAACTTCCCGTTATTTGGTAGAAACGCGGTAAGGCTTCTGGCGGATTGAAAGAACGTCATAAGTATTGATTCGGTGTTGCGTTAGGGGCGTTTGACAAATTTTCGATGAAGACGCAAAGCACTGTTTAAACTCCAGTAGCAGTTGTTCTAGAGCCCGGCACTTGACTTCGGACAGATCGCAGTTGATGTCTATGCCCGCGAGAGGTTGGTTGTCAGGGACGCTCGGTGGATGGTTGTTAGTAGCGGGTCCCGTGGACTCAAAACAGACTGGACCATTGACTACAGCGTCAGCGGAAGAGATGGCAGTTCCAGGCAAAAGGTGCCGCTTTTCCGGAGAAAATTTGGTGACGAGGATTGCAGACCGGCCTTCGCGAATCGTAAGCAAGCTGCGAGCGACACAAATGGCTTGACTGAGAAGGAACGACCGGTTAGGTTCGGTGAATGCGTCGCCATCGGGATATTCGGCACAAGCGACGTCAGCCAAAACACTGCTTGTGGCGGAAGCGTGACAAAGTCAGCGGAAATGCGAAGAGCGGCACTTCGGGGGCTGGAGTTATTGCGTTCGGCAGCTGGTTCTGTTGAAAACGTGACGATTTGGTTCCAGAGGTCGATAACTGCACCAAATTCCCGCAGAACGACGATGCCGATGATGAGATCCCGAGAGCAGTCGCACAGCACGATGAAACTAACTACGAACGTGGACTGGCTTATCTCAACACGAGCAGTGCACATACCCTTGGGCGTAACGCGATGACCACCGGCAGTTCTGAGGTGCACTCCAGGCCAAGGGGTAATCACTTCTTTTAAGGACAGATGCTCATCGTGCATTTCAAATAGAGTAATCGGCGCCTGTGTCCACTAACGCACTGACTCAGACCCGTCGATTACCACAGGAATGTCCAAAAAACCACGGTTATTTAATTTGGGTGCAGGCGTCGTCATTTCTTGGTTGGTTCGTAGCTGCGGCAACAGGAGGTCTTCAGCACAGCGCTTCCCAGCGACCTCACCCCCGAAGGTCGCTGGTTTCAGTTTTCCCGGCGAGGACTAGGGAGTCGATCTTGTGCCGCTGGCGAGAGGTCTTAGGGGTTGAGGAAGAGCGCCTCGGTGGTGGTTAGCGCGACTGTCTCTGCGGACGGGCAGGAGTACGTTGGTCCGCAAGGAAGTTCTCGATTTCCGGAGTGCGCTGACCGATACGGGGCCTCGGAGAATCCACGCGGAAACCCTGCAGGACAAGGCGTCTGTAAAAACAATACCGATAAAGTTCGCCCCGGCTCCCTGCAGTGAAAGCAGGGTGCCCGCCGGTTAGGTGTGCGCCATATGTCAGTCTTCCGACAAAGCTTTCGCTGATCATCATAATACTGCACCGGCTGCACTGATGGGAGCGAGGCTAGAGGCGCGGCGTGTATGGGTGGCGGCGAAGCGGGAGCAGGACACCGTGTAACGTCGGCGTACGTGGGAGGGTGGTAGGCATCAGACAGATGTGGCATGTCGATCGCAGGAGTAGGGCCCTGGAACGCCTGTTGCACCTCCTCGCGAACAAGCGCTGAGATGGAGCTGAACGCAGGCTGCGATGAGGTGCACACTTTCTGCAGTTCTTCATGCACAATCGCACGGATCAGTTCACGCAGTTCATCGGGGTGGTGTGCGACAGGAGTAAATAATGTGACGGCAGTAACATGCACGTGCCGGTCGTAGGTGACGGAACGCTGTTGAAGAACCTTTTCCATCCTTGTGTCCTCAGTTAGGAAGGCAGCCATGGTCGTTGGCGGGTTGCGCGTGAGGCCGGCGAATAACTGCTCCTTAACTCCACGCACTAAGTGACGCAGTTTCTTTTCCTCAGGCATGGCTGGATCAGCTCGTGTGAAGAGGTACGTCGTGTCCTCGACGTACATCTGTACGCTTTCGTTCGGAAGCTGGGCGCGGGAGTGGATGGCACGCTCCGCTCGTTCGCGGCGATCAACGCGAAACTCTCGCCATGATGTTAAAACGTCCTCGCGGTTTTCAAACAAGGTGCGCGCTCCATCCTCGAGACTGAAATAGATATTTCGCAGTGTCGTCCCACTGGTTGAAGGCAGCCACACGTTCGAAGGGAACGAACCAGTCCTCCACATTCTCTAAAAGATCCCAGCGAAACGACATGGGATCCCTCGGGGTCTGCAGGGTATAGTGGGCTTGCGCAGGAACAATGTTTCTGATGGTGCAAGCTCCGGAGGGAGTCCTTGGAGCCTGCGGCTGAAGCATGGTACCGGGGTGTCAATCGGTCTTTTTCGGAGAGCCATATGCGCCACCTGGCAACGTTAGGTGGCAATATTATATCCTGTAAAGGATACAACTCGGAAAGGTGTGTGATGGTCGCTTCCTTCAAGAACGCAGCAGCCCTTCACAGTGTGCTTGAGGACATTGTCTGCCCTAGCGGAAACCAGACATGCAGAAAGGAGGCCTCATGCTTTCCTTTACAATTTCTGCGGGTCACTGATCTTGATTCTATATAGTGACAGGTGGAATGGACTATGTTATACTGTGATTGAACGTGTGCGTAGATGGTAGCTTCAGGAGTGGACTATGTTATGCTGTGAGTGAATGTGTGTATAGATAGTGGCAGCTGGAAGGGACTGTGTTTTACTGTGAGTGAATTTGTGCATAGATGGTGACTTCAAGAGTGGATTATGCTATACAAAGAGTGAATGCGTTCATAGATGGTGACTGCTGGAGTGGAATACGAACTATTAAAAGTGACTGTGCTGATATTGGGGCAGATTTCACAGATATTAGGACTTCTTTTAGCATTCAAGGGATGCTACGGTGGAGCAATTGCCGCATCCCTCATCTGATCCTGTAGCATACAGCAACTCATCTCAAATCGTGTCTCATCTGCGGGTCGTGCGAAAAATTCGCCGGGCAGTCGTATTGCTTTACCATAGACTAGCTCACAGGTGCTGCCGCCAATGTCATATTTCAACGTTGTTCGTATACCATTGTTTCAGCGGCCAGAGCTGCATGCGCACCATTCGTCTAAGATAGAAGGCGCTGCGATCACAGGCCTGTCTTGGAGGTGAATGAGCGCTACTCTATGAGCCCTCTAGCGTCTCGTAAGTAGTACATGGCCTGTGTTGTGCTATTTTGCACTGCGGTACCACCTGAGGGTAGGGAATTTCGGATTTCAGACCCTTCAGATTATTTTTTGATTGTGCGTGCGTATGCTCAGCAAGTGTTGCGTGCCACATGAGCCATGTACTAGCGTTTCAATCGCCCGAAGCCTTGCAGGCATCTGGAAATAGGAAATTGAGGAACCAGCCATGTGTTCACGAAGTTCAGTGTACGTTAAATATTTGGGAACTGCTAATTACACAGAATTCGGGAAATATGGAACTCACGAAAAATCTCGTTCGTAATTCGTGAACGCAGACGGTAGTTCGTTCTTTCACACAGCCGCTCTTGGAGTGTGAGACTCCCTCCGATGCTTGAAAACGGAGCTCCTGCCTGTGCTCCGCATGCGCCTTTGCTGCGGCAGCTGAGCCTGATCGGGACATCACGTTGGAGAACTGTCCAGACCCGGAAAATTACTTAGCTTGGAGCGTTCAGAAAAACGGGGAAACAATATTTACGCAGTGTTGTATTTAGCTTTTTCGGCCGAAACTCCGTCGCTGCACCACATCTATTCAGATGTTGCGCACAGAAACGCGTGGAAAAACTACGTAAATGATATCATGTCAAAATTGTGCCGCAACCATGTTCGGTTATAGCTCCTGGCGTAGTGTAAACCAGTTCGCTTCCCATTTAGCATCCATCTGGTATAGTCATGTTGGAGGCATAGTTAGCGACAGGGATTCGAACCGAGGACACATGAACCTCCCATTGTATGCCCCTGATTGCAAGTGAAGGCGTAGACCTTCGGGAACATGTTTTTTCGTGTATATAGGCGCATAATCACGTGACACAAGGGTGAGATAGTCTTTCTCACTTCTATGCATATACTGCGTTTTTTTTTTTCATTGGGTGGAAGTGAGAGGGAGGACTTGAGACTCCAATGCGCAGAAAAGATGAAAGGACGTGCTGGCAGGCTGGTAAACGCAACGGCGCGTCACCTGCGGAGGGGTGGGGGTGGTAGAAACTTTTATTCCCGAAATACAAATGCTGGAGGCGAAGCCCCCTGCATGACACTTGGGTGCTCTATCACTGAGTAGAAAATCCCTTGAAGCGCAATTCTTTTCATAGTGCAGGGGACCCGGAGATGATGCGGTCAAACGAGTGACGACTCGGTGCTGTCCTCGGCGCATGCGCTTGGGGTGTCTAAACCTCATTCGAGCAAAGCACAGAGCAGTATGCACGCTAGCTTCCTTTTTCTCCCCAAGCAGTGAGGTATGAGCTGCGGCTGTCTGAGCCGCAGTGTGCGCAGCGTGCTAGAGCAATTGGCTCATTCGGCCGCTTTTATATTTTAAGTTACGTCCGTTATGTGAAACTGCTATAGCGACGGAAAATTCTCCGTCCATATGCTAAGCAACGCCTAAGACGGCAACGTTTACGCAAAATTTAGAAAATTTTCTCACATTGACAGTCATTTCCTTTCCGCCATCCTTTCCGCCAGTACAAAACTGGGCACAGGGGGATGCGCGCATATGTGCAAATAGGTCATGCCCAGGTACAGCAGGCGACTAATATATTTGCACACGCATATGGTGACTTGCACATTTCCATTACAATGAGGAAAGTAATCACACGATCCCGACACGCTTCGAAGAAGCACACTGCGGACTCCCAGCTTCTCATACCAGACGCGCCAACAAACCGCCGGAAAAAAAAAAGAATGAAAGCAAAAACATTGCGAACGCTCAGAATTGGCGCGAACTCTACAATTCCGGCATCGAGCCTTTTGACTAAGCAAAGCGCCTCTCTCCAGAGGAAGGCTGCTGCACCAGAGATGTGTATGTGACGTATGCGCTACGTCAACCACGTGTCACGTGATTACGCCCCATGGAGCTCAAGACCTGCAGAAATACCCACCCGTTATAAAATGACGTGTGTTCAGGCACGGAATGAAAATGTGCTATATCAAGTGTTCTCACCCCTCCCATTAATGCGAACTAAAGCGTCGTTCTAATTTCTTATATAGTGTTTGCGTAGTTGACTAAAAACAAATACAAATAAAAAGGCCTGCATATACAAGCAAAAAGCTTCAGTTATGCTTGGTTTGACGTCATGGTTATGGTTCGTAGCGTAGCTGGTATTCTATACATTGTTTATCTATAGGCGTAGACTTGGTTACCCAATGGCATATGTTTACGAGTTTAGCTTAGGCTTTAGCATTTTTTCGCTGTTGTGCAGCCAACTCCTGATAGAGTACCGCAGGATCGGTCGAATTTAGTCTCTCAGCTTTTCTGCGTAGTCTAGCAGCAGCCGCACTCTCCTTCCCTTCGCACGCCTATTCTCTGGCAAGCGCGTTATATAGCCTCCTTGCGCATGCGTAGTAGCGCGCAGCGCGTCAGTGGTAAACGCGCGGATGCAACGAATGGTCAAACGGTGGGCGAGGAGGCGAAGCGCGCAGTTTTAGTCACAGCGAGGAGGCGACGCACATGCGTAGTAGCGCGCGACTGCGCCGAAAAGTCGGCCATGGCGATGGCTGCGGCAGCGGCGAGGAGGGACCACCTGCGCGGCGCGTGAGGTCACTTGGTTTTGCGCATGCGCATAGCTCACCAGTTCTGCTCACACGAAGCTCGGCTCTGATCCGCCAAGTGAAGCTTTTCGCTCCAAAAGGGAGAAAGTTTACCCCCATTTCAACTTACATTTCAAGGTGTGACTGCAGTACGCGGCACCCCCCTATGGTCGAACGTCGGATTACTAAAATTTTAAGCCACCGCGGGTATGAAGAGAGAGCAGTTCCCAGGAAACAAGGAACATTTTCCCGCGTCTCCAAAATATTTCATGAGTCAGAGAGGAGCCTTCTGTCTTCCTGCGCATGCTTGGCTCAGTCTCAGACACAATTTGTGTGTCGAAGTCAGCCATTTTGTTTCAAAGCGTTCGGCCACTGCACGGGGTTCCCTGTCCATTTGTCTGAGAAAAGCTTTCTACTGTTTCACCTTTTCGATCAAATGCTCGGTTTTCGAAACCTATGAAGTCATGCACTCGAAGCAGAGGATTTTCCATACCACGCCCCTGGCATTTTCTTCAGGGTGAGCCGGTCCTTGCACCTGGCCTCGGATGACGGCCGGCCTGTGAATAGTTTGCACCATTTCATTTCCGAAAACACTGCAAATCATGGTTTCGCTGATACTCCTCACGAACAATTGCGCACGCATTTTTACCCCTCGCATTTCACCCCTCGTCGAGTTTGGGGACGGAGACTCATTTTATATTATGCTTAACAACCACGCGACACAAACCGATACAACAAGCGAGCTAGCGAGCAAAAATAAAAGTTACTCGCCCGAACAGGGGCTCGAACCCTGGACCGTTAGGTTAAAAGCCTAACGCTCTACCGACTGAGCTATCCGGGCCACTGTCCATGAATGGAAACATTCCTGTTTTAAAAATACACGCATTTCGACTCACGTCCACGCTTATGCGCCTGTAAAGTACTGCCCGAAATTATTGCTCATGTTGTGGGAAACAGCATTCAACCTAATTTTTTTTACTTATTTTTTAGCATCATGTAACAACGAGCAGCGAGTTCTGGAATAGGGAGGCCTGATCGGTTAAGAGATTAGGGTAATATAGTGATGCGAGTGCGCATGATTAGGGTGATTAACCCCCTCGCCAATTCATTGCAGCATTCTGCTCGTGCGCACTGTCACCGTGCAATTACCCTATTGCCCTAACCGAATCTGTTCTAAAGCTCGCAAATATTTCTACAGATATTCTGTCAGCAGGCGTTTATTCTTTAATATTCATTTTCAACAACGCGCCTTGTTCCTTTGCAAAGGCAATATTTTTGTTCCTTTTTGAGCGCTGGACGTTCACAAAGAATATTTTGATACCTTTTAGAAATTTATGCAACCTATAACAGTTTGCTCTAAAACTATTTTCCAATTTTCTGCACTTGCTTCACCATTGCTTGAAATTGCGTGGCATTGGTTGTCTACGGAGGGTCTTAATTAATCGCTGTAAGCTTAGGAGAAACTTGAGAAGCAACATTTCGTTGCGACTAGACCTTTTGTATCAGATTGATCACAAAAACTGTCTGAATATTACAGAGTCGCCTCACAAATATCTTCGAAAAGACAGCCTATTTTTCCTGTGCCGATTTCAAGTGCGAGCTGTGAGTGTGAAAAAAAAAAACTAAACAGAATTTTTTTTCTTCATATATCGGAAGCACAGATAATTCGCTTCTACTTGTGCGTATCAGTATCTTGAGATGTGCTTCGCAATTAAAAGGTATTTCAGAATACTGGACCTGAGTGCACGTTCTAATCAGCATTATTAATTGCGAAAGGATTAAGCCGAACGCAACTACCACGAGCAAAATATTGTCTTGTTTCCAGCTGCATGGCATAGCTACGGCACTTCTCTATGCATCTGGACCGTTGGCAGCGTTTGCCAACAGGTGCTGTAAAAAAAGCTGATAATAAAATTTGCACAGCGCAGGCCATCTAATCTCTCCCGATCGAAGAATTATTCTGACATTCCTCCTAACCTGACGGAAATAACTGTGTTAATTTAGACTCTGCCGCAATTCCACAACCTAACACTGCCCCGGCGTGGTGGTGCAGTGGTAAGACGCCCAACTACTGTGCCTGAGTATCCGGGTTCGATCCCGACCGCGGCTGCTGCGTTTCGACGCAGGCGAAACGCAGAGGCCTGTGTGTGTTGTGCGATGTCAGCGCACGTTAATGATCCTCAGCTGGTTGAAATTACCTCGTAGCCCTGGACTATGGCTCCTTCTTTTCTCTTTCTACTTTCTCTCCCACCTTTCTCTTTTCTTTTACGGGGCGGTTCAGGTTTCCACAGAAACAAGTGTGACAGATACTGCGCCTTTCCCTCCCTGTGAGCCAATTATTATAACCAGACTAGGGTGCCGAGGCTAGGTTAGTGCTCGTTTCAGTGAGTGAGTGAGTGAGTGAGTGAGTGAGTGAGTGAGTGAGTGAGTGAGCGAGCGATCCTGCGAGGGGGCATGCGTGCGTGCATGCGCCTGTTTGTGTCTCAATGCTGTCCTCTCCTTTCGGCGACGATCGAGGGGGAGCAGTTCCCTTTGGAAAATGTACCGATACATGCGGCGAACCCCGAACCATGCAACTGTCCTTAAGGTTGCACAGAGGGCGCAATAATGTTGCAAGAGATGAGCCAATAACAGAAAATGGAGCGCTCATTAGCCACGCAGCAAAAAACAAATCAACAGCAGGGACAGCTAAGAATAATGTCGTAGCAAGTCCTCTCAATGCAGTGGCGGCGATCTTCTTAATCGCGAACCTCTGAGCCTAGAACACAGCGCCGTCCGCGTATCCAACGATCACGGAATCGACGAAAGTCTCAACTTCATCAACAGCGCCAAGAGATTGCATCGAGTTCCGGGATAATGACTCGAGCAACTTCTCAGCAATAAATGCACTCGCTGCCAAACGAGCGTCCCAGCCAAACTTTACGGGGCACGAAAATATGAGGGAGCGGTGTTCAGCATCACATTCACTGTCGAAATATCTGAAAAAAACGCAATAATTCTCTCCTCTGCGCTCTACTAATATCAACAGAACTAAGAGGAAGGCGGCAAAGTTTGGCAGAAGGCTCCACTTAGCGAAGCTGCACTCACCTCCAGATTTGCGTTTTCACGTTTAACATCCCAAAACGACATCTGTTGTGAAGAATGCCGCAGTGGAGGGCTCCAGAAGTTTCCGCAACCTTGGGTTCTTAATAACACCCCTCAACGCACGAGTCGCCGCGGCCGCGGTGTCTCGTCCGCGTCCAAGGAATCAGCAATCTAGAAACCACAGCTTTTAATCCCGACGATGGAGTGTTTATATTTCAGTCCTGCTTGACACTACATTTTGACGATAAATAGCCGGTAAGATGTCTCATGTCCTAGTGTGTCTCATGCATCCTAAATTCAGCAAGCTGTGCTGGTCCGTTGTTTCGCTCGCTTCTGTTCTATCGTCGCCCCCTTGTCTTAGATATCACCTGCAGGCCATTTACCGTGTTCCCATTCACCTGGATGTTATACCGTAAGAATCGGTTGACCGAATAACACCAGGCGCCTTTTATTCTCGCCTACATTGCATACATTTTGGTGCGTTCAATATACATGGGCATACTGGGCGAGCTGGTACTTAAATGGGAGAAACACACACACCTTTTTCTTATTCAACCTGGTTTGTTATTGTCGGGGCATGAGTATCATCAGCGATGAATGCTGAGCAATTGACTGGCAAACACGATATATAATTCCATTTTGGACATGTTAAGGGACACAGACAGAAGCAAATGAAATATGTTGAGGGTTCAAATTGTTCTATGAAAAAAACATCGCACTGCCCGAACAGGGGCTCGAACCCTCGACAGTTAGGTTAAACGCCTAACGCTCTATCAACAGAGCTATCCGGGCCATGATTGATCTCAGTAAGCTGTCCGGACTCCTTGAAGCGGTCACCAACAGGTTCGTGGTGGACAGGGATGAATCATTTTAAGCAACATAGAACTGCAGTGCCAATATATCTCAATATTCTCCGTCATGGTGGAAAGAAAAATATGCAATGCGGTTAGGAATCAGACAAAATCCGAGGAAATCTGGACAAACGCTCGAAGATTTAACGGCTGCCGCCACGTTGTGATGGCGCTTAACACTCATATTTTGAATGTTCGGCAAGCTGGCAGGCACACAGGTGGCATTTTAGGTTGAAAGCCCTTCTTCGTTCAAATTCGCTCGTGCGCTATGTGCTGTCCAACGTATTAGCACTGGTAACCAGTGTGACTTCTTCCTTTCGACGTTAAAGTCGTCGCAGCT
Organism: Amblyomma maculatum; assembly: GCF_055883805.1. Lineage (NCBI taxonomy): Eukaryota > Metazoa > Arthropoda > Arachnida > Ixodida > Ixodidae > Amblyomma > Amblyomma maculatum. The sequence continues at coordinate 84,826,519 of NC_139350.1, forward strand.
GTTGAGGCGAGCATCCAGTGCCCGCACAATTCATGAGCTCGCCTTCGCGTAGGTCATAAAAGCCACGTCCATGAACGTTTTAATATGCTTTAGTCGAAAACGGCTGGGGGCGAACAGGGTGCTAAAAACTATCCCAAACTATCAATGTTGTGCCTTCGCAGTCTTGTGATTTTGGTAGTAAATAAGAAGACCGTTTGCGTTTAGTACTGCTTCACTTGACGATATGTTTTGAATTAATACTCACAACAGCAATATACGAGAATTTTCGAAACCTATCTCAGGCTACTACATCGCACCTATGGTCCTGCTGCCTTGGTGGACGGAACTGTGACGTATAGTGAGTTTAAAACGTAGTTGTTAGATGCATTCCGGCATCAGATCTGTTGTCTCCGCCGGAAGTCAAACCAGTATCCCTCTGATCCCCGTCCAAGCGCGTAAACCACTACTCCACGTCGAGGTCGTGATTATAAGACTGTAATTCTTGTCGAGCGACAAGCCTGCCGTATCCATGGCAACGTAGGGGGCGCCACTGCACTCCGACGGAAGATATGAGAGGGGGTGTGCTGGCGGTTCTTCAGTCGGTCTCTCCCTGGCCGCGGCAATAGCGGACGCGTGATGTGAGCTAAACGGAATCCTGTCACCCCACATAGCCTTCCAGATCACCTCCGCGCGCACACGCGCACGCGAGTGATCACGGAGGCCATTCACCACCATGGCCAAATCGCCTTCTCAGCGATAGGTGGCGCCACATGCTGGATGTCAGTCAGCACACAGATAGTCCGCGTCGGCCAACCAACACGCACTCATCTGTGGAGCACGGTGGCGGGCCACGGTAAGAAATCATGGATCGCGATATGCTAAACCCTTCTATTATATAGCAATTGCTGCGGCCGGCCACGTTTTACGTCCTTGAGCATGCAGCTCATTCCGTCGAAAAGTCGCCGCCGTTGCTGACGTAGGATTTGCACCCGCCCTGTGGTCGGCCATGAGATCACAGCCACATCACCTCATGAGGAAATATAAACATCCCACAATCAAATAAAGCGAACGAATTGCGGGAAAGTCCAAATTAAGAGAAATTAGCGAGGGCGTTTATCTATTCGACGTATTTCCGAAAATATACTTAATTAAATACAATACATTTCTCACCAATGTAGTTGGCATCAAGGTATTCTGCAAGCAAGAGTAAAAACTGTTTCACATGATGCGATGCGCACGAGAAATTTCGGTCCAGTCGCAGTGTCTTGCAACGCCAATCTCAACAGCCCTTTCAGAGGATTGCGGCGCCTGCGATTTCTGTCGGTGCGACACAAGCGGCATCGGTATAATTTAGCAATAACAAATGTAGAACATGCTTATTATTTATCTACCTTTTATTGAAATATGAAGGACTGCGTGAAAAAGAAAGGTATATTTAAGGTTTTTTTTTTTTTTTTTTTTAACGCGCTAGTACGCACAATGGTTTTGCGGTGGCTGAGCGTCGTTTTAGCATGCTCTTCGATTACTTCCGCTCACCCGCAAATGAATACACGCTAATCTCGAAAACATTAAAAGCAAAAACAGTTGCTAGAAGCAAGCACTCGCGTGTTCGCTGAGGAGAGCGGTCAAGCGGGCGCTTGGCTTCAATCGGCGGTTGGTTGCGAAAGACGGCGCCTTCTGCATCAGGCGCAATGTATAGAAACGCCGTAAATAAACACGTCCATTTCGAAGCACTGGCGAATGAGACCGATTCCACTCAGCCGAAAACAGGACTCGGAGTTTTACGTGACGAGTTCGTACCGAACACGGAAGCAGCCATGGCAGCAGCGCCTCCGAACAGAGTGAAAATCACCTCTAATGCAGTTTCCACGGTTTCCGCTGCGCCGCTTCCTGTGATATCTCACCTCAAAATTCTATTGTCTGACAGCCGCTTTGTTCGCAACAGTCGCTGCGACAGTGCGGCGTGCGACCAACTCGTTGGACGTCTGTCGCGAGCGGCATGCCCTTCTGTCGCTGTGCGGCTGAAATCGCTCTGCTTCGGCGAGAACCGCATCATGTGAAACGGCCTTAAGCCATGAAGGGTCCTTGGTACCAAACGTGTTAGAAGCGCACATAGTGAACGCCACACACAAATAAAAGAAAAACACCAAACCAAAAAGAAAAAAAAATAAATTAAACAAAAAAAAACACGCTGACTTCCGTATGATTAATTATCGTGCATTTGGTACTCGAAATGAAAAGGCGTAGTTAAACTAAGGCACAGCAGCATCTCCTCTTAAAGCGACGAGTTACGCGTACTGCTAATATTTTTTACCTGGTGGTGGCAGTGGTTTCCTTAAAGACCAATAAAAAGAAGCCAAAAAAGAAATATTAAACCGCTAATAATACTTCGATTCCAAGTTATGACTGCAGTCAAGTGGCAGATTAAAACAGCCCCCCTACGGTCTAGAGAAGAGAAAGCAGTTCCCAGGAAATAACATTATTGCGCATCTGTTGAATGCGTCATGAAGCATGTAGGAGCCTCCCGCATTCACTTGCAGGTTTGGCTCGGTCTCCAGTACAATGGTTCTGTCGAAGTCACCCCTGCAGCGGCACTCGAACATTGCGCTTCGCTGCCTGTTCATTAGTATGAATAAGATTTGCACTGCTTCACCGTTTAAATAAACTTTTACGTTGCCAACCTTGAAGCCCTGCTCTGTAAACAGCGGATATTGCATACCACGCCTTGGGCCTCTTCAATCATATGAGCGGGTATTTCTGGCGGTGAAGCGGAGCCAGGTAATGGCAGTTGGCTTATGAATATATACACGTGCTTACCTGCGTGACCTAGGGACAGAGTGTCCAACTCTGGATGCAAGGTTACTGAATTGCTGTGCTTGCTTTTCGAAAATACTGGCCATGGTTTCATTGACGTACGCTGTGTACTTAAGCGTAAGCATTTTTACCCGTGCTTTCCTTCCATGCTCACGGAACAAAATCCCGTGCGCGCGAGTTGTGCGTGGGATGGTGCATGGGATCTGTGCGCAGATATGTCACTTGCTACAACGGATGTATGAGGAGGGAAATTGGAAATAAAAAGGACTGATGGCGACTGGTAATGAATAAACTTAATACGATAGATATCGGTAGAGTTAATGTCAAACGATGACTTATAATGACCGCTTCTGAGGAGAAATGAGTAAACATGCATAGCTATGAGTGGTAATTACTAAAATGACCAAGAATGAGTCACATAACAGCAACGACGACTTTTAATGGCCGCAACTGACTGGGAATGACTAAATATGCTTAGCTATGAGTGGTAATGACTACAATGACTAGGCATGACTCATCGCTACGGAACGACCAATAAATCAAACGACGACTTGTAATGGCCGCAACTGACTGGAAAGGAGTAAATATGCTGAGATATGAGTGGTAATGCCTACGAAACTATAGGCATGACTCGGCATGACTACGGAACAACCAATATTCCAAACGACGACTTGCAATGACGGCAACTGACTGAGCGAGTGGACTTCAAAGAGCAAGAGGCAAACGATGAGAAGCAAATAATAAGAGAGGAAGGGCAAGCTTTCGCCGTTCTTCTTTTAAAAGATATCTAAGAGACGCCATTGTTTTTGAACCACCATTCAAGCTAGCGAGCGAGAAAACAAGTAATTACCAGAGCAGGATTTCGCACCCTGGACCGTTAGGATAAAATGCTAACTTTCTACTGAACGAGAAATCCTAATTGCTCAGTCCGTAGAACGTTAGGCTTTTAAGCAGCCTTCAATGGGACATGTTGCAGCTTCTTTTCGTCTGAAGTGGTTACGGGTATGTTCTATCAAGACAATGGGATTGTTGAGAACTACAGAGCAGCCAAGCTGTGTGGATGGACTAGGACATACGGGGAACACACACTTCTTCACAGGTATATAGCATCAGCTGATATGACTTCGTAAAGCGGCGAAGCTCTGGAATGATGCTGTGCATTGGTGAGCGCAGCAAAACGCACGCCTTGTCATTTCCTCATGAAGCAAAGTATGCTTGAAGATTGCCTCTTGGGAATAAAATCTTTTATCACACACCGTGCGGCTGTGCCGCATCTGACAACATAAAAAATGAATCAATACAAACACTATTGCAAGCTCTCGGACAGTAACTGATTGTTAAACGTGTTATTTATAAGCCAAACTATTTTTAGGACATCCCCAGGTCATACTAATTCAAAGATGTACTGAACTCTCGAGATTCTTGACCCATGTCTCAGAACAATGCATTCTCGTTCCAAAAAAAAAAAAAGAAAGAAATTTCAGATGCAGACATGATTTACAGTGCAGTACGTTCATGTTGGACCATTTTCCTTACCCCTTCACTACTCTTACCAACTTTGATGGTCTTTTGGCTCCTCCTCCCGTCTCCAATTCAATGTCCAAGAACTTTTGCATTATTTAAAACTGCTTTAAACTGAACCAGAACTTGCATGGCTGCTAACAAATATGCTAACTAAACCTGCTGACCTCTCAGAACTTCAACACAGCCGTAATTTCTACATGTTTAATTTGATTAAAATGTAGTGAGTCCCACTTTTACGATACAGTTAGGCGAATTGCAAATGAATATATGTATTTAACATATATAGCGGACACACCACATCATACATGGCAAAATTACTTTTGAAAAGAAAATAAATTACATTTCTAATTACTTTGCTGAAAATCGCAGAAAAATAATAGATTTATACTACTGCTCCTAAAAAGTAATGAAATTATATTACAATTACTTCAATTGAGTAATTCAGTTACTTTTAAATTACTTTCTAGTTTTCATCCACGCAAAAACTAAATAAAGCTAGTAAACAAAACAACAAGCACATGCATTCTTTTGTCTTTCTGCCAAATTCCCGTCCCAGAGAACTATTCCTTCCGTCTTTTCTACAACACCTAACATTACAAAAATAAGATACCCCCCCTCCCCCCCCCCCCCAAAAAAAAAGAAAAAAAAGCGAAAAAAAAAAGAACAACAAAATCAGACCCATGGTCCAACGATCGTGAAATGAGCGTTGAATTCAGCGCCTGGCCGGCCCGGAGCTGTCTCCGGCATTTGAAGCGCCCGAAGTAGCTATAGGTTATTTATTGCTTCCGTGGTTCCAAGAATCATCCTCGGCACCTTACGCTCAGTAATGATCACGCCATGAACCCTGCCGCCTGTATCCTGCCAGCCTAACCCTCCTTCGCCCGGTGGTGACGAGTTTAACCAGGCACTACTCTGCCCTAGCCGATGCAGCAGAGTGCCACTTCGCCGCGCTTCAAAGAAGTTTTCAACTCCGGCATTCTTCCATCATCTGTCCCCTCAGCATTCCTTTGACGCCTTGTTTCCTGCTGCTTGGAGAAAGGTTGCCATGGGACAGCCGCACTAAGTGAACCTGCTATAAAGGTCTCATACACACTGTTCTTCTCAATTCTGTCTCCTTTTGCCGATCCGTTACGCTGGCTTTGGCTTGCCGCATGTCATTCCTGCTTTCGCAGCACTCTACTTTGTTGTCTATTGTAGGAGTAGCGGTATATTTAAGTAAAAGTTATTTCGAAAGCAATTACTTTTGGTGTGAAATCACTGCCAAAAAGTAATTCATTACATTACTAAATTACAAACCCAAGAAAGTAAATCATTGCATTACAAATTATTGAAAAAAGTAATTCAATTAAAGTAATTTCATTACTGTCATTCAATTACTGTCATGTCTCACCACAATGAAAGATAAATTAGAGGTCCAGGACTAAAAATTTAAGTGTGCACTCTCTAATATTTTCTGTTTGTCGGGACAGAAGTATAGAGGCTGTCGCCCCCATACCAAAGTCATTGAGTAGTATGCTAAACACTAGGGAATCAAGCAATCTTTTAGAAATGCAAAAGCATAAATATTCTAAGCATAAAAAATGGTAAATGTTTTATTAATTTCAATTATATAACACTTGGACCGAAATTGTATTACCTATTTAAAATACCATTACTCAGATAATTTGGAGGAATTCTTTCATTTGGTCAATTGGCTCGAGAATGCTATTTTTACTTTATGTAATTGGTTATTTATTCAAAATAATGAATTTGCTTCATGTTTTAATGCACACTACGAAATACGTTCTATTAGCTGGTTTCACCTATGAATCGTTTAATTACTATTCACAAAATCACGCGGGAAAAAAAATGCTTCGGCACACTCGTACAGACGTCTTATCCGTAATAGAATGGATGAGATATACGGGCTATCTTTGAAGCAAAATAAAGTGTGATAAAGGATAGCAGGATGCAACTGCGGGGTGCAGTAATTCCGCCCCACATAATTCCTCCAGGACAGAAAGCAGGCCGCTGTTGAAGCTTTTCTTGTTACCTGCATAAAAAAAAAAAAAAAGTATTGTTCATCAAAGGAAAACACCCATCGTAACCAAATGCGGAGTTTATTTTTTTTTTTAATTTCCATCTTACTATATATTCTGCGCATTTTCACTCTACGCGAACCGAGGCTCGGTGTGGCCACAGCGGGGTATACGTGGTAACGAGTCTCGTATGCCACCCGAGCCAGAACTGTGCTGGCAATAGGGCGAAGCAAGGGCTGTTTTGGCCGCACGCACTCTTTTCTCTTCACTTTATGCTGACTTGAGACACCATATATAGTTCACCGAATGTTAGCTTATTTCTCCGTCGCAGCCAATCCGCACACTGACAATCCTTTCCCTGCGAAAATGAGTTTCGTTTTCTTCGTACAAGCCAAATCCTACACTGACTTGTACCCCGCGAAAACTGAGAGCCCTAACTTGACAACGACGCCTAAGAAAAAGATTGAATGTGCACGCACCTTGCAAAAGATCGGCACGTTCGTTGCCGAAGATATGCTGCTTTGCCGCCTAGAAATCCCTTGTCGCACTTGTAGGGAACAAAAATGTACTCGGCAAGCGGCTCGGCAGGCATTAGCAGCATCTACTGCACCCGCATGCGCAGTCGCTTTGTGTGGCGCTCCGCACTGCGTACTGTGGCTCTAGTTTTGTGACTCCTCCACCAGGCAATAATGTCCCGCAAAAAAAAAAAAACAGTAATGCAAGCGACTCCGGACACACTGTGCGTACGTGACCCTTGTAACATGTGCGCAATCGTCGTGCGTAAAACGAAGCACAACCGTAAGGAAGTACCAACGCCTATGCGTTATTGTTTCACGTTTCTGTAAGTTAGGTATCGGTTCCAGTTCCAAAACACAACCCGGATATTGTCCTGGGGACGGACTCATGGTTCGGGTTACGTTCAGTTTTTCCCGCACAATTACGGAATTTTGTAACGATGTAGGACGGTATGCCAGAGGCGGAAACGAGCTTGTGTTAAAGAGCCATTCATTTCAAAATACCGCCACATTTTTTAACACATTCCCAGACATTTTGTAGTTTCCGCGAAATAGTTTTGTAACCGATTTTTTTCGCGTGTTGTTTACCATCAAGATAAACACTCAATATATCCGTAGATACATCATTGGCTAGACTTTAGTTTTTCCTATCAGTTTCCGATAACCTACCCCTCCGGTTTTCATATACGCCTTACTTTTTGTGTGTGTGTTTGTGCGCGGGATAAACTGCCGAATCAGAAACGTGCTTACGTATCTTTGCTGGCCTGCGTGCGCTTCTGTCGATATACAGTCTTCTCCCTTCGCCGGCCATGAATGTCAGGCGGTTCTTTTTGGCGAACGCACCAATTCATGGGGCAATCCCGGAGCCATGCAATTCTCTTTAAAGCGACACTCAGTATGGATAGTATCATACCAGTTAGCTGACCGAGTTTCTTCAGGGCTATTTTAGTCTCGCCCACATTGCGTGCAGGTGGACTGGCACAAAATACAAGAGCATACAGGGCGATTTGGTACCTTAACCAACCAACAAACTTTAGATGGGAGAAACAATTATGCCTAATTCCTATTCGAAGGGGTTTGTTATTTTCGGAGCATCAGGTTTATAACTGATGAATGCAGACGAAGAATGTCGCAAGCTCGATGTATAATTATCTTGCGCGCGTTAAGAGCAGAAGCAGAAATAAAAGAACCGTTCATATTTTCAAAAAAAAAAAATTTCTGGGTCCCAACAGGAGCCCGAACCCTGGATCAGCTGGTTATAAGCCTAACGCTCTACCGACTGAGCTGTTCTTTTTATTATTTTAATTTATTACCAGGCTTTAACAGACATCAGAATACATTGCAGATAAAAAAACAACTCCTTCTAGTATGGCTTTGACAAGCTAAAATTCTCTAAGCGTAGCCAAGGGATCTAACCTTGGTATTCAATCCGGGGCATATGTTTGAGATTACGAAACCACAGTAAACCTGTGAATAAATTCAAGAAAGTACATGCGTACCGGCCGGGTGTCCATAGCATTCGCTAGCGCCATATACAATGCACGCCCCTGAACTATCTGGGCTGCCCTTCCAGGTCTACACAAATTGTTCAGGGAGCAAATTGCTATAACAGAAAATAGAACAACGCCCAAAGAGGTTTTCGAACCCTCGGCTCAACCGACTGAGATATCCAAGATGCCCTTTCAAGTCATCAATACGAATTGTTGACGGCACGAATTACTAAAAAAAAAATTACAAGAGTTCAACGCAGCAGAACCAAATATTGAGCGAAAGCATTAGCTGAGGTTACCGAGCGTTCTTCTTCTCTTTTTCTTCTTCCTCAGCACACATATAAAGCCCCGCTTTAAGCAATCCATATGAACGTGCCTTTGGCCTATAGGGGTAACGTGAATGCCAGGGTCCTAGCAGACTGATTCTGACATAACCGTCCCATGTGAAAGGAGAGATCCAAGTTGGCAGCTCCTGCCAGCCCGTGTGTCACGTGGGATGTGACATCACAGCGTCACGTGGGTAAGACGTAACGGCGGCCGGGTCACGCGAAGGCTTGAAAGTGCGAGTAGTATTGCTTTCGCAATAAAAATAAGAAAAATACTAGAAAGAGGGGCTCGAACCTTCGACCATTAGGTCAAAAGCGGCGGCCTTGTGGTAGAGCATCCGCCTCGCAATCGGGAGTTACCAGGTTCGATCCTCGGTGCGCCGGGTACGAACTGGATTCGGTTGACCACTCGACTATTTTGGGTGAAATGCTTGGGAAAAGGGGCCATGGATCAAAAATGTTTGTTCTAAAAGAACGCCACATATGGGCTTCTGCCATGCGATGTGGGCATACGATTGTACGATGACGGAACGGATCACAGTATACCATCGGTGCAACTATTTAGTCCATAACCCCTCCCGTTCGCATTATGAAGACCACAGGATGGCATATGCGAAACACCGATGGTTGCAACATGCTTTTCAGGAGATTCGGCCAAGGAAAGAAGGGAAAAAGAAGATCACGTGGCAGACATGATAGGCCCGCCATGTTCCTTTGAAGTGAAACATTGCCGCAGATTCAAGGGCAATGGACCGAACAGCTTCGAAGGAACCACACTGCCCGCCACACCCTAGTGCCGACGTCGTCGCACCCGGACCTCAACGGCCTCCTCTTTTGGGGCAGCCACACCACGATGAACAACTGGAAGGTGCATTGTCAGTGTCGGCCTCGGCGCTGCGTTCTCCTGAGCACAGCGGGGATGGAACATCCGGGACGGACAGGAGCAGGTCAACCACAAGCGGAACGCATTCTAAGGACGCTAGAGAGATCAGCCAAAAAAAGAAAACTTTTGTGAGTACAAGCGAGGAAGTTCACGGTGCTGTTGGTGGTGGCGAGGTCTTAGGCACTGGTCCGAGCCTAGAGCCAAGGATAAAGGTTGGACCGGGGGTGAGATTTCATGTGCGCGAGGGCCGCAAAGCCACATTCACTTTCTCCAGCATAGGGGCGGTGAGCGGTTCTCTCGAGACTGAAACCGTTGTGACGATGAAGAGCAATATGGTGGATGTCCTGTCAAGCTACACGTTCCACGCGGTGTGCAGATTCCGGAAATTCTTAGGTGTGACCATGGTCTCATTTGGACTGTCTTTCTGTGTGGGGAAGTACGACGACTTTTGTGATTGGCCATTCTGTAAGAACATTTTCTTTGAAGTCCTTCATCCCCAGAGGAAACCCAGGTACTTGAAAGCCGAGCTCCAGCCACTGCGGGCACTGCCCGAAGGTGCATTTAACAAGCCAGTGGCCGGAATTGGAAATCCCGCGGTCTTCACTCAAGATTTTGCTTGGGCCAGCGTTGTAAAGGCCGGGTTTGTCGCCAACGATGCCCTGTCCTTTCAAGTGTGGTTTGAGTGACGTGGTAGTGTGGGACTGAAGCTTCTTGCTAAAGAAATGTTTCTCATGCCTGTTCTTCGGTTTATCTTCCCGAATGTGAGCTTTTATTTCATTGAAATGTTCATCTTTGAAAATAGAGATCAGGAATAAAAAAGCATTTCATCCTACCGTATCGTTGATTTCTCACTAAAAACCGCAGAAAAAGAAATCTTGCTTTCATTCTCGTGAAATTAGGAGTATGAAAGTCCGTCCCACTCTGTTGTAAAAGGGGCTACGTAATGGGCTTCTGCCGCACGAGAAGGACTTATGGTTGTCCCATGGCGGAACGGATCACTGTCCCATCAGCGCAACTATTTGGGCCTTGACCCTTTTTCCAAGCACGTTTCACCCCATAAGAGCCGAGCACCAGCCTGGGGGAAATTTAGCACCTATTGAAAACCGGTGAGTATTCGACGGCACCGGGGATCGAACCTGGTACCTGCCAAATGCGAGGCTGATTCTCTTTCACTAGGTTATCGCTTTTCTTTTTTTTTTTCTTTCTTTATTGCCAACTTCAAGGCCAGATTTTCCACATACAAAATATTACGCGGTTCTCGACCGAGTGAGCTATACGCCGCTAGGCGCGACCCCGCTGTGCCCTCCTCGTGCGCTTCCCCTCTCGCGGGGAAAGGGAAACCATCGGCTTTCGCCGGCTTTTCAGGCGCGATCAGGAGCGGCGCGCACTCATGTAGGTCGCTACATCCTTCCCTCCCTAGTGCGTTGCCGACGTTTAGTCCGACGTTTACAAGCCGGTCCACGCTAACTGACGTACTGCTGCACCTCTTATTACGCGTGTAACGCGCTGACCTTGGGGAGTTGTCGAAATTGACCGGCTTGACGCGTTCAGTAGACAAAACCTCGCGCCGACCTCGAATCTCCAGCGTCATTTGTTTTCCCGTGCGGTGGAGCATTTCGAACGGCCTGTCGTAACGGCGGTTCGAGAGGTCGTGACACGGCACCATCTCGCACAAAAACATTGGGCGCAAGACCTCAGCGCCGAGTGCTCATAAACGGGTCGCGGTTCTGGCTGACGAAGCGGTGTGGCACTAAGCTTGGCCATGATGTCGCTTACAGGGCTGGCGTAGTCAGCAGTAGGTAACGTGTCTCATGGGAACTATCCTTCTTTAATGGTCAAACCTCATGAGGCGCTGGTGATCAGTCGCATAATTTAATTATTAACTTTAAATTCCCCCTCGGCATCACAGGTTCAACGTCTCGAAGTTTTCTATAGAAAGCGCCTAAGAAGAGCCATTTAAGTGCCTCAGGCGGCAGCGAACTTGCAGTACTTCATCAGTCACTATCGAAAGCGCTTCACAGAGACTAGTAATGCAACTTGGCCGCCTCACAAAGATGGTAGCTGGGCAATCCCTTATTCAGCGGATCCGCAAAAGATCTGAGTCGGGAGCCTATTTGGCACTTAATACTCTTACTTCTCTAGGCATTAATGTTCGAAGCCAAGGAAACGGTTGAAAAATCCCTGGTAATTTTCCGACCCTCGACTCTAAGGTTACGATTCCCCATGTGAGCGCAAAGCGCAGTTCTCTTTTAGGGGCAGCGCGTTCGCTTGCACTTGAACATTTCGAAAAAACAAAACGAATGCCCACCATCTTGACATTTTCACTCATGGTTCTGTAGAGAAGATCAAACAAATCTGGCTCAGCGGCTTTTTACATTCCTTTTATAGACTATACGTAAAAGCACGCTTTAGTGAAGTCGTATCCTCCACAACGGCTGAAAGTGTTGCTACTGAGGTGGCTTTACGGAAGCTAGGGTCCTGTCCGGCTCAACCTGTTGTCATCCTAACAGATTCAAAATCTGTCCTTCAAGGTTCGAGTGCGGGTTCTCTAGCGATACGCTTCGTGCAGGATCTGCACCGCAGAGGCTTTACTTTACCTTTCCAATGGGTGCCCTCACACATAGATGTCACAGGCAACGAGAGGCCAGACAGTCTTGCCCACAAAGTACTGTCAGGTAGTTCCTTAAAAAAAAGTCACTCAATATAAAAACGTATCTTCAGAGAAACAGTCCTCAATCATTTTAGTACCCACTGAAGTGCGCCCCACAAGCCATGTGTGACCAAGGAACTGAGAAGAAATCAGGCTACTCTACTACATTGAACTCGCACGGGCTATGCTCGTACTCCTGCATGGATACATAAGATGGGCATGGCATCGTCTCAGCTATGTTCTATATGTTGTGTGTGCGGGGATATAGAACATTATATTATGTGCTGTCCAGATTACAACGCGGAAATGTCGGTGATGCTCGCTTGCTTCAAGAAGACAGGAGCCCTTCCTAGTGCCCTTCAAGACATTGGCTACCCGAGTGGAAACCAGACATGCAGAAAGGAGGCTTCACGCCTTCTTTTACAATTTCTGCAGGTCACTGATCTTGACCCTAGATGGTGACAGCTGGAATGGACTATGTTATACTGTGAGTGAACGTGTGCGTAGATGGTGGCTTTTGGAGTGGACTGTGGTTTACTGTGAGTGAATGTGTGTGCATAGATGTTGGCAGCTGGAATGGACTATCTTATATTGGGAGTAAATGCGTGCATATATTGTGACTGCTGGGGTGGAATATGTACTATTTTAAGTGACTGTGCAGTTAGTGGGACACATTTCACAGATATTAGGACTTTTTTTAGCGCATAAGGGATGCCACGGTGGAGCCATTGCCGGCATAATAAGCAAAGCTAATCCCTACTGTAGCATACATTAGCTCAACTCGTGTCTCATCTGCGGGTCGTGTGAAAAATTTGCCGGGCAGACGTATTGTTGTTCCATAGATAAGCTCAGAGACGCTGCAGCCAATGTAAGATGCAGCGTTGGTCATATACCGTTGCTTCAGCTGCCAGAGCTGAATGCGCATCATTCGTCTAAGATAGAAGCCGCTGTGATCACAGCCTTGGCTTGGAGATGAGCAGCACTACCTTAAACTGGCCTCCATCGTCTTGTAAGTAGTACATGGCCGGTGTTGTGCTATTTTGCACTGTGGTGGGGAATTTCGGATTTCGGAACCCTCAGGTTAATTTGTGACTGCATGTGCGTGCGGCTCAGCAAGAGTGGCGCGCCACAGGAGCCACATACTAGCGTTTCGATCGCCCGAAACCTTGCAGACTTCTGAACATGGCAAATTGAGGGAGCAGCCATGTCTTCACGAAGTTCGGTTCCCGTTAAATATTCGGAAACTGCTAATTACGCTGAATTCGGGGAATATCATCATCAGCAGCAGCCTGACTATACCCACTGCTGGGCGAAGGCCTCTCCCATATTCCTCCAATTAACCCGGTCTTGTGCTAGCTGCATTCACTTCATCCCTGCAAACTTCTTAACCTCATCCGCCAACCTAACTTTCTACCGCCCCCTGCTACGCTTTCCTTCCCTTGGAATCGTTTGTTACATTAAGCGACAATCGGTTATCCTTTCTTCGCGCTACATGCCCTGCCCATGCCCATTTCTTTTTGATTTCCACTAGAATGTCAGTGACTTGAGTTATTTCTCTGACCCACTCTGCACGTTTCCTATCTCTAAACGTTATCCATACAATTTTTCATTCCATACCCCTCCGCTTTGTCCTCATCCCTCTTTGTTAGCCTCCACGTTTCAGCCCCATAGGTGAGTACAGGTAAGATGAAACTGTTGTATACTTTCCTCTTGAGCGATACCGGTAAGCTGCTAGTCATAATCTGCGAGTGCTTGCCAAATGCGGTCCATTCTAATCTTATTCTCCTTGTTATTTCCCTTTCATGGTCCGGATCTGCGGTTACTACCTGTTCTAAGTAGACATACTCGCCTACTACTTGCAGTGCTTCGCTACCTAACGTAAACTGCTGTTCCTTCTCTAGGCTATTGAACACTACCTTAGTCTTCTGCATATTGATTTTCAAGCCTACAGTTCTACTTTTCCTGTCTAGGTCATCAATCATTATTTGCAATTCATCCCTTAGGTTACTTAGCAAGGCAATGCCATCAGCAAATCGCAGAAGGTATTCTTTATATTCCCTTGTCCCTAACTGCTCTCATTCCAAGTCTCTAAAAACTTCTTCTAAGGAAGCCGTGAATATAGTGCTGGGGAGATCGTGTCTCCTTGCCTAACACCTTTCTTTATAGGAATTTTGTTACTTTCTTTATGCAGAGCTATGGTTGCTGTGCACCTCCTACATATATTTTCCAGCACTTTCACGTACGGCTCGTACGTACTCGCAAAAAATGTCGTTTGTAATCCGTGAACGTAGAGGGTAGTTCGTTCTTTCACACAGCCGCTCTCGCCGTGTGAGGCTTCTTCCGTTGCGTGAAAACGAAGCTCATGTCTGTACTGCACATGAGCCGTTGCTGCGGCAGCTGAGCCTGCACCAGACATCACAAACTGCCCAGATCCAGAAAATGCCTTAGCTTGGAGCGTTCAGAAAAACGGGGAAACAATATTTACGCGGTATTGTATTGGGCTTTTTCGGCGGAAAATCCGCCGCTGCACCCCGTGAATTGAGATTTTGCGCAAAAAGCGCGTGGAAAAACGTGTCCGAAAAACAACGCACGTGATTTCGTATCAAAATTATCGCGCAGCCACAATTTGTGTAGGCTGGTGACATACCAGTTCCGTTCCCATTTAGCATCCATCTGCTATAGTCAAGTTGGAGGTATAGTTTGCGACAGGGATTCAAACTGAGGACACATAAACCTCCACTTGTATGCCGCCGATTTTAAGTTAGGGCCTAGACCACCAGATACTGCGCCTGTCTTTCCTCATGCCAAGTTAAAGGGAAACAATACCTAAATGTTCGACTATTAAAAAGCCCATGTTAATGACGCTATCGAAACTACTCTCGAGGGGACGCACAAGCATCTCCCTCATTTTTCTCATATCTCGCTGAAATGAGAAATGGCTATCCCGTCCGCGCAGTAAACGCAATCCTCTCATGAATTCTTGCAAACTCAGGAAATCTGCACACGTGCTTCCGATTCCTGCGGCGGACACCGCTTGCTTCGTGGGGATTATCACTCAAGGTAACAAGGGTGCCTCGGAGTCAAAGGCATCCAGGGACCCTAAAGATAACTGAAGTCGCTAAAACTCTTGAAGTTCCGCGGCTGTCTTCTCTAATAAGCGAGGGAGCCTCGACAGTCCGGCTCATCAAACGTAGTTAGCATCTTCGGCGCCAGAGGGCAGCACTATACTGTAGAAAGTCATTCCGCCGAAAAAAATGCCGCCGTTGCAGTAGCGGTTACGTTATAAACGGGAGAATATAAGTTGCAGGTGATGGGCGCATAATCACGTGACACAAGCATGGCGTAGTCTCTATCAATCCTATTTATATATTGCGTTTTTTTTTACTCTGGGAGGGAGTCAGAGGGAGTATTTGAGAGATATAGAAACTGACTCCAATTCGCAGAAAAGTTGAAAGGAGGGATTGACAGGTGCTGCCGGGCGCCCCACCTCGGCAGCTGGTGCTTGTGTCGCGCGCGCGATCTGTCTGCGACAGGACGGTATGTGCGCGCGACTATGTATATACATCAATGGTATTACATATATATGTGTATATATTTTGTAAACAATTGCAGGGGCCGCTCGCGCGCAGGCATTTTTGGACAGTGCTCGGACAATTGCACGCGAGCGATGCGAACTCGTTGACCGTCTTTACTTTGTAAATAATGTACGAAGCTCATCCTGTCCTTTCTTCCTATCGCTCCCCTCTCTACTTCCCCTCGCTATCCTCTCCCTATCTCCTTTTCCTTCCCGCCGGCCGCAGCTCAAGTGCTTCAGTTTTTTAGATAGCAGTTGCCGCGGCCGGCAATACTCTTTTCCTTCTTTTTGATTATTTAAAAAAAAAATCAACTACTACCACCACCAGGGATTGACAGGCTGCTCAATGCAGACGGCGCGTTATCTGCTTGGGGGTGAGGGTGGTAGAAACTTTTATCGCGTAATCACAAATGCTGGAGCCGAAACCACCTGCATGGCATTTCTTTTCCTAGCCAATGGTGTTAACCCAGGATCTCTGCAATTTTAACATATTGTTACGATGCGACAAACCGATTAAGAAAGACGACAGAACATAACCGATGGCGATGGATGGTAGATGACGTTTAATGAATCTGTGAGTGGGCATAGCGCGAGCGCTCCTGCCCGTGCTACTGCCCGCTTTTTCTTCGCTGCTCGTCCGTAACAATATGTAGGCCACGAAAGGCCCTTGGTATCAAACGTGTTAGACGAGTATCTGCTGAACGCCAAAACAAGAACTTAAACAGACACGAGCCAATACAAACAAAAAAATAAAGAAAGCAAAAAAAAAAAAGCAAAATCGTTGATGAGCTCAAGATTTAGCATTATGCGTTCGGGCACGCAATGAAAAGGCGCTATTAATGACGCTGTCACGCTTCTCATTTAGCAAGAGCTTAAGTGTCGTTCCAATCTTTTTTTTTTTTTTTTTTACATAGTGGTGGTGTTGTTGATTAAAACCAAACAAATCGAAAAAGGAAGAAAGTAAACCCCCATCGCGACTTAGATTTCAAGGCGTCACTGATACCCTATGGTTGAACGCCGGACTGCTAACAATTTAAGCCACCGGGGTCAAGAAGAGAGAGCAGTTCCCAGGAAACAATTAACATTCTCCCTCGCCTGCAAAATGTCTCAAGAGTCAGGCAGGACCGTTCTGTCTTCCTGAGCATGTGTGGTTCAGTCTCAGGCACAATTTTTGTGTTGAAGTCAACCCTTTATTCGCAGTGCGCTTGACCACTAGACGTCGCTCTGTGTTTATTTGTCTGTGATTGTTGGATTGTTAAAATGTTTATTTGGGGCCTGCAGTAGAACGCGCGCTCCGGACGGGGCCTACGTCGTCCTCTGGGCACCGGCCGCGCGGCCTGGGTCCCCGATCGCCGCTGCCGGCTCGCTGGTTCCCTGCCGGGCCAGCGCCTATGACCTGCTTGACGGCCCAGAGTTGTTCCTTTTGATTGTCGCTCCCTGCGGCTGCTTTTAGTCGCGGCGGGATCCTCCCAGACTTAGCTTCTTCCTGGTACTTGTTGCAATTCCACAGAATGTGTGCGAAGCAGGCCGTGTCCGTTCGGCAGACTGCATTCTTTCTCCTGCTTCACCCTTCCTGTCAAATACTTGGCTTCCGCAACCTACGAAGTCATGCACTCGAAGCAAAGGATTCTCCATACCACGCCCCGGATCTTCTCTTCAGGATGAGCCGGTCCTTGCATGTGGCGTCGGATAAACACCGGCCTGTCCGTAGTCGGCACCCTTTCGTTTCCGAAAACACTGCAAGTCAAGGTTTCGCTGATACTTTTTGCGAACAATTGCGAACGCATTTTTACCCCTGGCATTTCACCCTTCTTCGAGTTTGGAGAAAATCTCATGTAATATTGTCACGAAGACAGGGATTTATGGGTACCGGCAACAGGGGCAGATACACACAGTCAAGAGAGAGGTTCCCGAGAAACGGTAGCACGAAGACACAAGCTCAAGAGTCCACAGGGGTTAACTAGCCGAAGCGCGCGAGAGTCTCCAACTTCTTTGTCGTTCAAGCGCTACCTCGAACCGTCAGGTGGCATTATTCCCCCCCCTCGAAAAAAAAAACCGCAAGCTCACAGAAAAAAAAACTGCTCCGGATGGCAAATATGACTTTCAGCGGGTAAAATACGGCTTCATGCGAAGCACATGCACCAGGTCAGACGAGCACTGACGACTAGAACTCGGTACAGTTCCGTCAGGAATAACTTCGTACGTAACTTCTGAGAGGTGACGCAACACTCTGTAAGGTCCGAAGTAACGATTGAGAAGTTTTTCTGACAGGCCTGGGCGCCGGACAGGTGTCCACACCCAGACTTTGTCACCAGGCTGGAACACAACACAGCGATGGCGGTCGTTATATCGGCGTGCATCTGTTGCTTGCTGTTTTGTAATGTGAGTACGAGCGAGTTGGCGAGCTTCCTCAGCGTAGTTGGTGAATTCTTCTGCGTCAGCGGTAAGCAGCTGGTCGTCAGCCGCACATGGCAGCATAGCGTCGAGCATGGTCTGTACATCGCGTCCGTATACTAGGCGAAACGGAGTGAATCGAGTTGTTTCTTGGACGGCCGTGTTATATGCAAATGTGACATAAGGCAATATCTCGTCCCATGTTTTATGCCGGACATCGACATACATGGCGAGCATGTCCGCTATTGTTTTGTTTAGTCGCTCAGTAAGGCCATTAGACTGAGGATGGTAAGCAGTAGTCTTTCGGTGATGTGTCTGGCTTAGTTGGAAAACTTCTTCAAGAAGACGCGCTGTAAATGCCTTGCCACGATCAGTAATGACGTATGAAGGGGCGCCATGGCGGAGGACGATCTGCGTCATGAAAAATTGTGCCACTTCGGAGGATGTTGCACGTGGCACCGCCATAGTTTCCGCGTAACGTGTCAGATAATCTGTAGCCACGATAATCCACTTATTGCCAGCTGACGATAGAGGAAAAGGGCCAAGAAAGTCCATACCAATTTGGTCGAATGGTACTAGCGGTGGGGGAATAGGCTGCAGGAAACCCGCTGGCTTCAATGGCGGTGTCTTGCGTCGCTGGCACTCGCGGCAACCTCTAACATATCGATGAACGGTGGCGGTAAGTTTGGGCCAGTAGTAGGCCTGGCGCACTCTGGTAAGAGTGCGTGCAAAGCCCAAGTGTCCAGCGGTGGGTTCATCATGGCAAGCATGAAGGATTTCATCGCGGAGATCTGCAGGGATGACTATAAGATAGGCTCGGTCACTGTTGCCGGCGCTTTTCTTGTAGAGGATTCCGTCGCGCGTACAGAAGGATGACAAGTTCTTAGCAAACAGTCGAGATACTGTAGAATCGAAACCCTCCAGATGATCGACCACAGTCTTGAGGTCTGGGTCAGCCCGTTGCCGGGCCTTTAAATCAGAGGAACTGATAATGCCAAGAAAATGGGCGTCTTCATCCGTACTGTCATGGGCCAACTCCACGGGTGATCGAGACAGGGTGTCAGCATCTTCATGTTTACGTCCGGATTTATAAACGATAGAGTAATCAAACTCCTGCATACGAAGGCTCCACCGTGCAAGACGTCCTGATGGATCTCGAAGACTAGCTAGCCAACACAAAGCATGATGGTCTGTCACAACTTTAAATTTACGGCCGTAGAGGTAAGGTCGGAATTTCATTGTGGCCCAAACGACGGCGAGACACTCCTTTTCAGAAGTTGAATAGTTTGATTCTGCCCGAGAAAGGGTGCGGCTGGCATAAGCGATCACTTTTTCCTCGCCTTGCTGGTTCTGGACCAGAACAGCACCCAGACCGACATTGCTGGCGTCGGTGTGAATTTCGGTGGCAGCGTCCTCATCGAAGTGTGCAAGAACGGGAGGGTTGTGCAGCCGTTGGCGCAGCTCGGTGAATGCCTCCTGCTGCTCGGAAGACCAGACATACGGGACGTCATCACGTGTCAGGCGCGTCAAAGGTTCTGCAATCTTGGCAAAATCGGCAATGAAACGGCGATAGTACGCGCACAGGCCCAAGAAACGTCGGACTGCTTTCTTCGTGGTAGGGATGAAAAAATTGGCTACAGCGGCTGTTTTCTCAGGGTCAGGCCGGACACCGTCAGCGCTAACCACATGACCGAGAAATTTTAGCTGCTGATATCCAAAGTGACATTTTTCCGGTTTGTGTGTCAAATCGGCCGAGCGAAAAGCGTCCAATACCGTTCGCAGCCGCTTAAGATGTTGGTCAAACGTTTTTGAAAACACGATGACGTCGTCCAAATAAACCAAACAGGTTTGCCATTTAAGACCAGCAAGTACGGTGTCCATCATTCTCTGGAACGTCGCTGGCGCTGAACACAGACCGAAAGGCAATACTTTAAATTCATATAAGCCATCGGGTGTCACAAAGGCAGTCTTTTCCCGATCGCGCTCATCCACTTCTATCTGCCAATAACCACTTTTTAAATCAATGGAGGAAAAGAACTTGGCGTTACGAAGTCGATCGAGTGAATCGTCGATACGGGGCAACGGATATACATCTTTTTTTGTGATGTCATTCAGTTTCCTGTAATCAACGCAAAAACGCAGCGTGCCATCCTTTTTCTTAACCAACACGACGGGCGACGACCACGGACTTTTAGACGGCTGAATAACATCTTCATTAAGCATTTCCTGGACTTGTGTCCGAATTGCCTCACGTTCTTTGGCCGAAATACGGTACGGCTGCTGTCGAATAGGTCGGGCATCGTCAGACGTTAAGATGCGATGCTTGGTGATAGAAGTTTGCCGGACTTTCGATGATGAGGCAAAGCACGGGGCGTACTCCAGCAGTAAGGCACGCAGGGCGCGTTGTTGACAGAAAGAAAGGTCACTGCTAACATCGATGCGGTCTAGAACACTGGGAGTATCGATAACGTCAAACGCAAAACATTCAGAAACTTCATTTAACAGTTCGCCGAAAGCGATGGCAGTAGAGCGATAGAGGTGGCGAGATTCATTCGTGAAGTTCGTAACGAGAAGCTCAGAGTGACCATTATTGAGAATAATTAAGCTTCGAGCTGCACAGATGCCATGAGAAAATAAAAGGGAATGGTTGCTTTCAGCTATTATCGGCCCGTGACGAAGCCCGTCGCACACAACACTCACAAACACGCTGGAGCGGGGAGGCACTGAAACACACTCGGCTGAAACCCGTAGGGCGCACGTACGTTGGCCATCGGTGGGGCTGGCAGCCGCTTTCTCCGTTGAGAACGAGACCGTTCGCTGTCGGAGATCGATGATGGCGCCATATTCCCGCAGGAAATCCACACCGAGAATCAAATCACGAGAGCATTCCCGGAGAACGACGCAGCTGACAACGAACGTTGACGTACGAATCTGGATTCTAGCCGTGCACTGTCCAATAGGAGTAATTACATGCCCCCCAGCCGTGCGTATTTGCGTGCTACACCATGGTGTCATAACCTTCCTAAGGGTCGCTGCCAGTTTCCCACTCAAAATCGAAAAGTCTGCTCCGGTATCCACTAAAGCGCTGACATTATGACCATCGATGCACACAGGGATGTCCAGCGATAGCCGGTCTCGTGAACCAAATGCTGTCGTTTCTGCTCCAAAATCTATATCTGTTCTCATTGGGGGGACTTCTTTGTGCTGACCATTAGCGGCCCCGCCCCCGGAGGTCGCGCTACTCAGTTTTCCCGGTGGGGGCTTGGCGAGCGACCAGGCGGTGCTCGCGGGAAGTTACCAGTTGTTGAAGCGGTTTGCCGACGTGGGGATGGAGACCTGGATTGTCGGCGCGCCATCCGGAGGCTCTCTTGTGCGAGGTTGTCTCCAATGTCACGAGGTAGTTGTCCGAACGTGCGTCTAGGTGCGTTGGTGTAAAAACCCTCCGGTCCGAGTTCCCGATAAGGGCACCATCGGAAAATGTGACCAGGTTCCCCACAGTGGTAGCAAAGGCGGCGGCTCCGAGGGGCCTGCCAGACGTCCGTTCGTCGAAAGTTTGATCGCGGTGGCCGCACGTACCGCGTAGGCTGCTGTACAGGAATGTATTGCATTGGCTGCTGGACGGGCATGCACTGGGTTGGTGGTAACGTAGACAACGGAGCTTGGACGGGAACTGGGCGTCGGAGAATTTCAGCGTAAGTCGGACGAGAATAATCAGGAACAGGGGTACTTTGAGCTTCAGCAACATGCAGAGATGGCTGCGTGACTTGCTGAATCTCTTCGCGGATCATATGTGCGAGAGAATCACCCCTGGGTTGGAACGTGCCACAAACCTTCTGCAGTTCCTCGCGTACAATCGCACGAATAAGATCTCGGAGCTGTTCAGTATTTCTTACAGCAGCTGTAAGAGGTGGTGGTGGTGGTGGTGAAAAACTTTATATTTGGGAGCCTTAAGGGATTACATTCTAATGACGGGTCGGCTCTTGGCTGCGTGTTGTGGCCGAAAGCTGGTGCTTCACAGCGACACCCAAAGCCCAGTCTGTCAGCCGCTTTTGAACGGCCGGGTCAGAGCTGGACACCGCAGCCTCCCATCGCTCGAGGTCGGAGAGTTGCCAAGTGGCTGGAGGGTGGAATTCCGAGCATTTGATCATAATGTGCTCAAAATCGGCTTTAGGTGCCCCACACAGGGTGCACTGCGGCGAGAACAGTCCTGGATGGATCAAAGATAAGAAAGCGGGGGATGGGAATGTACGGGACTGAAGCTGGCGCCACGTCACCTGTTGTAGCTTAGTCATAGATTTATGAGGAGGAGGGTAGATGGTTCGTTGATCACGGTAATGGAGAGAGATTTCGTGATAGGATACCATGCGCTCGCGAGCATCTCCCCAGGCAGTGGCAGTCTCTGCTCGGCTGACGTATCCTCGAGCAAAAGAGTGAGCTGCTTCGTTGCCTGGGTGACCCGTGTGAGCGGGCACCCATATTAGTTGAATAGGGTGTTCGGGTGGGGAGAGGGAGGCGAGGAACCGGAAGGCTGGGGTAGAGATCCGACCGCGGGCGAAGTTCCGTACGGCGGATTTAGAATCGCTGAAGATGGTTGTGGCTCGGATGGTAGCTATGGCGAGGGCAACCGCCGCCTCCTCCGCTTCCAGGGAAGTGGAGGCAAAAGTTGTACCGGCCGCGACCAGTTGCAAAGAGTTGGAAACAGCGCTGAGGGCGAACGCTGGGCGGGAGGGGTATGAGGCAGCGTCTACGTAAACGGTCTCTGGCTGGAAGCCATAGTTTTTGTGAAGAGCTTCTGCGCGTGCCTTGCGGCGATCGACATGGTTCTCTGGGTGCATATTCTTTGGCAGGGGATGCACCTTAAGAACGCGGTGTATCGCAGGGGGAAGTGTATGTTGTGTAGAGCAGTGACCGGGAGGTGAGAGATGGATGCGAGCAAGGATGCTCCGGCCGGTGAGGGTAGATGATAATCGCTCCAACTGGGCTGAGCGGTGGGCTTCTGTGAGCTCAGCTAGGGAGTTATGGATGCCCATGTGAAGAAGGCGTTCATTGGAAGTGTAGCGGGGTAAGTTGAGGGCGGCCTTGTACGCCTGTCGGATAAGGGCGTTAACCTTGTCTTCCTCCACCCGCGTGAGGAAAAGGTAGGGGAGCGAGTACACAACACGGCTCAGGACAAATGCCTGTACCAGGCGTCTGAGGTCATGCTCGCGCATGCCGCGATGGCGATTGGCTATGCGGCGAATGAGGCGGATTGTTTGATGAACCATCACCGTCAGCTTAGTGATGGTTGCGGTATTCTTGCCATTGTTTTGTATCAGAATACCGAGAATTCTGATGTTGTCCACTTCTGGTATCCGGGTGTTGTCAATTGTCAAGAAGATGGGGGGAGGAGGGCCTTTGTCTGTACGACACCTAGGAGGTCGGAGTATGAGAAGCTCCGATTTGGTAGGGGAACAAGCCAAGCCGACATTTGCGGCAAAAGATACAACAATGTCTGCTCCGGCCTGTAATGTATCTTCCATGGCGCCAATGCTACCTGTGGTGGTCCACAGTGTAATATCATCGGCGTATAAGGAGTGGGACAGGGCAGGGATTTGGTTGAGGGCGTGTGCCATGGGGATAAGGGTAATATTAAAAAGCAGTGGAGAGAGGACAGAACCCTGTGGGGTGCCAATGCTACCGAGTTTGAAAGATGGAGATGAGAGCGAGCCGATGGTGATTTCTGCTGTGCGATGACTAAGAAAGGCGGATATGTACTGGTGGACACGCGAGCCGACTTGAAGCGATGAGAGAGCATCTAAAATGGCTGCGTGACGGACATTATCAAAGGCCTTTGTGAGATCTAGGGCGAGAATTGCTCGGGTGCGCTTTGCGTGGCGGGGGTGAAGGACATCTTCTGACAGTTGCAGCATAACATCCTGCGTGGAGAGATGTGGCCGGAAGCCGACCATTGTGTCAGGGAAGAGGTTGTGGTCATCTATGTGGTTCTGGAGGCGTGCCAGCACAACATGTTCAAAGAGTTTGCCAAGACAGGAAGTTAGAGATATGGGTCGGAGATTCTTGATGTCGAGTGGTTTGCCGGGTTTAGGGATAAATGTGATACGGGCGTGTGTCCACTGGGCCGGAAGGGTTCCCGTGCGCCAGCATTGGTTGAAGAGGTCCGTGACCGCATCGACAGACGGGTCATCCAAGTTACGAAGCATCTTATTTGTAACTCGGTCCGTCCCCGGAGCTGATGTCGTCCTGAGGCGGTGCATCGCCGCCCTGACTTCAGCTGAAGAGATTTCCTCATCAAGGGTAGGGTTGGGAGAACCGGTGTAAGAAGGGAGGGTGGTAGAGGGGGTTGTAGTGACGTACTGATCTTTTAAGGTCTGTAGGAGGGCGTCATCATCTAGGGGAAGCTGATGAATAATGCGGGTAATATTCTTACGCTGCGTGGCCTTGGTGTGCCCAGGATCAAGGAGGTAGCGTAAAAGCGACCAGGTGTCTTTAAGGCCTAGATTACCGCTCATGCGGTCACAGACCTGCCCCCACTGCTGGCGAGCGAGGTCCCTTGTATAAGCTTCAATTGCTTTCACAAGGCGGGAAATTCGCCGTTTGAGGGTGCGATTATGCTTTTGGGACAGCCAGCGTTTCTGAAGGCTGGCGTGTGCCTCCCACATGTGGAGAAGGCGACTATCCGCAGCCGAAGTGTCCTCTGGTTCCGGGATAGTGGATGTCGCCGACTCCACATCCTGTGTGAGAGAAGCCACCCAGGCCTCCAAGTCCACAATGGTGTCCGGTGCGTTTTGCCGGATGCGGCGAAATCGATCCCAATCGACCACGCAGGCCCGATTGCGTTTGGGTGGGGTGAGGGAAGAGATAGAGAGCTCAGTGCATAAAATGTAGTGATCACTGCCTAATGAGTGAGTGGTATTAGTCCAGCGGCTTTCTCGAACGCCTTTTGAGAGAGTCAAGTCTGGGCTTGTGTCGTGCTGAACGCTAGATCCGATTCGGGTGGGATAGGAGGTGTCGTTGAGAATAGAAAGCCCTTCGTCCTGAACGAAGGACAAAATTGCCGTACCCTTACGGCAGTTTTTTCGGTAACCCCAACTGGTATGGCTAGCATTGAAGTCGCCAACCACTAGTAGGGATCCTCCCGCGCTAACTGTGAGGGCTTTCTTGATTGCGCCAATGAGGGAGGCAGGAGGGCTCTTGGGCGGGCTATAGAGGTTGAGAACAAAAAGGGTGTGTGCATTTCGTGTGCGGGGTAGGAGTTCCAGCAAGAGACCATCCACGTCATCCACCTCAAGAGGGTGTTCGACCGCGGTAAAGTTGCGGTGCACCAACGACGCTACCCTGGATTGAGGCTGGGTGGAGGGCTCGTAAGTAGTATAGTCGCGGAGCTTAACCGAAACAAGCGTCTCCTGCAGCGCTATCACTGCCGGTATCTCGCTAGGGGATAGGGTAGATAAGTGAAGTTGCAGATTATTCCGCTTTGTGCGGAAACCTCTGCAGTTCCACTGCCACACGCTAATTCTGTTGGGGTGTGCCGCCATGTTGGGTGCTATCAGTAATAGCTAAAGGGATGGGTAGTACAGTGCAACCTCTGGGGAGAAGCTCACAAACTTGGGTTTGGATTTGAGAAAACGAGGCCTCTTGAGCACTTTGACGCTTCTCAATAGCCTCTAGTCAGAGCTCGGCAGCAGTCGTAGCGAGGATTGGGCTGTCGTAGACCGCCGAGCGACGCTGGTGTAGGATCTTTTCCATGGTGACCGCCTCTGTTAAAAATGAGGTAACTGTAGTTGGTGGGCTACGTACAAGACCAGCAAAAAGCTGTTCTTTAACCCCATGCATGAGGTGGCGCAGCTTTCTCTCTTCAGACATGTTGGGATCCGCACGTCGAAATAGTTTCGTCATGTCCTCAACATACATCATGACGGACTCGTTTGGCATCTGTTTTCGAGATTGTAGAGCACGTTCTGCTCGTTCGCGCTTATCCAGGCTGATATACGCCTCTACGATAAGACGGCGGAACTGAGGCCATGATGTTATTGTGCCTTCTCGGTTCTCATACCATGTCAAAGCATGGTCTTCCAGGCAGAAAGTGGCGTTCCGTAGCTTCAAGTTGTCGTCCCACTGATTAAAGGATGCGACTCGTTCGAACTGAGTTAGCCAATCCTCAACGTCTTCATGCGCAGTGCCATGGAACGATTTTGGCACTCGGGGGTTTTGAACGTAAACAGGAGTACCTTGCATGACTGTCGTAGTGCTTTGCGTGGCTGGCCGGAGGCTCGCTGTTGAAGTGGACTCCAAGGGCCCGTGTTCGGGAGGAAGGCCCAGGTTCCTCCGGCTGACGCGATGAACTGGCGTGTCCACAGGCAAAGCTCGGTGTCGTTGGTTCGCGGAGGGGTGTGCGACATTGAGAGGACAATTACCCAGCGGCTCCGCCAAAACTGTCACGAAGACAGGGATTTATGGGTACCGGCAACAGGGGCAGATACACACAGTCAAGAGAGAGGTTCCCGAGAAACGGTAGCACGAAGACACAAGCTCAAGAGTCCACAGGGGTTAACTAGCCGAAGCGCGCGAGAGTCTCCAACTTCTTTGTCGTTCAAGCGCTACCTCGAACCGTCAGGTGGCAATATTATGCTTAAACATCACGCGACACAAAGCACCATAACAAGCGAGCTAGCGAGAAAAAAAAAATACACACGCCCGGACAGGGGCTCGAACCCTGGACCGTTAGGTTAAAAGCCTAACGCTCTACCGACTGAGCTATCCGGGCTACTTTATATTAGTGGAAACATTCCTATTTTAAAAAAAAAACACGCATTTCGACACGTCCACGCTTATGCGCCTGCCTAAGACACTGCCCGAAATTTTGATTTGATCCTTTTGTGCAATAAAGTAACGAACCTATTTTTTTTTACACATTGTTTAGGATCACGTAACAACCAAGAGCGAGTTGTAGAATAGAGAGACCCGATCGGTTGAGAGACTATAGGGTAATATAATGGTGCGAGTGCGCATGCTCAGAGTGATCAACACTATAGCCCCCGCTAATTCATTGCAGAATTGCGCGCGCGCGCATTGTCGCCTCGCAATTGCCCTATTGCCTTAACCGAATCTGTTCTAAACCTCGCAAAAATTTCTACGATATTCCGTAAGCATGCGTTTATTTCCTTATTATTCCTTTTCAAGAAACGCACCCAGTTAATTTTCAATGGCAGTATTTTGTGTGTGTGTGTGTGCGTGTGCGTGTGCGTGTGCGTGTGTGTGTGTGTGTGTGTGTGTGTGTGTGTGTGTGTGTGTGTGTGTGTGTGTGTGTGTGTGTGTGTGTGTGTGTGTGTGTGTGTGTGTGTGTGTGTGTGTGTGTGTGTGTGTGTGTGTGTGTGTGTGTGTGTGTGTGTGTGTGTGTGTGTGTGTGTGTGTGTGTGTGTGTGTCAATGCTGTCCTCTCCTTTCGCTGACGACGGAGGGGGAGCGATTCCTTTTAGTGAATGCGCCGATACGTGGGCGATCCTCAAGCCATGCACCTGTCCTCAAGGCAGCACTGAAGGCGCAATATTGTTGCAAGAGTGGCCACAATAACCGAAAATGGAGCGCTCATTAGCCACGCAGTAAAACAAATCAACAGCAAGCACAACCAAGAAGAACGTCATCGCACGTCCGCTCAATGCTGAGGCGGCGATCCTCCTAGACCACAGAGCCATCCACATAATCAGCGATCGCGGAGTCAAGAAAGTCGCAACGCCCTCAACAGCGCCAAAAGATTGCATCAAGTTCCGGGAAAACGAATCCAGCAACTTCTCAGCAATAAATGCTCTTGTTGGCAAACGAGCGTCCCAGCCAAAGTTTACGGGGCACGAATATATGAGGGATGTTTGCTCAGCATCGCATTCGATATCAAAACCTCTGAAGAAAAAAAAAGCGCATTCATCCTCTTCTGTGCGCTCTACTAAAATCAACGAAACGAAGGGGAAGGCGGCCTATAGTTTTGGCAGAAGGCTCCACTTGGCTAAGCTACACTCACCTCCAGATTTTCGTTCACACGGCTTAACGTCCTAAAGCGACATTGGTTGTGAAGAAAGCCATTGTGTAAGGCTCCAGATGTTTCAACCACCTGGGGCTCTTAATAACACCTCTCAACACCCGAGCCGCCGCGGCCATGGTGTCTAATCCGCGTCCTAAGAATCAGCAGTCTAGAAGCCACAGCTTTTAACCCCCGCAGTGGGTTCTTTAGATTTGAGTCCTGCTTGACACTCACACTCATGTCCCTAATTCAGCAAGAATTTTGGTCTGCTATTTCGTTCGCCTCGGCTCTACCGTCATCCCCTTGTCATAGCTATCCCTTGTAAGCAGTTCACCATGTTCCCATTCACCTAGATGTTAAATTATTAGGATTGTTAGGCCCAATATCATCAGGCGCTTCTACAATATGTATACATTGTGTATACATTTTGGTTAGTACAACATACATGGGTATAATGGGCGAGTTGATTCTTAAATGCGAGTAACACTTTCACCTGAATTTTATTCACCCGGGTTTCTTATACTCAGGGCATCAGTTTCATCGGCGATAAAGGCTGAGCAAGACTGTGGCAAACTCTATGTATAATTCCATCATGCACATATTAAGAGACACAGGCAGAAGCAAAAGAAATATGTTGAGGGATGAAAATGTTAAAAGAAAAAAAAGCGCGCCGGCGAAACAGGGGCTCGAACCCTGGACCATTAAAAGCCTAACGGTCTATTCATTTGATTTCATTTGCTATTAAACTTGTTAAAGAAAGTTTTTGCTCCCCCTGGGACAGTCATACTTTTCCCGCGTTTAGGGACTGAATTCCGTAGACCTGCACAGTACAACGATCTGTACAATGGGATCGAGAGACAGACATCGCACAAGTCCTTATAAAGTTTCTTTCACCTCACAGCTGATAAATATTCAAGCGAAAATCGAGCTTCAAAGACACGACATGAAATGTACACTTCGTGCTCTAAACATTACCCTTTGTTTCTGTTTTGGGCGCCACTGGCGACAGCGCCGCAAGCGGCAAGCTAACCAGGCGGACCGCTGGGAGACCCCGGCATGGGCGACCGCGTCAAGCAGAGCGAAAACGTGCGCCATTACCTGATGTATAAATAAACAGTTTTGCTCGTTATACCTGCTACGTCTACCAGATGGCGGCAGCGGTGGGATAACCAACGCAGCGTGACACCCAGGACAGCGAGCCCAACGTAAGCGGCCGCAGCGTCATGCTAGACACTCGCGGCGCGAACGAAGAGCGCGCAGCGGCACTGCGAGAATGACGCTCAACCTACTCGCCGTGGAACTGCCGACAAAGCTCGATTTCCGCAAGTCCGAAGATTGGACACGATGGCACCACAGGTGGGAACGCTACCGACTCATCTCCGGTCTGACAGGACAGGACGAGACGACGCAAATCAACACATTACTCTACGCCATGGGTGAAGAAGCGGAGGACGTACTCGCTGCTTTGAAACTGACAGACGAACAGATGGCATCATACTCCGCCGTGGTGAGTGCTTTTGAAAAGCATTTCTTACCTCTAAAGAATGTCATCTATGAGAGAGCGCGATTTAACTCTCGGAAACAAGAGCAGCATGAAAACGTCGACGCATTTGCAACTGAACTGTTCAAGATGGCCGAAAGATGCGATTACGGAACTCTCAAAGACGAACTGATTCGGGACAGGCTCGTGGTCGGCTTGCAAGACGTAAAACTCAGCGAGAGCCTGCAGCTTGACGCAGAACTCACTCTCGAAAAAGCAATCACAGCTACCCGCAAATCAGAGAGCGTGAAACTTCAACACAAGGAAATTCGCTCCATCGAGCAGCCAGCTTTCGACATGGGAGAAGTTCGCGGCCAGACAAACGTCAAAACTCGCCGGAACGAAGCGAAGGTGCCTTTCAAATCGCGCCCTCAACGTACACAAAAGGCGGGAGACGAACGCTGCAAGTGGTGTGGTGGTGTGCGTGACCACACGAAGACACAGTGTCCCGCGATAGACAAGACGTGCAACCAGTGCGGGAAAAAAGGCCACTACGCCCGCGTCTGCATGTCTAAGCCGAAGGACGAGACCTCGAGTATCCGACAACGACCAAAAGATCTCGGAGAGCTATATCTAGGCGAAATCAGAGTGGCAGTGAACACGCCGTGGAGGATTACTGCTACCGTGAACAACTTGCCTTTTACCTTCAAGGTCGACACCAGCGCGGATGTGACTGCAATCGCACACAACCAGTACGACAGAACCGTCATGGGACCCATCAAGTCAACGCAACAGCTGTTGATAGGCCCAGGCCAGACAGCGATAGCCACTGTTTGCTACATCGATGCAACAGTCACCTGGCGCAACACTGAAGCCCAAGAAGCAGTCTTTATCATCAAAGGATTAAAAGAACCGCTGCTCAGTCGACCAGCTATAAATCACTTGGGATTCTACAGCGCCCTCTTGAGCTAGACGAAACCCTCGCACAATCAACTGATGTCCCCAATTTCTTGGCGTCATACCCAAAGCTAACGTCTGGGCTTGGAGTCATGAAGACTGAGTACCGCATCAAAGTCAAAAAGGATGCTGAGCCATACGCAGTCAGTTATCCTAGGCGCGTGCTTCTTCCACTGCTTCCACTTGTGAAGAAAGAACTAGAAAAGATGGAAGACTTGGGAGTCATCCAGAAGAACGAGCGAGCAACCGAGTGGTGTTTTCCAATGGTTGTCGCACGAAAAAAGAGCAATGAGCTGCGCATCTGCGTGGACTATGGTCAACTCAACCAACAAGTAATACGCGAACGTGTGCTCATGCCTACGGTGTACGAGTGTCTTGCAAATTAGCAGGTGCAACAGTTTTCAGCCGCCTAGATGCACGAGCAGGGTACTGGCAGGTACCACTGTCCAAGGACTCTCGCGAATACACAACCTTCATCACACCAGTTGGCAGGTTCCAGTTCCTGAGGCTTCCCTTCGGAATCTCCACAGCGCCAGAGTTCTACCAACGAGAAATGCTCCGTATGCTCGAAGGACTAGATGGTGTGAGTTGTCTACAAGATGACATCATTGTCTCAGGGAAGACAACTGAGGAACCCGACACCAACCTACTGCTGGTGCTGAGGAAGCTGGAAGATGAAGGTGTTACCCTCAACATCGCCAAGTGCTCCTTTCGACAAACAGAAGTAACATTCTTAGGACACGTCATAAACTCAACAGGAGTCAGCACCGACTAAAAAAAGGTCAGGGCCATAGTCCAGCTCGACCCACCATGTGATGTGTCAGAAGTCAGGTTTTTGTTGGGCTCTGCAAACCACCTAGAGAAATTTCTTCCAGAGCTAGCAGACTTTACGAAGCCTCTGAGAGACTTGCTGCTCCACCAAGACGCCGAATGGCACTGAGGCCCAGCTCAGCAGCAGAGTTTTGACAAACTCAAGCAAGCTTTAAGCAGGACGCCGATTCTCACTCACCACGATGCTCAGTCGCCTCAGACAGTGTCTGTGGATGCTTCCTCATATGGTCTTGGGGCTGTACTTCTACAGCAGTCGCACGAAAAGCTCCTACCTGTGGCATATGCATCACGCTCCCTTACGGATACAGAACAAAGATATGCCCAAATCAAAAAGGAAGCACTGGCAATCACTAGGGCTTGCGAACATTTCCGCAAATACCTGCTGGGATCAACCTTGCACGTGGAAACGGACCATAAGCCGTTAATACCGCTGCTGACGACTAAATGACTTGACAAGCTTTATACCGGCTACGTCTACCACAGTTTCCTCGCGCGCTCCCCTTCCCTCACAGGAAAGAGGAAACCATCGACTTTCGCCTCTGCCGCGGTCAGGAGCGGGGCGCACGCGTGCAGGTCGCTTCATCACTTCCTCCTCAGTGCGCTGCCGACATTTTCCTGAAGGTCCACGTGAACTGACGCGCTGCTGTACCTCTCACTACGCGTGTAGCACGTTGACGTTGTTAAGTTGTTGATATGCCGGCTTCACGCGGTCAGTAGACACAATCTCGCGTCGACCTCGAATGTCCGGTGTCATGTTTTCCCGTGCGGTGGAGCACTTTGAACGGACCGTCGTAACGGCACTTCGAGAGGTCGTGACACTGTGTCATCGGGCACGAAATCATTGGGTGTAAGACTCCAGCTCCAAGCGCTCGATCATAGACGGGTAGCGGTTCCAGGTAACAAGGCGGCGAGGCACGAAACTTGCCCATGATTTCGTTTAGCCGGCTCTCGTAGCCAGCATTAGGAACGTGGCTCACCGGGCTGTGGCAGTGTTGCTCCATAGACAAGCTCAGTGGCGCTACAGCCGATGTCAGATATCAATGTTGTTAGTATACCTAGAAGAACGAGCGGGAGCGGTTCTGTGCAGCTGGCGGTAAAAACGTTCCACCATGTCATTGCTCTGAGGGTGATAGGCAGCGATTCTAATGCGAGAGGTGCCCATGAGCCGAATTATGCCTGCGAAAAGCGCAGATTCAAATTGCCTGCCTCGGTCAGTCGTGACAGTCGTCGGCGCGCCCAGGCGAGCCACCCAGTGGTACAGAAAAGCGCGGGCGACTGTGTCAGCGCTGATATCCGTAAAGAGCACCGCTCCAACCCGACGCGTAATTCGGTCGACACACTTGAGTAAATACGATTGACCATTGGAAGGGGGCAGAGGCTACAGAGGCTACAAAGTGCAGATGGTCGAATCGCGAGTCCGGTGGAGGGAACCTTGGCAATGGCGTCATGGTGTGGCTCTTAACTTTGGAGCGCTGGCAGGCGATGCATTCTCGTGTCCACTGCCGGACGTCCTGATTGATTCCTGTGCATACGTACCTTGTCGTCACTAGCTTCTCAGAACCCTGGACACCAGGATGTGCCAATTTGTGCAACGACTGGAAGATGCTACGACGGAGGCTGGAGGGAACCAAAGGGCGACGAGTGTTAGCTGGCACATCGCAGCACACACGATCCTCAAAGCCGGATACAGGTAGCCATTTCAGTGGCAGGGCCCTTGCCGCTGTCAGCAAGTCAGTCAGCTCTTGATCCGCTCGCCGAGCTGCCATCGACTGACGTAAATCTGTTCCCTCTAAAAAGCTAAGGGAATTTACAGGGTTGCCGAGAGGTTGTCGGCGAACAAGTTGTTAACTCCAGATAGTGACGAAAGTCGCGGACGGTGGCATAGATGGCAAGTCGTTCTCGGGCGAAAGTACTGTAATGCTTCTCTGGGGGGTCAGCTCTCGCGAGAAAACAGATATCGCGCACTAGCTTTCGTTTCTAAGCTGCTGTAGTACTGCACCGATGGCTGCGTCTGAAGCGTCGACCATGATGCACTGCGATATGCCTGGTTGCGGGTAAGCTATATACAGCACCATTTGTCAAAGCCTACATGACTTGACGGAAAGCGTCGCATGCTTCGTCACTCCTAGTAAAGTTCTTCGCAGTGCTCTCCGCTGCTAATAGTAGTCTGTACAGAGGGTCCAAAATCGCAGCGCACTAAGGCAGGAAAAGTCCACCAGTCTAAGGAATTCTCAGAGCTGTCGCTTTGTACTGGGTAGCGGGAATTCCCGCACAGCTTTGACCTTTTCCGGGTGGGGGCGAATTCCGGCATTCGATATAGTATGCGCCAGAAAGGACAGTTCGGGCACACCATGGCTAGCATTTTGCTACATTGACGACGATGCCGTGGGCAGAAAGACGTCGGACACGGTGCGCAAGTGTTGCTCATGCTCAAATGGAGTGGCGCTAGCAATGAGAAGGTCGTCCAGGTAGACGTGGCAAACGTCTAGGCCACGTAAGACGCCGTCCATGAACCGTTGAAACGACTGCCCGGCGTTTCGGACTCCGAAAGGCATTCGAAGGAATTCGAACAGGCCGAAGGGTGCAGTTATGGCAGTTTTTGTGATGTCCTCTGATGCTACAGGTATATCTGGTGATGTGCTCTTACTAGGTCGACTTTGGAAAATATTGTAACACCGCGTACGTTGGTCGTTATGTTGGCAGCTGTCGGGCACATTTGCTCTATTTAGCACCCGGTAATCTCCACGTGGGTGCCAGTCACCAGATGTTGGCTTTGTGATACGTGGAGTGGAGATGCCAAAGGGCTTGACGACGGGCGAACGACACCAAGCTCAAGCATGTTGTCAAACGCTTAATTGGCCAAAAGAAGCTTTTCGGGGGACAACCGAAGCGATCGTGCGTGGACGTGAGGTCTGATTGTATTCACGTGGTGTCGCACCTTATGCTGGAACACACTGTGTGCCAGTAGTTGGTGCGTAAGTTCTGGTTACTCATTCATTACGGCCACGAAGCATGTTGTTCTAGCAGGTCCGACTAAAGTAGGGCTTAGCGGAGGATGTCTTGAGGGTTTGCCTCGAACTGTTGCTTGTGACACAGAATCATGGACCGCCTCTTGCGCACGTCTACCGAAAGGCCAAAATGACGGAGGAAGTCAGCCTCAAGAATTGCAATCTTCACATCTTCAACAATGAAAATTCAAGGAAATGTTCTGTTTAGGCCTACGTTGAGCGACAGAGAGCGCTGTTCGTAAGTAGAAACTATCGTAACGCCGGTTCGCACCCGTAACGCTCACAATGTTCAGCCAAGTGGCCTCCCCCGGCAGTCCACCGTACGCTGGTGTATTTAATGGCGTGCCGGCGTTTGATGACACGTGTGTGCTTGGTAGGGGAGGCACAAGGTGAGGCCGTGAGATATATGTGAGGCCTATCACATTAGCAGGAAAGACGATAACTGTGTCAGCACGCCGTCACTTTTATTATACAAAAAAGAAGACATGCATGGACCTCAGGAACAGCTTGCCACATTTTGATTAGTTTCTGCTTGTATTGTTATAACCCAGTGTACGCAAGCGCCACGGAACTGCATTTATGTACCTTTTTGCGGCAGCAAAACCTCAGCTGATGTTTAGCGCTCGTCCTGTCTTCTTCTATGTCTGTGTCCTTGTTAAATGCGTTAGTCTTTATAACTAATGAATCTTTTATTACAGTCTGTAACCTTCCTGCATGTACTTTCATGTCTATTTTGTAGTCGACGTTTGTCAGGTCTATCGGTCTGCATGATGACACCTCTCCTAGTTGTATTGCGAAAGCAATACTAAGATCACTTTTCAGCCGTTCGCGTAGCGCGGCGGTGCACATGAAATGACCTTTTGCGTAACCCCGTGTGACGTCACGCCGAAGAGCTGGGCGACCAACTTGAGCCGTTCGCGAAGGGTGGCGGTGCACATGAAGCGGCGGCCTAACTCCCGGTCTCTCCACGAGGAGTGCCACAGGTGTTGTGACGTCAGGCCGTAGAGCTGGGCGGCCAACTTGAGCCGTTCGCGAAGGGCGGCGGCGCACATGAAGCGGCGGCCTAACTTCCGGTCTCTCCACGAGGAGCGCCACAGGTGTTGTGACGTCATATAGTTGTATAAGTAGGCGACCGACTCGTGGCCTCTGTGAGAAGAGGCGGTGCACACGACTATGATGGCGCCTACTACAAAGGCGGCTCGTCGTAATGAAAGGTTGAAACAACTGCGTGCTGCGGAGACAACCGCGGAGCGTGCTCAATAGGCAGCTCGGCGTGAACGTACAGCCTCTTTGGCACAAACTGTGGAAGATGACGAGACGAGTAATGCTAATATGATGGAATCGCTGAATTGCATGGATAGTGATACCGAAGCTTTGAGTACTGCTTCTCTCAGTAGTGCAGAACGTTGGAACATGACGAAGAAAGATGGGAGTGAAAGCGGAAAGAGAAAAAGGGGTGCCGTAGTGGATATTACGTCAAGAATGCGACGTCACGCAACCGGAAGTATAGCACAGGAAAGGATTGGCGTGCAATTTGAAAGTACCAAAGACTGAAATGGGCAAACAAGAAGTGAATTAAGCAACTAGAAACAACCAACAGCAGTATCCGTGCTTTCGCATTACTCCAATGCAGATTCTGCAGTGCTCTTTAATTTTTTTTCTATTTTGAAGCGAAAAGCTTCACTAGGCTAGTTAACTCCGAGTCTCGCGTGTGCTCCGTCGTTAGAAACACACATAAAGCCCCGCTTTAGAAAAGCCGTATGAACGTGTCTTAGTGGCCTACAGAGGTAACGTGAATGCAAGGGTCCTGGAAGGCTGAGTCTGACATAACCGTGCCATGTGAAACGAGAGACCCAAGTTGGCAGCTCCTGCCAGGGGACCACAGTCATGGACACGGACACTGCACACAGCGACGAGCGGTTAGACCTGGCGTAGTATTGCTTTCGAAATAAAAGCCACAGCTGCGCATGCGCAAACCACGTGGCATCACAGGAGATGCGCAGGTGGTCGGAGCCGCCACTGCCGCTTCAACCTCGACTCCACCGGTTCAATTTTAGCTGGTGCCGCGCGCTTTTTCCGGGCTGCGTTTGGGCCTATACAGAAGAGTAACGGCGATGATGATGTTGAACCGAAATAAAGTTTAATCTTATGTGATGTACGGCTGTAATCAATGCTTCACCATGATGATGAGCCATGGAATATCATAAGGTGCAACCGTGAACAACAAGGTAAGCCACAACTACGCCAAGGAACCACAAGCTAAGCCATGGCATCGCCCAAGCTTTTCGCTTCTGATATCCAGGCTTAACCAAGCTAAGCCACCACCAATCTTTTCTTCGGTTATAAGTATTAATTAATGTTGGATGGGACCAATGATGCTGGCAGCAATGTCACTATATAAGCTTCATTAAACACCGCCTACAATCGTGTCACCAACTCTTCCTTGAACGTCTTAAAAAAATAATGCGCTTAAGCCATCAGCCCCTGCGACTTTCCCGCGTTTAGTTTGTAAATAGCGATTTTGACTTCGTGTTCACTAGTCTCCCGCTCTATCTTGTACGCTCTAATCCCGCTCTTATCTTATACGATAACTATCTTGTATGCGTGGCACTGCATCCAAAAAATCTTTAAACTTCGCTACATGAACTTGCTGCAGGGCGAAGGTATTTTGATAGTACTCACAGAAAGCTTGAGCAGTACCAACGTTGTTATCTGTATTATCACCACCCTCTTCTATTTTGTGTTGTATGGTTTTTCCGAGCGTGCGCTTTTTCCAATCCCAGTGCACGTTTTGTGGGCGTTTCACAGGTCTCGAATTCTTGCACTTTTGGGCGCACAAGAGCGCCTTGGTGCTTTTCTTCCTCAAGGACATTGTTTCTTTTTTTAATTTTGCCTATGTCCTCTAAAACCACACCTGGTCACACTCATGTGCTAAATGGTTTTCCAAGAGAGACCTTAATTCTGTCCCTTTTAGCCTGATCTTAGTATTTTTTGCAGCTTGCCCTGTCAATGGCGTTGAGCTTAATATAAAGTTTGAGGACTTCCCACTGTTCGCCAAGTTTAAGAAACCTATCACGCGATACTTTATTTGCTTCAACTTTCACAAACCAGGTGAACGTTTCGTCTTCAATAGCATATTAATTTACATAATTCTTTTAAAATTGAAGCCCAGTACTACGGTGGAGGACCTTACTCATCAATTTCGAGTTGCGGGAGAATTTGCCCTTGTCCCGATTGGGCGGCCAATGCAATGCCAGCGTTGTCGCGGCACTGGCCATGTTCGTTGCCAATGTTAGGTTCCCCGGTGCTCCATGTGCCGGTGATATGGCCACAGCGACACCGAGTGCGTTCGCGCGTACGCCGCAGTATACTCGGATGAGTTCGTGATGGATGTCACCGAAGAGGAGGAGGCTGTGGGAGGGATGGAAGGTGCCGGGAAAGCTGATGACACGACGGAGGCTGCCGCACATTCAAGCGGTGATGCGAAACCAGTGCGGAGGCCGGGGACGCGCGAGTAAAAAAGCCTCCTGCGGCTGAAGGGTGCTCATCGGACGGCGCAAGCCTTTCGGCACACAAATGCGCGGGAAAAGACAGGAGCGAGGAGCTACCTGACAAGAGTAGGGCACATGCGGTTAGCGTCACCACCGCGGGTAAGCGGTGAACGTTTCCTCCTGGCGGTGTGGTCGTCGAGCTTTCTCTTCTTCATTAAACCGCTAACGCTCCCGCGTCACCTTGGTCACCTTGCCGAACGCCGCGAAAGCCGTCAGGATGTCCTCGTCTGCCGCAGCTTTACCTACTGCTCTTCGCGATCAATAGTTAGTCACCGATGCTCTTTTACCTTAAGCTCCTTCAAGGCGAGAAGCATCTTGGCAGCTTCAGCAGAGTCGAAAGTCACCACCCACACATGATTTATCTGATACGCCTCCAACGATAGCACGTCAGGGAGCGCACCAGCATCGGCGATGGGATCCCGGAAATATTCAACCCTGTTCAACAAATCGGCCAGCAAAAATAGTTTTGAGAACATCACGACCTGTGCGCAAACATGGCAAAATAATCTGATAGTCTTCTACGCCTTCAATCCTGTTACCCGAGGCATCAGCCGCTTTCGCCGCTCCGCTGGAGCTGTTCAGTTGCGACCGTTCGCTAGCGCGGCCGGAAGTAGAATACTCCCGACTGAGCTATCTGGAAAGCCCTCAGATCATCAACACGAAATATCGACGAAAAAAAAAATGCCAGAACAGGAAAAAGAAAAAAAAAATACTCCTGAAGAGGGGCACGAACCCTCGGCGGTTAGGTTAAAAGCCGAACGCTCTACCGATTGAGCTATCCGGGCTTTTTTTTTTTCCTTTTTCTTTTTTCTTTACTGCCGACTTTGACATTTGAAAGTGAAATCAGAAATACAGTGCATAAAACGCGTAAGCCAGGCTTCGGCAAACACGGATTAAAATTCTCTCAGCGGCACCAAAACATCAAGCAAAGTAATTCATTCTGGTGGATCAGGGAGTGCTCGGTAACACTCTCTTAGTGAAACGACACTTTCAACAAAATGCTCGCGAACAGGACGCACGACAAGATCAGCATGTTCAAATTGCATCCTCGTTTTCCATATTGAGTGCAGGCCCAGAAGCATAATCAAATCATATGGTATATCATGGGATGTTTCTATCGGCAAGAACCTTATTCCATATGGATCGAGTGGTAACTGTTTCTTAACCGTGCGCTGTAAAACATCCCAGTGAAATTTTGGGTCGCAGCAGTCAAGAAAAACATGCTCTATTGTTTCAGGTTTTTTGCATAAAAAACAATTGGTAGTCCAGGGTACGAAGATGTCTTTGCTATGAAGCCATGTCTTAACGGGTAGCGTGTTAGTGTGCAATTTAAAGAAAAAGTTTTGACTGAAGATATTACCGGCATTCTTTTAACTCTTTTAAGGACGTCTTGTCCGGGGCCTCCACGGTATGGCAAACGGTACAATGGCTGGGGAAGCATGATGTCAGTGAGGCCTCTATAGAGTTTCTTCTTGGTGACATTGCACAGATATTCATGAGAGAAACGCACATTTTACAACCTATAAGCAAGCATAACTTCACGCAGATGTCCAGTCACCGCACCGCACATATCTTGACATGACGACACCACGAACCCTGGACGGAGTCTGCTGAGCCTGACTTGAATCACTGTCCGGAGAAATGGATTGTTTTGTCGCGTAGATAAATAAAGCGCGATACAACCTGGCGCATAAATAAATGCACAAGCCCTAGTCCGCCCTTCTTGGCAGGAAGGAAAAGATTGGTTCGACTTGTTCTCTTTTTTTTCCTTTAATGCTGGTCAGTAAAGTACTGTTTTTGCCAAAAGTAACCAGGCTGCTTCGAAGGCTGCCGGAGCAAGCGCGCGGCCGTGTGGCGGCGTTGCGCTCGCTGTGGCTTATCTGTGCTCGTCAACTCCGAGGGTACAACCGCTGACGTAACTTCGCACCCGCACTCTCGCCCGTTGGATGATGAAAACTAGGCGCGTATGATGTGCTGGCTGCGGTTTTATCATGCGAAACCTGGTGGTGCCCAGCGACGGCGATCACTATAGCGACGGGGCTATTCGCTCTTCTCGCAAACTGCCCTGAAGCAGATAATATAAGTCGCGTTTCTCGCTATATAATTATACGTGTTTGTGTTCTGTAAGCCGCCTCTGAAACGCACCAGCGCAATTGCGCTTTCCTGCGTGCTTGATGCCCCTGTACAATAAAGAATGATAACGCACCTCGAAATTTCAATATGCTTTCTTCGAGGTGCCTTACGCATTGCCATTTCACGGGCAGGGACTCCGTAACCAAAATATGGGAAAGCTTATGAACCCTTTCAAGCCACCTTACCTCTGTTTTAAGCTTCCGAAATTGTGTTAGCTCCTTACGGAGGCTGTGTATAAATAAGTGTAATAATGAATTCTAACAAATTCTTGCATTTGCTTGTAGGTACGTTTTTGTTTAAGTAACGAACTATAATGAGACCGTCCTCATGCTCAGCGATGCACATGAATGCTCTCTCGTTCGAGAACCTTTATTTCAGGGCAACACTGCCTGGCAAACCTAGCACATATTCGCCCTAGAAACGAACAACCAGAGCTCACTGTGACTACTATCACCCGATTTTCTGTTTTCCGCAGTTGCCGAAAAAAGAGAATAGCCCCGTCGCTATACTGAGCGCCCTCGCTGGGCACAACCAGGCTTCGCACGTGTGAAACCGCAGCCCGCACATCCTACGCGCCTAGTTTTTATCATCCCACGGGCGAGAGTGAGAGTACAAAGTTACGTAAGCTGTTGTACCCTCGGAGCTGACGAGCACCGACAAGCCACAGCGAGCGAAACGCCGCCACACGGCCGCGCGATTGCTCCGGCAGCCTTCGGAGCAGCCTGGTTACTTTTGGCAAAGACGGTACATACAGGCATAAAAATCCCTGGCGTATATTTACCCTAAGGGATCTGTTAAAATTTCTTCATTTTGATCAATGCGTTGATTACATCCATCCACTGAGGCTGCTCAGGCTGACTACGATGTACATATGTGACACTTTCAATGAAGTTGTCCCTGACCGATCGTACATTTTCTTCTTTGTGCCTAAACGCTATCCACGTTTTCCAAATGCTGTGGAGGATAATCATGTCATATGGGACTTCGTCGCTTTGTACGGTTAGAAACCGGATGCGGTAAGGATTAATGGGTAGTTCTTTTTTTAAAGTTCTTTGTAATATATCCAGGTGAAAAACAGGATCCCAGCAGTCTATAAAAGCTTGACAGATGGTCTCTGGTTTTTTTACAGATTGTGCAGTTGAGGGACCAAGTACAAATATACCTTCATCATTAAGCCACGGTTTTATGGGAAGGGTGCCTGAGTGAAGCTTGAAGAAAAACAATTTGACGGTCGGTTTAACCTGCATCTCCTAACTCTCTTCAGGAAATCATGTCCTGGGCCTCCACAATATCTGAATCAGTAAAGGGACGGGGTACAAACAGGTTGAGCAAGTCCTAATACATTTTTTTTTCCTCGGTGCAGTACTACGATACTCCACCGAAATGTGGGCACGCAAAATTTTGAATGCAAAAACAACTTTTCTTAAAATTCCAGTGACAGCGCGATTTATGGCCAGATAACTAGACACGACAAAGTCTGGTATCACGTTACCTAAGCGCATCTGCATTATTGGACGAAATCAATTGGGTGCGAAATCAATTGGGAGACGAGCATTTGTTGTTGGCACGGTGAATGGGATTATAGACCGGCAATGTTTGGTAATATGCTGTGGACGACTGTTCCAGCGAAGTACTTGGGTGTGTCATTAGAACATTATAAGAGCAGCAGCGAGTTCTGGAACGACGCAACGCAAGAGAGTAAGCAAAAAGCGGAAGGGTGGAAAGGTCGCGACCTCTCAGTGTTAGCACCTGAAAGTACCTCTAATTTGTTTTTCATCAGTTTTTATTCATCTCCTGCTTGAATGTGCAGAAAGTGCACAGAGTATTTGCAGTTTTTATTTGCAGCTCAAATTGGGAATGAACTAACCGCACTAATTTGTTTCTTCTCATGAAAAGAGTTGGCCTTGGTCTTTCGAACTTGTTTCTGAGTCAAGTTGTATCACGATTTCTTTTTTTTTTTTTTTACAGGGGGGGGGGGGGGGAATCAAACAGGACCTCTGTTGCGCAACGACTGAGCTTTTCACGCTGACCCTGCAAGTCATCAACATGAATTGTTGGCGGAGCAAATTCTTAGAACAGAAAACAAAAAACTACGCCCGAAGAGGGGCTCGAACTGTCGACTGTTAGGTTGAAAGCCTAACGCTGTAACGACTGAGCTATCCGAGCTTTCTTTTTTTTTGTTTTCTTTATTGACGGCTTCGACACACAGTACAGAATATACAAAAGTGATAAAACGTGTCAGCAAACCTTTAGCGGACACGATACGTTAAAAATTATTCAACAGAACCAAGCTGTTAAGCTGGTCTATCCATTCTGGTGATTGGGGGAGTGTTCGATACACTTCCCTCAAACGTACAACACTTTCTATAAAATGTTCCCGCACAGGGCGCACATCAACATCTGCATTGTTGAACTGCATTCGCGTTTTCCACAAGCTGTGGAGGCCGAGGAGCATAATCGTATCCAATGGAATATTGTCTGCATGTAAAACCGGAAGGAATCTTATGCCGTACATATCTGGGGGTAATTGTTTTTTCAAAGTCCTTTGAAGCATATCCCAGAAAAAGATGGGATCCCAACAGTCCAGGAATACGTGTTCTATGGTTTCAGCTTTGTTACATAGGTAACAGTTAGTTGTCCAGGGTAAAAAAGACCTTTTTCATGAAGCCATGTTTTCACTGATAACGTGTTGGTATGAAGCTTAAAGAAAAAGGATTTTACCGAGGGTAACACCGGCATTCTCTTCACTCTGTGCAAAACATCTCCTCCTGGGCCTCCACATAATGGCAAACAGTAAAGTGGAACCGGAATCATTGCATCCAATAAATCTGAATACAATTCTTTCAGCGTGACATATATCACTCAAGTATTGCATCGAATATCGCACATGCAGCATCCCCATGTACTGGAAGGAGTCTGCACAGTCGGAGTTGCACAACTGTGCGCAGGAACATGTCATTTTGATTTCGCAGAAACATATATCGTGAGACGACTTGCCTCAAAAACAAATGTGCAAGGCCTAGCCCACCTTTTTTTTTTTTTTGCAGACAGGAACAAGTTTGTCCGACTGGTTCTTTCCCACGTCGATGCCCAAATAAAAACGGCGAAAACGCGGTGCATTTTTTTAATGCTGATCCGAGAGGCACTGAGCACATTCATGACATACCATATTTTTGCAGTGAGAAATAAATTGCACACGAAATACAGATAATTGCCTTCCTTGCCACGCATCACCCTTTTCTTTTGCCTTTGAGGTTTTATCCCTCCAATACGAATCAGAGTCCCGGTATGCTTGGAGAGGTACCTCTAGATACATTGTAGGAGTCGTGGACCACTGCAGTCGAGAGTAGTACTCTGGCGTGTCTTCCCAACTGCCGTGCCAGAAGCCATAACTCTTTTCCCAGTTTATTAACGCCCCCGTACACTGACAATATTTGTGGACTACATTTGTGGCCTCACAGATTCTATCTTTATCTGAACAGTAAGCCGCAATATCATCGGCATAGGCCAATATTGTAACATGCGCTGACTGTAGCCTGAAGCCCATTACGCTCTCACTATTTCAGATGGCAAAGCAAAGAGGCTCAACGTAGAGTGCAAACAACAGGGGCGACAGGGAACAGCCCTGCCTAACTGATGACCGCACTTGCAGGCTCTCGGTCAGTTCTCCGTTCGCTATAATCCGCGTTGTGCAGTTGGCATACGCCATTCTGACGCCGTTTGTTATTACATCCCCAACATTGGAGTGATCTAATATGGCAAACAGCACATCATGCGACACACGGTGAAATGCTTTTGCGAGATCCAGTGGGATCATTGCCACACGGTCACCAAGTGCGTCACAACATTCTAGTACGCTTCGCGCTACGTGTATGTTCGTGGCGATACTCCGCCCCTTTATGCCAAAAGTCTGATGCGTGCCAACCAGCTTTGTTATCACACATTGCAGTCGTCTTGCCAACACTTTCATAAATATTTTATAATCAACGTTGGTGAGGCT
Source organism: Amblyomma maculatum (assembly GCF_055883805.1). Lineage (NCBI taxonomy): Eukaryota > Metazoa > Arthropoda > Arachnida > Ixodida > Ixodidae > Amblyomma > Amblyomma maculatum. The sequence goes on from NC_139350.1 coordinate 84,870,657, forward strand.
TATCTCGCGATAAGACCCCACCAACAAACGCTTTTCCGGCTCCTCAGTTTTCGGAATCGCTGTGATATGAGAAGTGCTGAAGGACAGTGGAACACGGTTTTGCTCATAAACTTAGTTGATAACCTTCAGGAGGAGGTGAGCTATCATTGGCTTAAACATTTTATAAAAGGACGGCCCTAATCCGTCAGGGCCCGGCGCTCTACCAGCTGGCAGAGCGTCTACTGCGTCCTCTATTTCTTTCACGCAAATCGGCATTTCTAGTCGCTCTTTTTCCTCATCATCAAGCTTGGGCATTACCGGCGAAAATTCTGCTTGAAATTTCCCTACCATTTTTCGCGAGTGACCAAGCAGGTCTTTGAAATGACCGGCAATTACATGTTTGATAACACTGCCGTCAGACGAAACATCATTCCCACTTCGTATCTTCCGTATTTCCTTACGGCTCGCGTATCGCTTTTCGTCCGATAAAGCACGCTTTGTTGGTGCTTCAGCGGCCCACAGCTTCTCGGGCCGTGCACGAATAACCGCCGCTCTGTACTTATCTTTATCTAATCTTTCCAACTGTATCTTGATGTTCTTTAGGTCTTTGGCAAATGTACCTGGTTGAGCGCATTCTATACCAGTAAAGAATTCTAGTTGCTTACACAGGTGTGTTTCGTTTTGTTTCTGTTCATATCGCAGTTTACTACTTTTTTCAATTGCCTTCAGTTTTACTGCCTGTTTACATTATTCCCAGCCCAAGGCGACACTTATCGGCTGCACTGCGAGCACCTTTTTTTAGCTCCTCCTCAACATCCTTAACATAACCCTCGTCCTCCAACAATTTCGTGTTGAGTTTTCATAGGTCCCAATTAAAGCTATTTTTGCTTTGCTTTCTGCCGAAGTTTGCAATCACTAGACAGTGATCACTAAAGCACACTGGTCTAACCTCATAAGATTTACACAACGGCACTAATTAAAGTGATACATACAACCGATCCAGTCCTTCGTGGCTACTGCCTTGAAAATGAGTGAATTTCAGTTGAGTAGCATTTGCAAACACACTTCCAACATCTTCTCCAAGTTGTGATCGTGAATAACTGAATTCGGGGTCTCTGCACTCTTATCCTTCACTGTCAAGCATTTTACAAGATCTTCAGTGCGACAAACACAGTTGAAATCCCCCAACAAAACTATTACATTTTCACAATCTAGGTACGTCTGGAAACGTTCAAAAAGCATTCTTCTCTCGGAAGCTACATTAGGACCATATACACACATGACTCTGAAGTTTACATCGTAATGTGAAAAATCAACAATCAGGAGCCGGCCACTTTGACACGAAAACAGCGTCTGCACATTTATACCAACACTGTATACGTATGAAAAGGGCACAACCGCCAGAGGAACTAACTGAATGACATACACAAACGTCGAAATGCAGTCGTAAAGCGGACACCATTCGATCTGTCGCTTCTTGGCTATCAATTTTGTTTTCTTGAACAGCTACTACGTGCAGATCGTTCTCAATGAAAAGGCGGTTAAGCTGGCACTGTCGCCTTCTTGCTCCGAGGCCCCGTACGTTTATTGTAGCTACACGTAGCGCTTCAGGAAGGTTGATTGCCATGTCAAAGAAAGGAAAGGACCCTATCTCATGGTGTCTATCTAAACAACAAACCCCGGAACCCCATGCCACCTCTGTATGGCCTGAACTATACAAAACTACAGAGGCGGTTTACCCACCTGTCGTGAGTGTACAAGAATGTTCGGACCAGCTTCAGGGTAGAACGCCTCATATACCTGATGTTTTTGTCGGCGGCTCGTCTCCGCCACTGGCACCAAGTTGGGGCACATTCGGAGCGAGTTGCTCGTGCGGCCGTTTTCCGACTATTTGGCTGACCGCTGTACCGAGAACGTCCGTGGGTTGGGTGTCGCTAACCACAGAGTCAGATAATACAGCCGCACCGTTCGGCACGACGACGACGGCCGATGCAGAATCTGGGGAAGACTTCTCGGGCGTTGGGCCAGTGACAGGTTGACACTCCAGTTGATCCGTCTGTGGGGCACCCACCGTGGTCTCTTGCAGCGACGATACATTAGCTGCTCTCGATGCATCCTCCGCGTCGGCTTCATCCATGAGCAGTTCGGCAGCGTCTACGCTGCTCACGGGCCCGGCGACGCTGGCGTATGTCCGAGCACACTGGGTCGCGTCATGTCCGAAGCGACGGCAGAAACCGCACCGTGGAATGCGGCAGTCACGCCGAATGTGACCCGTGCCTCGACAGCGCCGACAGAGGGGAGCCCTGCCCACCGCGACCACAAGGGCTAGCTGTCCAGTGATGTTCACCTGGTGTGGCAGGTCGTCCAGCTTCACGCTGGCATTCAACTTCAAGGTCACCAGCCTTGTGGTCGAACCCTTCTCCGCCACACCCTGTGCGCGCCACCGCTCCTTAGATATGTCGGTCACTTAGCCGAACGGCGCAAAAGCGAGCCGCACGTCCTCGTCCGGTACGCTGGGCAGCAGCCAATGTAGTTTTATCCGGATGTCTCGGTATGCCGGGTCATTCACGAGGCATCGAGCAGCTTTCACTTTCAGCTCACCCATTTGCACAATCTTCTTTACGCCCACGTCGTCCTTAAAGGTTACGGCCCAAGCGTGGCTCATGCGGTACGCCCCGAGGGCGATAACTTCCGGCAGGAGCGATAGGGGAGCGAGCGCATCCCGGAAATCTTCCACCCGGTATGGGCGAACCCTGATGTCTCCGTGCAAGAAAACAGTGTTTAGAACGAATCGTTCTGTAGGCAAACTAGGCAATACGACCTGGTATTCTTCACACGATGCAAAAATCATGTCACCGCGGCTCGACATGGCCGCTGTAGCCGCTCCAACAGAGCTCGTCATGACACGTCCGTCACGCTCGGTGGCCGGAAGTGGAATCCTCTACCGACTGAGCTATCCGGGCTGCCCTCGGAAGTCATCAACATGAATTGTTGATGGAACAAATTCTTAGAACAGAAACAAAAAAGACTACGCCCGAAGAGGGGCTCGAACCCTCGACCGTTAGGTTAAAAGCCTAACGCTCTACCGACTGAGCTATCCGGGCTGCCCTCGGAAGTCATCAGCATGAATTGTTGATGGAACAAATTCTTAGAACAGAAACAAAAATGACTACGCCCGAAGAGGGGCTCGAACCCTCGACCGTTAGGTTAAAAGCCTAACGCTCTACCGACTGAGCTATCCGGGCTGCCCTCGGAAGTCATCAGCATGAATTGTTGATGCAACAAATTCTTAGAACAGAAACAAAAAAGACTACGCCCGAAGAGGGGCTCGAACCCTCGACCGTTACGTTAAAAGCCTAACGCTCTACCGACTGAGCTATCCTTTTCTTTCTTTATTGCATGAATTGGTACAAATACATCAGTAAAAGGTCGTGATTGCGATGCCCCTTGGCTTACAACCGTGTCTAATGGACTTTCATTACCACAAGTTCGCCCATCAGACTCAAAACCTCCTCCGCAGCGTCTTGCTGCTTCAAAATTTCTTTTAGTTTTATACACTTGTTCAACAAAATAATCACATACAGATCGTGCATCGACATCACAGTGTCTATAAGCCATCCTACTCCTCCAAATACTGTGAAGGCCCAGAGCATGATGAGGTCATACTGAAAATCATCATTAATAGTTGTCAAGTACCGAATTCCACGTGGCGTCAATAGCAGGTCTTTTTTAAGTGTCCTTTGTAACACATCGCAGTAAAACACCGCATCCCAACAATCCAGGAACACGTGCTCAACAGTTTCAGGTTTCCTACATAGTAGACAGTTTGAGCCCCAAGGTACAAAAAGGCCCTTTTCTTCCATCCATATTTTGACTGGGAGGGTTCCTGTATGGAATTTAAAAAAGAATGTTTTTATGCCCGGCGCAACAGTCATGTTTTTAACTCGTTTGAGCACATCTTCCCCTGGGCCTTCACAGTATAAAGTTCTGTACAATGGAGCTGGGAACAATTGTGAAATAAGATCCTTGTACAGTCGCTTAGGTGGTACCGTCGCTAAATACTCTACAGAGTACCTCACGCGCAAAAACTTGAACGACCACACCACTTCTCGCAGGAAGCGTGACACAGTGTATCCCCGAGCAGAGCATGATGAGACTATAAACTCTGGAATTGCACTGGATAGCATGATTTGCATAAAGCTTCTCAGGAATGCATCTTTTTGGTCACGTAGGAAACAAAACCTTAAAACCATCTGCCGCATTAGAGACAACCCTCCGTCTTTAACTCGCCGAAAGAGATTATCTCTGCTAATTCGTTCCCAGTTGGACGACCAAATGAAGACCGCAAATACACGATGGAACCTTTGTATATTGCGTCGAGCACAATACAATACTTGAAGTAAATACATTATTCTTGCCACCAAAAAGGTATTGCATACAGTCGCACGGGCGAAAATAGAGAGGTTACGTACCATCCATCCTTTCGTCCTTTCCCGTATTTCTTCCGCTTTTTCATTCCAGTAATTCGTATTTTCCCCGTATTTGTCCAATGGGACTCCCAAATAAACTCCGGGCTTTGTAGCCCATCTTACTCCACAGAAAATTTCCGGTTCCTCTTGCCATTCCCCGTACCAGACTCCGAGACTTTTCTTTAAATTAACAGCACTACCAGTCTGCCTGCAATACCTTTGTGTTACTTTCAAAGCTTCCGAAACGCTTTCACGATCGTCACAAAAAAGCGCCACATCATCAGCGTATGCCAATATTTTCACTTCACATACTCCCAGCTTAAAACCATGGATATATTCGTTAGCAATTACCATTCTACACAATGGTTCCAAATATATAGCAAAGAGGAGAGGAGACAGTGGACATCCCTGCCGCACAGATGCTCTTACATCAATTCTTTCAGATAACACTTTGTTAATCATAAGGCGTGTAGAACAACATGCATAAGCCATTTTAACTCCTTTCAATACAACGGCACCAACACCAATATGTTCCAACAAACAGTACAATATTTCATGAGACACACGATCAAATGCTTTTTCAAAATCCACTTGAATTATGGCCAGTCTCCTGTTTAGAGCATCGCAGCCTTATCGCAAACCGCGTTGCGTTCCTCGTCGCTCACTCGCGACGAGAGACTGAAGAAGTGAGCCTTTAGTCATTGTTTGTTAGCTGGGTTTAGAGTATGGCTTATTGGAAAAAACCGCTAAAAGTGTGCACTCTAAACGTCCGAGGGCTCGCATCGAGACGGAAGCAAGTGCAGTTGAACCGTTTGTTGAGCGAGCTAGATTTAGACATCGTAGCCATACAAGAAACAAAGGTTGAGGATGAGCAGCAACAGATAATATGGTGTTTGGTTTTCGGTCACGCTTCAATGTTTGCGTAAGCCATGCAGTCGGTTTGTCGGCAGGTTGCTGTCTTTTCCTGAGGAAAAGTGTAGGCATAGCAGTGGAGCAAGTAATAACTTGTGCAAGGGGGCGTTTCGTCGTGTGCGACATCAAGTACGAAACCTGTGCGGTGAGGGTGGTTGTCCTGTATGCACCAACGACACAAAAAGAACGGCGCGATTTTTTTGACCAGTTGGTGTCTTTCCTTGAATGCAGTCGTGCGCTTATATTTTTGGGAGATTTCAACTTTGTTGTAGACTCTAAGGATCGTTCGAATAGAAATGTTGGAAAAGACCAAAGTGCCAAATTCCTGAAGTGTGTCCTCAATGAGTGCAGCTTAGAGGACGTATCAGTCCTGGTGAATGGTGAAAAACGTGTGCATTTCACACATTTTCAAGGTAGTAGTCACGCGCGACTTGACAGAATATATGTGTCGCCAGAGTTTTCGCCTACCTGTGAACAGTAAGAAGTGAAGCAAGTGCCATTTAGCGACCATTGCTTAGTTACGGTCATGCTGAGCGGAACGAAGCAGTGTAAATCAAAAATGAACTGGGACTTATGGAAAATAAAGTCGAGGCTTACCGAAGACGAACTATTTTTAGAAAAAGTTAAGGAAAGCATGGATATTTTTTATGAGAGCGAAACAGGCTGTATTGAATCCTGGGAACGATTAACACAGGAGGTTAAAATGAATGCAATTGAGCGCTCTTCCATTATATTAAGTATGAGGAAAAGAAAGAAGAAAAGCAACTGCAAGAGCTCTTAAAATATTTAGGGCGTGAAGAACGAATGCCGGGTATGTTCATGCATGATATAAAAGGCATCAAAGTTAGGCTAGAAGCTTTGGATGCCCAGAAGTACAGAGGCGCTGCGATAAGAGCGCGCACGGAAAAATGCCTCGGTGGCGAGACGCCAACAAAACGCGCCCTCGCTGATGAAAAGCGATATGCGCGCGCGAACGAGATAACGGTTATTGAATACAAGGGGCAGAGGCATGATGAGCAAGACGGAATTACGAGCGCCTTCGTGGAACATTACCGTGAGCTGTTTTCGAGCAAAGCACCAAGTGAAGAAGGGTTTAGAGATAACTTTTGCCTCTGATGCCAATATTAGGCAAAGAAGTTACTGAAGAGTTAGAGAACGAAATAAGTGTGGAGGAAATAGAAAAGGCCATTGATGAATTGAACGTCGGAAAGTCCCCGGGTCCAGATGGTTTGAGTGCGGCCTTTTACAAGAGCCTTAAATGTGAGTTAGCTATCATGCTCTATAGGCTTTTCAAGGAGTGCTTTGATGTGGGTTATCTGCCACCGTTGTTTAGCAACGCGCATTAATTAATTTCATGTAGCGCGTAGTGTGACTGACTGAGCTATCCGGGCTGCCCTCGGAAGTCATCAGCATGAATTGGTGATGGAACAAATTCTTAAAACAGAAGAAAAAGACTACGCCCGAAGAGGGGCTCGAACCCTCGACCGTTAGGTTAAAAGCCCAACGCTCTACCGACTGAGCTATCCGGGCTGCTCTCGGAAATCAATAGCATGAATTGTTGATGGAACAAATTCTTAGAACAGAGAAAAAAAGACTACGCCCGATGAGGGGCTCGAACCCTCGACCGTTAGGTTAAAAGCCTAACGCTCTACCGACTGAGCTATCCGGGCTACCCTCGGAAGTCATCGGCATGAATTGTTGATGGAACAAATTCTTAGAACAGAAACAAAAAAAAAAAAAGCCTACGCCCGAAGAGGGGCTCGAACCCTCGACCGTTAGATTAAAAGCCTAACGCTCTAGCGACTGAGCTTTTTTTTTTCTTTATGGCCGGACAATGCACAGTTTACAGGAGATAAAAAACGCCAACCTGTGTTCAGTCGGCGAGACCAAATTAAAATTTCTTCAGGCACACTAACTCATAAAATACATCGATCCACTCAGGAGGTTCGGATAATGCCTGGTACACTTCTCTCATGTATACCATACTCTGAATGAAATTTTCGCGCACAGAGAGAACATTTGGATCTGCGTGACGTACTGCCATTCTTGTGTGCCACAGACTGTGAAGGCCTAGGATCATAAGCATGTCATAGGGAATTTCATCACTTTTCACTGGGAGAAACCGGATGCCGTAGGGTGTAACGGGAGCTGTTTCTTTAGAGTTCGTTGCAATATGTCCCAATGGAAGACAGGAACCCAGCACTCGATGAAAACGTGCTCAATTGTTTCCGCTTTTTTGCACAATAGACAATTAATTGTCCTTGGAACGAATATGCCCTTCTGGTGTAGCCATGCTTTTACGGGGAGGGTGTTCGTGTGTAACTTAAAAAAGAAGGATTTAATGTGAGGTCTAACTGGCATTCTTTTGACCCTCTTCAACACATTCCTTCCTGGACCTTCACAGTAAATTACTCTGTACTATGGAGCTGGTAGTAGGTTTTCCAGCAAGTCAGCATACAATTTCTTTTTTGTAACAGAACACAGGTAATTCAATGAGAACCGAGCATGCAGCATACGGAAAGAAACCACAACTTCATGAAAGTAGCCAGTCACGCGAGGGCACCTTATATCACTGGTTGTAACAATGAATTCAGTCGAACTTGCATAACTGTGCGCAAAAAACTGTCCTTTTGATCCCGTAGAAAAAGGAAACGTGACACAATCTGCCTAATAAACAAATAAGATAGGGCCAGGCCTCCATCGCTGACTGAGCGGAAAAGATTAGTGCGGCTGACTCTCTCCCAAGTTGAGCCCCATATAAATACATCAAAAACTCGGTGCATTTTCTGTACATTGGCACGGCTCATACACAGCACCTTCAGCACGTACCATACTTTAGCTATCAAAAACAAATTGCACACAGTAGCACGCGCAAACATTGAAAGGCCACGACCCTGCCAATTTCCTATCTTCTCCCTTATTCTATCCGTTGCCTGACTCCAATACTATGCGGGATTCTGATAGTGCTCGAGTGGTACACCACGATACGTCGTTGGTGTGGTTATCCAATTCATACATGCAAACCTATCTAGCTTAATGTCCCAGTTGCCATGTCATATACCAACACTTTTTTTCCCAGTTTAACTCTGAACCAGTGAGCTTACAGAACTTCTTAGTAAGATTAACGGCCCCTAACACACTCTGGCGATCTTGACAGAATACGGCTATGTCGTCAGCGTACGCCAGTAATTTTACCTCTGTAGAGTGTATCTTAAAACCTATTATGGCTGTTTGACGAATCACTGCTAAACAAAAAGGTTCGACATAAATAGCAAACAATGGGGGTGACAGTGGGCATCCTTGTCTTACAGAAGATCGTATAGGCACTCTCTCTGTAAGAGATTTATTTATTATGAGCTGTGCTGCACAATCTCTGTAGGCCATCATTACACCATCTAAAATGGTGCTGCCAACATTCACATGCCTTAATATGCTGAACAGAATCTCATGTGAAACCCTATCAAATGCTTTCGCCAGGTCGAGTTGCAGTATAGCAACTTGACCTTCCATGTCATCGCAGCACTCTAACACATTTCTGGCAATGTGCGAATTGGTAAGGATTGTTCGCCCTTTGATACCGCACGTCTGATGCGGCCCGACAAGGTGCTTAATCACGCTTTGCACCCTCTTCGCCAGCACCTTCATGAATATTTTGTAATCAGTATTTGTAAGGCTGATAGGCCTGTACGATGTTACTGACAGTAGCTTGTCACGATCATTCGTTTTTGGGATCAGAACGATATGGGCTGCTCTAAAGGACGGTGGCACCTGACTTTTATTATAGGCCTCATTGAACACGCGGTGCAGTATATATGCCAGCTCATTGGCGAAAGCCTTGTAAAACGCGGCTCCAAGTCCGTCTGGTCCCGGTGACTTGCCTGCAGGCATTTCCTCGATAGCATGTCTCAATTTCGCGCACGCTTACCGCTTCCTGCAGGCGTTCTTTGTCGTCTTCTATCTTTGGCATATCGGACATAAACTCCGTCATTAAATCGTCACTGACTCGGGTAATGTTGCTAAATAACTCGCTATAATAATCCGTGAAAGCTTGCTCTATCAATTTTTGTTCACCCGTCACCTCGTTTTGATAGCGGATCTGTCTGATTTCGTTTTTTGATACATGGCTTTTCTCGTCCCTTAAAGATCGTTTATTTGGTGCTTCCCCAAGCCATAAGCGTTCGCTCCGCGCTCGAATCAGAGCTGCCCTGTATTTTTAGTTGTCTATAACCTCCACTTCACTTTTGGTTCTTCTTATTTCGGCTGCCACTGTTTCCTGTTCGGAACTCACGGTGTTTACCAAAAATTCCAGCTGGCATTGAAGTTCTTTTTCTTTCTTCATTTCATTTCGACGCTTGATGCTCCCTCTTTCAATCGCAGCCATTTTGAGTTCAGTTTTAAATTCTTCCCAGGCAAATCCGTAATTTTCTGGCTCATTATACATTAGCCACCCCAGTTTTTCCTTGACTCCGTTAACGAAAGCTTCATCATCGAGTAGTTTAGCGTTGAACTTCCACAGGTTCCAGTTGAATCGCTGTTGCTTTGGCTTATTGCCAATGGTGAAACTCACAAGGCAATTATCGGAGAATGAACCAGGTATAACCGTATAACTATTGCAGTGTGGCACCAACGGAAGCGATACGTAAACTCTGTCAAGCCTTGCTTGACTATTTCGCTGGGTGTGCGTGAATTGTGGCCGCCCACCGATCGTTATCGTGCGACCTAAATCTTCCATGTTATAGTCAGCCACTAAGGATAGGAGCAAGTCAGCGCTTCGGTCACTTGTATATACCAGTTTAGACCGATCTTCGGCACAACAAACACAGTTAAAATCTCCAAGCAAAATAACGTACCTCTCACATTGCATATATTGCTTAAGGCCTTCAAAAAATTAACATCGCTCACATACACTGTTGGGAGCATAGACACAAATCAAGCGCCACCCTTTTTCAGCTAGCGAAAAATCCAAGACGATAAGGCGTCCCGTTTCAGACACAGTAATCATTTCCTCTATAATCCCAGCACTTTTACGTATCAACACAACGCAGCCAGCAGATTTTCCGTCGGCATGGCATACACAGATGTTTTAATTGGTTTTAAAAGGTGACACCATACGATCGGTCTGCTCTTGCTTTTCCACCTTTGTCTCTTGTACCGCAATTAAGTCAAGCTCTTTTTCCATGCAAAGGCGTCTAAGCTGATATTGCCTTCCCCTCGTTGACAAGCCCCTGACATTAATTGTCGATACATTTATCGAGTAATTGAAGTTGTTCACCACTTTAAAGCATGCCTATAGAATCGTGTGATGTCATTACACACATTACTGCCACAACCACATCGTGCGTGTTGTAAAAACTCAAGACGTGGTACGAAAAAAGAACGTCCGGCAAAGTCCTCAACTGTACCTTGAAGGTGCATCTCGAAGTTTCCATGAATCCTTCCATTTTGACTCAGGATCGGTTAGGCGCCTTCGACGGCACCGATTCTGTATACTAAGTGGGCGTCGCCGCCGGTCTTCGGTCCGGCGGGATGTTCGCGGTTTTGGGCGTAATGTCGCCCGACGTCCCCCCGTTGTTTTTGCCGGGGGTTCATCATTAGCCGGTTGGCCTTGCTGTCCATCCTGGATATCCGCCTCTTCATGCGTCCTTTTCGTGACAGTACCTGTTGTGCCTGGCTCGTTTGAATCCATCGCGCCATCATCGCGCCATCATCGCTTGCCTCAATCTCATTGCCTTTTGAAGCTTAAGATCCTTCATCGCTCTCAGAGTGTGTTGAAGGCGAATCCAGTTTAGAAGTCGGGGCACCTTGAGAATTACTGGGCTTAGCTTCGTGCTGTACTCCAGACTTTTGCTCTTGAGGCTTCGCATCTTCATTATTCGGTCCTGCTCCTTTAGAGGTTTCCTCGACGTCTGCTTCGTCCATGCATGTAGGTGACATCATCGTTTGCCACTTTATGTGTTACAGAAGCGTACGTCTTCACGCACTGTTCCTCTTCGTGTCCATAACGATGACAAAGAGCGCAGCGCGGAACACGACACTCGCGTCGGATGTGGCCCGTATTGCGACAGCGCAGGCATAACGGGGCCCTGCCCGGCACCACAACCAGAGCAAGTTCACCTGCAATACGGAGCTGATGTGGTAGGTCGTCCTCCGTCCCACCTGTCTTCAAAATAATAGTCACCAGGCGCGTCGAGGATGCTTTGTCGTGCACGCCTTGAACACGCCAACGTTCTCGGGACACTTTCGTCACTTTGCCATACGGCAAAAACGCCGCTCGTATGTCATCGTCCGGCACGTTGTGAAGCATCCAATGTAACTTTATGTGCAGAGCTTGATTGGCAGGATCTACCACAAGGCAGCGGCGTTCTTTCACTGTGACCTCCTTCTTAGACAAGAGCCTTTTCACACCGTCTTCATTTCTGAAGGTCACGGCCCATAAATGACTCATCTGGTACGCCCCCAGGGCGATAACTTCAGACAGCATGCCCAGGCTCGCCAATGCATCACGGAGGTTTTCAACTCGGTATGGCCTTGCCCGCACATCGGCATGCAAAAAAAATTGTATTCAAAACAACTCGCCCTGTTGGTAGCTGAGGCAGGAGCACTTGGTATTCCCATTCACCTGAGTCAAACATCCTGTTACCGCGGCCCTGGTCGGCCGCTGAAGCCGCTCCTACGGAGCTCATGCTAAACACGTCCGCTCGCTAGCGCGGCTGGAAGTGGGAATCTACACCACGGAAACGGGGGATATGGGCTCGGCTCTAAAATGCGTTCCCGAGGTTGCCCACCAGGCGGTAGAAAAAAGACACACACGTTGCGCACCTAATAAAAAAGTTGTTTCCGCCCGGGATCGAACCGGGGACCTTGCGCGTGTGAGGCGCACGTGATAACAACTACACCACGGAAACGGGGGATATGGGCTCGGCTCTAAAATGCGTTCCCGAGGTTGCGCACCAGGCGGTAGAAAATGACACACACGTTGCGCAGCTAATAAAAGAAAACTGTTTCCGCCCGGGATCGAACCGGGGACCTTGCGCGTGTGAGGCGCACGTGATAACCACGGAAACGGGGGATATGGGCTCGGCTCTAAAATGCGTTCCCGAGGTTGCGCACCAGGCGGTAGAAAAAACACACACACGTTGCGCAGCTAATAAAAGAAAACTGTTTCCGCCCGGGATCGAACCGGGGACCTTGCGCGTGTGAGGCGCACGTGATAACCACTACACCACAGAAACGGGGGATATGGGCTCGGCTCTAAAATGCGTTCCCGAGGTTGCGCACCAGGCGGTAGAAAAAACACACACGTTGCGCAGCTAATAAAAAAAAGTTGCTTCCGCCCGGGATCAAACCAGGGACCTTGCGCGTGTGAGGCGCACGTGATAACCACTACACCACGGAAACGGGGGATATGGGCTCCGCTCTAAAATGAGTTCCCGAGGTTGCGCACCAGGCGGTAGAAAAAAGACGCTCACGTTGCGCAGCTAATAAAAAAAGTTGTTTCCGCCCGGGATCGAACCGGGGAGCTTGCGCGTGTGAGGCGCACGTGATAACCACTACACCACGGAAACGGGGGATATGGGCTCCGCTCTGAAATGAGTTCCCGAGGTTGCGCACCAGGCGGTAGAAAAAAGACGCTCACGTTGCGCAGCTAATAAAAAAAGTTGTTTCCGCCCGGGATCGAACCGGGGAGCTTGCGCGTGTGAGGCGCACGTGATAACGACTACACCACGGAAAAGGGGGATATGGGCTCCGCTCTAAAATGAGTTCCCGAGGTTACGCACCAGGCGGTAGAAAAAAGACGCACACGTCGCGCAGCTAATAAAAAAAAAGTTGTTTCCGCCCGGGATCAAACCGGGGACCTTGCGCGTGTGAGGCGCACGTGATAACCACTACACCACGGAAACGGGGGATATGGGCTCCGCTCTAAAATGAGTTCCCGAGGTTGCGCACCAGGCGGTAGAAAAAAGACGCACACGTCGCGCAGCTAATAAAAAAAAGTTGTTTCCGCCCGGGATCAAACCGGGGACCTTAGCGTGTGAGGCGCACGTGATAACCACTACACCACGGAAACGGGGGATATGGGCTCCGCTCTAAAATGAGTTCCCGAGGTTGCGCACCAGGCGGTAGAAAAAAGAAGCACACGTCGCGCAGCTAATAAAAAAAAGTTGTTTCCGCCCGGGATCAAACCGAGGACCTTGCGCGTGTGAGGCGCACGTGATAACCACTACACCACGGAAACGGGGGATATGGGCTCCGCTCTAAAATGAGTTCCCGAGGTTACGCACCAGGCGGTAGAAAAAAGACGCACACGTCGCGCAGCTAATAAAAAAAAGTTGTTTCCGCCCGGGATCAAACCGGGGACCTTAGCGTGTGAGGCGCACGTGATAACCACTACACCACGGAAACGGGGGATATGGGCTCCGCTCTAAAATGAGTTCCCGAGGTTGCGCACCAGGCGGTAGAAAAAAGAAGCACACGTCGCGCAGCTAATAAAAAAAAGTTGGTTCCGCCCGGGATCAAACCGAGGACCTTGCGCGTGTGAGGCGCACGTGATAACCACTACACCACGGAAACGGGGGATATGGGCTCGGCTCTAAAATGCGTTCCCGAGGTTGCCCACCAGGCGGTAGAAAAAAGACACACACGTTGCGCACCTAATAAAGAAGTTGTTTCATTTCATTTCATTTCATTTATTAACCTTAAAGGTCCCGGGATCGAACCGGGGACCTTGCGCGTGTGAGGCGCACGTGATAACAACTACACCACGGAAACGGGGGATATGGGCTCGGCTCTAAAATGAGTTCCCGAGGTTACGCACCAGGCGGTAGAAAAAAGACGCACACGTCGCGCAGCTAATAAAAAAAAGTTGTTTCCGCTCGGGATCAAACCGGGGACCTTGCGCGTGTGAGGCGCACGTGATAACCACTACACCACAGAAACGGGGGATATCGGCTCCGCTCTAAAATGAGTTCCCGAGGTTGCGCACCGGGCGGTAGAAAAAAGAAGCACACGTCGCGCAGCTAATGAAAAGAAGTTGTTTCCGCACGGGATCAAACCGGGGACCTTGCGCGTGTGAGGCGCACGTGATAACCACTACACCACGGAAACGGGGGATATGGGCTCGGCTCTAAAATGCGTTCCCGAGGTTGCGCACCAGGTGGTAGAAAAAAGACGCACACGTCGCGCAGCTAATAAAAAAAAGTTGTTTCCGCCCGGGATCAAACCGGGCACCTTGCGCGTGTGAGGCGCACGTGATAACCACTACACCACGGAAACGGGGGATATGGGCTCCGCTCTAAAATGAGTTCCCGAGGTTGCGCACCAGGCGGTAGAAAAAAAGACGCTCACGTTGCGCAGCTAATAAAAAAAGTTGTTTCCGCCCGGGATCGAACCGGGGACCTTGCGCGTGTGAGGCGCACGTGATAACCACTACACCACGGAAACGGGGGACGTGGGCTCCGCTCTAAAATGAGTTCCCGAGGTTGCGCACCAGGCGGTAGAAAAAAAGACGCACACGTCACGCAGCTTATAAAAAAAAAGTTGTTTCCGCCCGGGATCGAACCGGGGACCTTGCGCGTGTGAGGCGCACGTGATAACCACTGCACCACTTTTTTTTTTAATGCCTTTTTATTGAGACAAGCACGATACATTGTTAAAAGCACCCCGGCTGCTTCAGCCGGTCAAAAGTTAAAATGACTTGATTTGAACTAAATCATCAAGCACACACATCCACGCGGGTGGGTCTTTCTGCACTCGGTACACATCACGTATATAACATACACTTTCCACAATGTTTTCCTTTGTAGTTCGGACGTTTACATCTGCATTGCGTACCGCCATTCTAGTTTTCCATGAACTATGGAGGCCGAGGAGCATAATCATATCGTAAGGGACACCTGTGTCATCTGTGTCTGTTGGTAAGTAGCGGATTCCAATCGGTGTTAAAGGTAGTTCCTTTCTTAGTGTACGTTGCAGGACATCCCAATAGAAGATCGCGTCCCAACATTCAATGAACACATGTTCAACGGTTTCTGGCTTTTTGCACAGCAAGCAGTTCGTTGTCCATGGTACAAAAATGCCTTTGTCAGATAGCCATGTCTTAACCGGCAAGGTACCTGAGTGCAGTTTGAAAAAGAATGTTTTTGTATTTGCTTTAACTGGCATCCTTTTAATTCTTTTAAGAACATCTTGTCCTAGGCCTCCAGAGTTTATTATACGATACAGGGGCACTGGCATGGTTACATCTATAAGATCTTTGTACAGTTTTTTCCTCTTTACAGTGCTGAGATACTCTTGTGAAAACCGAAGCTTAAGAAATTGCACCGAGTCAACAACTTCTTTCAAATAACCTCTAGCGCCACAAGTTGAAAATCTCACAGTGGACACTATAAAATCAGGAAGAGCCCTGCTCAGACGCACCTGCATCATTGAGCGCAGTAAGGGGTCCTTCTGATCCCTCATAAACATAAAACGGGACACAATCTGGCGAACAAACAAATGCGCGAGACCCAGACCACCATCTTGAACTGTTCTAAACAAATTGGTTCTTCTGACCCTCTCCCAACTTGAGTTCCAAATTAACACAGCAAACACCCTATGCATTTTTTGCACATTTACACGCGACATAGACAGAAACTGCAAAACATACCACACTTTGGCAATTAAAAAAATGTTGCATACTGTTGCTCTCGCAAACATCGACAAGTCTCGTCCTTGCCATGCCCTTGCTTTCTCGCTCACTTTTGACGTTGTCGCGTTCCAGTAATCTGCGCTCTTGTTATAGTGCTCGAGAGGCACACCCACGTAGTTCGACGGCATGTTTGTCCACTGCAGATTCGCGAACAACGGTGGTGTAACTCCCTAGCTTCCGTGCCAAAAGCCCACACTCTTTTCCCAATTGATCTCAGCCCCAGTTTGCTGGCAAAATCGCTTGGCGACGTCAGCACTTTGTTGTACACTCTCGTGGTCACTGCAGAATACAGCAATGTCGTCCGCATACGCAAGAATTTTAACATTAGATGACTGAAACCTGAAGCCATTTATTCGGTCGTTGTTAATAAGACTTAAACAGGACGGCTCAAGGTAAAGTGCAAAAAGCAATGGTGAAAGCGGGCATCCCTGCCGTACGGAGGACCGCAGAGGGATGGGTTCACACAGGTTCTTATTGACAATTATTTGAACTGTACAGCTGCTGTAAACCATTTTAAGCCCATCTTGTATTATGCTGCCCACATTTACATGTTCCAAAACTGAGTACAGGACATCGTGCGCCACGCGATCAAACGTCTTCGACAGGTCTAGCTGCACCATTGCAACTCGGCCACCGAAGACATCACAGCACTCAAGGATACTTCGAGCGATGTGCACATTTGTGCAGATGGTACGCCCTTTCACTCGGCACGTTTGGTGCGGTCCAACTAGGTCCGTGATGACACTCTGTAAACGATTGCCAAGAATCTTCATATAGATCTTATAGTCGACATTTGTGAGGGTTATTGGGCGATAAGCCCCCACAGACAGCATTTTTTCTCGGTCACGTGTTTTGGGGATAAGCACAATGTGGGCAGTAGAGAAGGAAGGTAGCATTTGTTTTACATTGTATGCTTCTGCAATCATATCGTATAGCAGCGGGCTGACTTCTTCCCTGAATGTTTTATAGAAAGCAGCGCCTAACCCATCAGGTCCTGGTGTTTTCCCAAGTGGCAGGTCCTCAATAGCCTTCTGAACTTCCTCTAAGCTAATAGGCTGTTCTAAGCGCGCACGTTTCTCTTCGTCTAATCGAGGCATGAGGTGCAAAAATTCGTCCCACAGACTGCCCTTCGCGCTTCTGTCATTCCCTGTCAGTCCTTTGTAATGCTCAACAAACGCTCGCTCGATTTCTTCGCGGTCGGTCGTTATTCTGTTGCGGTAGCGGATCTGTTGAATTTCATTTTGTGCTGCATATCTTCTTTCATCACACAATGCACGCTTATTCGGCACTTCACCAGCCCACAACTTTTCGGCGCGCGCCCTTATCACAGCAGCTCGGTACTTATCTGCCTCCAGAGCTTCTAGCTGGCTTTTGACTTCTCGGATTTCTTTTATGAACAAACTGGGCACTACTGTTTCCATACTTGTCAAAAATTCTAATTTGCACTCCAATTCTTTGATTCGTTTCTTTTCGCTTTGATGAAGGATAGTTCCTCGTTCTATCGCTTTCATCTTGACTGTGTTCTTAAAATTTTCCCACTTATCTGCGCAGCTTGCTGATTTGACGCAAAGCATTTTGGTTAAGTCTATAATTTGTTTAACGAAGGTTTCATCCTCACACAATTTAACATTAAACTTCCAAAGTTTCCAGTTGGAACGAGTCCTACTATGCTTCTTCCCAAAGCTTACAATAACGAGGCTGTGATCGCTGAAAGAAACATGTTTCACTTCATGGTTGGAACACATTGTCACAAATCCTATGCTTGCGTATACTGTCTAGTCTTGCATTGCTACCACGTTGGAAGTGCGTAAAACATGGCTGCGAGCCTTGAAACAACAGCCAGCCCAGATCTTCCATGTCGTGTTCTTGAATTATTGCATCGAGATACTGCGCACTCTGATCACGCACAGGGGTGATCGGCACTCGATCCTCTGGCATGCAAACACAGTTAAAATCACCCATCAAAACGACGCTTCTCTCGCAGTTCAAAAACACTTTGACCTTTTCAAAAAAACTAACGCGTTCCTTGTAATTGTTAGGGGCATACACACAAATCACTCTCCAAGAGCATCCAGAAAGGGTGAAATTGACAACCAGTAACCGACCCTCTTCGGATGTGACAATGGTTTCATTCCCAATTCCAAGATTATTTCTCAAAAATACCGCGCAACCTCCGGACTTTCCAACCGCGTGACATACGCAGACATTGTATCGGGACCGAAAACTTTCAACCATGCGATCTGTGTGTTCTTCGCTCTCAATCTTAGTTTCTTGTAATGCGATTCAATCCAATTCATTTTCTAAAAAGAGGCGGTTGACCTGACACTGGCGCTACCTCGCCGCCAGTCCACGCACGTTCAGCGTGGCTACGCGTAGTGGCAGTTGACTCTTTTGTTCATTTTTAAAGGCACCCACTGCTCGTGCAGTGCTCACCTCAGGGTATGGCGCTGAAGGGGGTTCCGCGTGTTGGAGCTCCACAAAGCGCACCGCCTCGCAACGATCACACGCACTTTCACAGTCCATGGCCAAAGTTTGACGGTCAAGCTCAAAGTTCCCTTCCATGGTATATTGTCTCCACCATGGCACGCTGATCCGGAAACCGACGGCAGCGCATTGCAGCTGTAGAAGCGCTATTCAGGCGCCTCTACCGCAGGTCGTATGTCTGGTGGAATATTTGGTCTCGGCCTGTAGGGCGACCGTCGCGTCATTACCGCCTTGGTGGGCGGCTCCTCCGCGGGTGCTCCATCAGTTTGTCGGTCATCTTTCACAGTTTCGAGGTAAGCGCGTTTTGTGGCCGTGACAGCAGCTTCTTCCAATGAGACATCATTATGGGGGTGTTCGACGTGAGGTTCGTCAAGTGTTCTAGCAGGGGCTCTGAGAGTAGGCGGCTGCTTTTCTTGGCTCGTCTTTTTCTCGGAGACGTGTTGCGGTACTGGAGGTGCCTCGGCCGGACTTGTGGCGCTAGGCCCAACGCTTGAAGGCTGCCTGCTCTTCTCTACGGCTGCTGCTTTGCCTCCAGCTGCCTTTGATGCTTCCTCAGCCTCCACCTCGTCCATAACGTGTTCAGTTACATCGACGTTCCTTCCTGGCCCGGTCTTGTTGCGTACGTAGGCACACACTCGCTTTCTTCGTGACCAAACCGGCGACAGCGCAAGCACCGAGGTACCCGACAGTCGCGGCGAATGTGGCCTTTCCCTTGGCAGCGGAGGCAGAGCGGGGATCTCCCAGCTACAACCAAAAGTGCAGGTTCACCGGCTATTCGCAGTTGGTGAGGTATGTCTTCAACTCTCACTTTAGATTTGAGCTTCAGGCTTAGTACACGGGTCGTTCACCCTTTTTCTGTGACGCCGTGCACACGCCAGCGCTCCTTCGAGAACTCGGTCACCTTGCCATACGGAAGGAAGGCCGCACGTACTTCATCAGTCACGTTGTGAAGAACCCAGTGCACTTTAACGCGAAACTCTTGCTTGTTGGGGTCAATCACAAGACACCTGTGTTCCTTCACAGTCATGCTCCTGGCAGCAAGCACTTTCTTAACGGCTTCCGTGTTCTTAAACATGACTGCCCACACATGATTCAATTGAAATGCTCCCAAGGCCACAACCTCGGAAAGCAGTTCCAAACGGGCCAGTGCATCCCTGTAGTCCTCGACAATATACGGCAGCGCTCGAACATCGCCGTGCAAAAATACGGTATTAAAAACAATACGACCAGTTTGGAGGTGGGGCAGCATAACTTCGCAGCCTGTGTCGTTATCTTCAGCAGCAAACCTGTTTCCGCGGCTCGGCTTAGCCGCTAACACCGCTCCGACGGAGCACATGATAACACGTCCGTTCACTGTGGTGGCCGGAAGTGGAATTCCACCACTGAGCAATCCGGGCCGCCCTCAGAAGTAATCAACAAGAATTGTTGAAGGAACAAATTCTTAGAACAGAAGCAAAACAAGACTCCGCCCGAAGAGGGGCTCGAACCCTCGACCGTTAGGTTAAAAGCCTAACGCTCTACCGACTGAGCTATCCGGGCCGCCCTCGGGAGTAATCAACAAGAATTGTTGATGGAACAAATCCTTAGAACAGAAGCAAAAAAGACTACGCCCGAAGAGGGGCTCGAACCCTCGACCGTTAGGTTAAAAGCCTAACGCTCTACCGACTGAGCAATCGGGGCCGCCCTTGAGAGTAATCAACAAGAATTGTTGATGGAACAAATCCTTAGAACAGAAGCAAAAAAGACTACGCCCGACGAGGGGCTCGAACCTTCGACCGTTAGGTTAAAAGCCGAACGCTCTACCGACTACGCTATCCGGGCCGCCCACGGAAGTAATCAACAAGAATTGTTGATGGAACAAATTCTTAGAACAGAAGCAAAAAAAGACTACGCCCGAAGAGGGGCTCGAACCCTCGACCGTTAGGTTAAAAGCCTAACGCTCTACCGACTGAGCTATCCGGGCTGCCCTTGGAAGTAATCAATAAGAATTGTTGATGGAAGAAATCCTTAGAACAGAAGCAAAAAAGACTACGCCCGAAGAGGGGCTCGAACCCTCGACCGTTAGGTTAAAAGCCGAACGCTCTACTGACTGAGCTATCCGGGCTTTTTTTTTTTCTTTATTGCCGTGAAACACAAACCAAAAATACACATGATAAAACACGTCAACTACACTTGAGCTAACGCGTACGCGGCTAAAATCTTTTCAAGTGCACCAACTCATCAAACAGAGAATGCCATTGTGGCGGATCCTGCTGCATCCTGAAAGTTTCGTGTATATACACAGCACTTTCAATAAAGTTTTCACGCGCAGATCGTGTATCTATATCTGCATGACGCACCTGCAATCATGTTTTCCACAAACTATGGAGGCCAAGAAGCATAATTATATCTTAAGGTGCATCATCGTTCTGCACTGGTAGGAATCTTATACCGTAAGGAGTTAATGGAAGTTCCTTTTTAATTGTCCTTTAGAGGACGTCCCATAGAAAGACAGCATCCATACACTGTAAGAAATTGTGTTCAATTGTTTCCGGTTTTTTGCACAACAGGCAATTTGTTGTCCATGGGACGAAGATACCTTTTTCATTCAGCCAGGCTTTAACAGGGAGCGTATTAGAGTGAAGTTTGAAAAGGAACGTTTTAGCAGATGGCCTCACGGGCATCTTCTTAACTCTTTTCAAAGCGTCCTGCCCTGGGCCTCCATAGTGTAATGCCCAGTAAAAAGGCACCGGCAGCATCACGTCAATGAGGTCTTTATACAGTTTTTTCCTGGGAACATTGAAAAGGTAATCAAAAGAAAACCGCACTTCCAGCAACTTGCACGAAAAAACAACCCCGCGCAGGTAGCCAGTCACAGTACCAGGCATGCTTTCACATGACACAATCCATTCAGGGAGCAGCCTCTGCAATCGCACTTGCATCACAGTTCTTAGAAAGATATCTTTTTGATCCCGGAGGAATATAAATCGCGAGACCACCTGACGCAAGAACAGATGTGCAAGGCCAAGCCCGCTCCTTTTAACAGAAATAAACAAATTCGTCCGGGCGGTTTTTTCCAATGTGGATGCCCAAATAAAAAACAGCAAAAACGCGGTGCATTTTCTGAATTGAGGTTCGTGAGATACACAACACATTTATGAGGAACCACAGCCTCGAAATATGAAAAACATTGCAAATAGAAGCGCGCGAAAGCATTGACAGTTGCCTTCCTTGCCACGCATCCGCTTTTTCTTTCACTCTGGATGTTTCTTCCACCCAGTGCACGTTGGGATCTTGATAACATTCTAAAGGCACGCCTAGATATCGCGTTGGGAGAGCAGACCATCGCAGCTTACAGACGAAATCAGGTGTCACGTCACAATCACCGTGCCAAAACCCAGAGCTTTTCTCCCAATTGATCTTGCATCCGGTTTGATCACAAAATGTTTGGACGACACCAGTGACTTCACAGATGCTCTTTCTAGTTGCACAAAAGACTGCAATGTCATCAGCGCATGCTAGCATTTTCACGTGTGCTGATTGCAGCTTGAATCCTAAAATGCGATCGCTATCAATGATAGCCAAGCAAAGTGGCTCTAAATACAGTGCAAAAAGCAGGGTTGAGAGCGGGCAGCCCTGCCTTACTGAGCTATCCGGGCCGCCCTCGGGAGTAATCAACAAGAATTGTTGATGGAACAAATTCTTAGAACAGAAGCAAAAAAAAGACTACGCCCGAAGAGGGGCTCGAACCCTCGACCGTTAGGTTAAAAGCCTAACGCTCTACCGACAGAGCTTTTTTTTTTCTTTATTGCCGTGAAACACAAAAACAAAATACACATGATAAAACACGTCAACTACACTTGAGCTAACGCGTACGCGGCTAAAATCTTTTCAGGTGCACCAACTCATAAAGTAGACATTGCCATTGTGGTGGATCCTTCTGCATCCTGAAAGTTTCGCCTATATGCACCGCACTTTCAATAAAGTTTTCACGCTCAGATAGTGTCTCTATATCTGCATGTCGCACCTGCATTCGTGTTTTCTGTTTTCCACAAACTATGGAGGCCAAGAAGCATAATTAAATCATAAGGTGCATCATCGTTCTGCACTGGTAGGAATCTGATACCGTACGGAGTTAGGGGAAGTTCCTTTTTAATTGTCCTTTGGAGGACGTCCCATAGAAAAACAGCATCCCAACACTGTAAGAAAACGTGTTCAATTGTCTCCGGTTTTTTGCACAACAGGCAATTTGTAGTCCATGGGACGAAGATACCTTTTTCATTCAGCCAGGTTTTAACAGGGAGCGTATTAGACTGAAGTTTGAAAAGGAACGTTTTATCAGATGGCCTCACGGGCATCTTCTTTACTCTTTTCAAAACGTCCTGCCCTGGGCCTCCACAGTGTAGTGCCCGGTAAAAAGGCACCAGCAGCATCACGTCAATGAGATCTTTATACAGTTTTTTCCTGGGAACATTGTAAAGGTAATCAAAAGAAAACCGCACTTCCAGCAACTTGCACGAAAAAACAACCTCGCGCAGGTAGCCAGTCACAGTACCAGGCATGTTATCACATGACACAATCCATTCAGGGAGCAGCCTCTGCAATCGCACTTGCATCTCAGTTCTTAGAAAGGTATCTTTTTGATCACGCAGGAATATAAATCGCGAAACCACTTGACGCAAGAACAGATGTGCAAGGCCAAGCCCGCCCCTTTTAACGGAAATAAACAAATTCGTCCGGATGGTTTTTTCCCATGTGGATGCCCAAATAAAAACAGCAAAATCGCCGTGCATTTTCTGAATTGAGGTTCGTGAGACACGCAACACATTGATGAGGTACCACAGCCTCGAAATAAGAAAAACATTGCAAATAGAAGCGCGCGAAAACATTGAGAGTTGCCTTCCTTGCCACGCATCTGCTTTTTCTTTCGCTCTGGATGTTTCTTCCATCCTGTGCACGTTGGGATCTCGATAACAATCTAAAGGCACGCCTAGATATCGCGTTGGGAGAGCAGACCATCGCAGCTTACAGAAGAAGTCAGGTGCCACGTCCCAATCACCGTGCCAAAACCCAGAGCTTTTCTCCCAATTGATCTTACATCTGGTTTGATCACAAAATGTTTGGACGACACACGTGACTTCACAGATGCTCTTTCTGGTTGCACAAAACACTGCTATGTCATCAGCATATGCTAGCATTTTTACGTGTGCTGATTGCAGCTTGAACCCTAAAATGCGATCGCTATGAACGATAGCCAAGCAAAGTGGCTCTAAATACAGTGCAAAAAGCAGGGGTGAGAGCGGGCAGCCCTGCCTTACCGATGAACGTACTGCGATGCTGTCAGTCAGTTCACCATTTACTATAATACGGGTCGTGCAGTTCGCGTAAGCCATTTTAACACCCTCCACTATGACTTCACCAAGGTTAGAATGCTCCAAAATGGAAAAAAGAATTTCGTGAGAAACACGGTCAAAGGCTTTCGCCAAATCTAATTGCATCATGGCTATCTGACCACCGAGTGCATCAACGCATTCTAATACGGTTCTTGCGACATGTATATTCGTGGCAATGGATCGATCCTTGATGCCACACGTTTGATGAGACCCAACCAGTTTTTTTTATTACGCTTTGCAGTCTTTTTGCTAAAACTTTCATGTACACCTTGTAGTCAACATTGGTGAGGCTAATCGGTCGATATGACCCCACCAACAGTCGTTTCTTTGGATCATCTGTCTTGGGTATTAGCACAATGTGCGATGTAGAGAAAGACAATGGAACAGTATTACGTTCATAAGCTTCAGTGATTACATCGAGCATAAACTGAGCCGCATACTGCTGAAAAGTTTTAAAGAAGGCAGCGCTTAGACCATCCGGCCCAGGGGCTTTCGCAGGTGTCAAGTCAACTATTGCAGATTCTATCTCCTGCAACGTTATCGGTGTTTCTAGGCGCGCTTTACTTTCGTCATCCAGTGCAGGCATCAGTCTTACAAAATCATTCTACTTCCGGCCACCACCGTGTACGGACGCGGAATCATGTGCTCCGACGGAGCGGCGATTGCGGCTTTTACCGGCCGCGGAAACAGGATCTCAGATAGTGAAGACAGCGATTATCAGCTTATTCTGCCTCAGCTGCCAACCGGACGCATCGTTCAGAACACCGTGTTTTTGCACGGCGACGTGCGAGCAAGGCCCTACAGGGTTGAAGATTTACGAGATGCGCTCTTGCCTACAGGCTTACTGCCGGATGTGGTGGCCCTGGGAGCCTACCAGGTTAACCACGTTTGGGCAGTCACCCTTAAAGGTTCCGAGGCTACAAAACGGCTGCTTGGTGTGAAGGAGCTAATGGTGAAGAGGCGACGCTGTGTTATCATCGACCCGCAGGAACAGCAGGTGAAGCTGAAGCTTCACTGGCTATTGCATGGAGTGGCGGACGAGGACGTCCGGTCCGCACTCGCGGCCTTTGGGACTGTAATGGATGTCAGACGAGAGCGCTGGCGAGTGCAGGGTGTGAGTGACAAGGGCTCCACAACAAGGTCAGTGCTTTTAAAGCTGAAGAACGGCATGAAAATAGAAGACCTGCCGCACCAGTTACGGGTCGGTGGTGAACTGGCACTAGTTGTCGCACCTGGTCGCCCGATGCAGTGCCTGCGATGCCATGGCTCGGGCCACGTGAGAAGAGAGTGCAAGGTGCCGCGTTGCTCGATCTGCAGGCGATTTGGGCATGAGGACTCGCAGTGCGTCCGTACCTACGCCGCGGCAACGAGAACGGCGGCGAGTGATGACACCGAGCACCTCATGGACGAGGTTGAGGCGGAGGACGCTGCGGAGGGGACTGGTGAGATAGCGACTGCTTCGGGAGCAGAAATGCCTCTCCTTAGCGAAGGAGCCCAGGATAAAAGCACGGACAGGGCAAGTGAAATGGTGGAAAACCCATCATCGGCAGCGTCGGACATCAACGAAGATGGATCCAGTCAAGCGCAGCAGCCAGCAGCAGTGAAGGGTCAGGAGCCCCCAGGCAATGGCAATGTAAGTTCAGTGGGTGCCGGAACTGCAACTAAACGCCCCCACGACGCAGCCGGCGATCTCGACGACATGCCGTATACAAGCAGTGTGGACGAGCCGCCTGTGAAAGCGGTGCAGGGTCGGCGGTCGTCCTTCAAGCCGCGACCTAACATCGCAGCGGAACGAAAACCTGTCGACAAGCCACCCCCGCCGAAAAGCGAGACCGGCCAGCCGGGCGGCTCCGGAGGCGTCTAGCGGCTTGCTAGACGTTAAAGGTAAGCACCATGCTCCTGGGCCTACCTCATGATTAGAGCAACAATGGCACCTGAACCGTCTCTAAGTGTAGCCACGTTGAATGTCAGAGGACTAGCGAGCAAAAGAAAACAAAGTCAATTGTATCGGCTGATAACAGATAATGACATTGACGTACTAGCTGTTCAGGAGACAAAAGTCGAGGGAGAAGAGGAGACTGGGAGCATGGTGCTGCGTTTTACCTCAAGGTACTACGCTGTGGTTAGCCACGCTGTTGGGTTGTCGGCAGGATGCGTACTCTTTGTCAAAAAGTTACCGGGTCTTACTGTGCAGAGCATCACATCAGGGTCCTCTGGAAGACTCGTTATTTGTGATTTTAGTTATTGCCAAAGAGAATATCGGGTTATTTGCATATACGCACCAAATGCAGTGGATGAGAGATATAATTTTTTCGCTATGGTTCAGCAATATGTGGACCCTGAAAAATGCCTCATTATTTTGGGGGACTATAACTGTGTACTGAATTCTACAGACAAAACCAGCGGCACGGCTTTCCGAGATAAGAGCACAGATTTATTAGCCGATTTTGTTACCGCAGCCGAGTTAATCGACGTGGCCGAAGTCCTAAAGAGTGGACAGGCAGTGAAGTACACTCATTTCCAGGGGACAAGCCACGCACGCCTAGACCGGGTTTATGTAGCACTCGACTTGATCTCAAAATGCCGCACTTACACCGTGCTACCGCTGTGTTTTACTGACCACTGTCTGGTTAAGTGCGTAATAGGAACAAAGAAAGAAGTTAGGAAGTTTGCTTGGGATATGTGGAAAATGAACGTTAAGCTTCTCAACGACGAATATTTTGTAGCAAAAGTGACAGAAGAAACCAACAGAATAAATATGAACGATTACTGTAAGGTGGGACAACAGTGGGAACTATGCAAAGAGCAAATCAAAATCACAGCGATTGATAGGGCCAGTTCGATTCGATTTCACGAAAAAATTAAAGAAAACGAACTGCAGAAAACACTAAAGATGTTAATAACAGAGGAATGCAAAAAGCCAGGCGTTTTCAAAGATGACGTGAGGATTATAAAACAGCAATTACAGCTGATCGAAGAGGAGCGTTATCGGGGCGCGCTGGTGCGAGCTAGAACAAATGCACTAAAAGCGGGCGAAGTACCTACGAAGCGGGCTTTAGGTTTGGAAAAAACGAACGGCCAACGAAACCACGTATGCGAGATAGAGCGGAACGGCGTTGTGGTGTCAGATAACGACGGCATTGGGCGAGAGTTCTTTGAGCATTATCAGGCGTTATTCGCGTTTCATGAAGCTGACTTGGACGGTTTCAAAAAGATGTTTCTGGGTCAGATGCCGCGACTGGCCGACGAGGTAAAAGAAGTTTTGGAGCGGCCAATAACCGAAAGAGAAGTGTGCCGAGCAATTGAAAACTTGAACGACGGAAAGTCGCCTGGGCCCGATGGCTTGAGTGCCGCGTTCTACAAGTTTTTCAAAGATAAGTTGTCTGCAGTGCTTACAGCTGTATTCAATGAGGCATACCAACTGAAAGAATTACCACCGTCATATAGTACATCACATACTGTTCTCATACCAAAAACTGACGATACAGAAAGACTTCGCCTTGTAACGAGTTACAGGCCCATCTCTTTAACCAATGTTGACTATAAAATATTCATGAAAGTCTTAGCAGCTAGGCTCCAGACAGTGATTAAGGACATAGTAGGGTGCCACCAGACATGTGGAATCAAGGGAAGGTCTATAGTAAGCAACATACACAAGATGCGGTGCGTGCTTGAGTGCTGTGATGTCATGCAATCTGGCGTCGCGGTTTTGCAGCTCGACCTAGAGAAGGCCTTTGACTGTGTATCACATGTTATCCTGTTCGCCATTTTTGACCATATTAATGTCGGTTCGGTTATCAGAGAGGGTGTGGTCATGGCGTACAGGAGTTGCTCAACGCGGCTTATTGTAAACAAGTCACTGGGGGCCCCCATTGCCATGCAGCGTGCGGTACGCCAAGGCTGCCCCATCAGCCCACTTTTATTTTGTCTGTACATCGAATCACTATGCTTGACTATTATTAAAAATGATTCTGTTCACGGTTTTCGACTCCAAGCTGCCGAAGTGAAGCTCTTAGCATATGCCGACGACGTCGCAGTGTGTTGTATTGATAGAGAAAGTATTATAGCAGTGGTCGAAGAGGTAAAATGTTTTCGGGACATCACAGGGAGTTTGATCAATTGGGAAAAATGCCTGGGATTTTGGCATGGAGAATGGGCGTCAACCCCAGACACGTTTGCAGGCGTAACGTGGGTGAAGACCCCAGTGAAGTACCTGGGTGTCCCTCTGCAATTCTACGAAAGCAATGATGGCCTCTGGAGAAGCCAGGCGCATGAAATACGTGAGAAAGCAGACAGATGGAAGGGGGTTCCTCTCTCGTTTTTTGCCAAGGCAACTGTGTGTAATCTTTTTTTTATAAGCAAATTATGGTATCTAATGCAGGTTTTGCATTGCTCGCGGCTAAATGTGCAAAAGCTGCACAGAGTGTTTGCCACCTTTATTTGGGCATCGCAGTGGGAAAGGTGCAGCCGAACAAATTTGTTCAGAAAGGTGGAGGACGGCGGTCTTGGTCTGGCGCACCTCTTTGTGCGACAGCTTATTAACAGGTTTCTGTTTTTTCGGGACACAAAAGACTCTTTCTTACGAACGGTGTGCCAAATGAGATTAAGACGGGCGTTGCCAAACTTTGTGATCGGCACGAATGAAATGCCAGGGCCAATTAAGGGCTTTTTCAAGGAGGTGGTGATGAGCGTATGTTTCTTGACAGTACGATTTTCCAACGATTATTTGTCTGCGGTGAAAAGGAAAACACTGTACAAAGATGTGTGCGACAGCATACTTCCTGTACCGATGTACAGAGCCATGCACAGTGGAGAGCCGGGCCAGAATGTGTTAAAACGGGTGAAGAAAATGCAGGTGACACCAGGCATGAAGTCCTTTTTTTTTAAACTTCATACTGAAACACTTCCAGTCAAAACATTCCTTGAACAACGAGGTTTTTTCTTGCCATGGGGAACTAACTGTCTAATCTGCAAGATACCCGAAACTATAGATCATGTTTTTCTTCACTGCTGGGAAGGAGTGTATTTCTGGGATGTTCTGCAGAGAACAGTGAAAAAGGATTTCCCTCTAGATCCACACGGGATCAGATATTTGGCGACAGATAACGAAGATGGTTTTCCTTTCGATCTCGTAATGTTGGCTGGCCTCCACTCTGTATGGCGCTCCCGCATGGCCGGCTTCTATTGTGATCCTGATGCGAGGCCTGCACGGTTGTATTTTCGGGAGAGCATTTCCCGCTTCGTGGAGGTGCAGAAGACACTTGAATGTGTGCCGCAGTGGCTGCCAAGGCTGGAAGCCTTGGCAGGCCTAAGGGAATTTTAAGTGACAATGTCAGTACAAAACTGACAGCGTTTCCTTTTTTGTTCCACGTCTTGCCTGTGTTTGTATATAGTGTATCGTGATGTACTGAATTGGTTGTCGGAGCCCGGCAATAAAGAAAAAAAAAAAAAAATCAGTCTTACAAAATCGGTATGAAAGCCGCCTACAGTCTCAAGCTTAGCGCTAAGCAGTTGTTCGAAGTGCTCTGCTACCGCACGCTGAATATCTTTGGCATCTTCAGTGATATGGCCGGCATACCTAATACTCCTTATTTCTTTCTGGCAGGCGTATCTTTTCTCGTCTGCTAGCGCTCGTTTTGTCGGCACTTCTCCTGCCCAAAGTTTTTCAGCCCTTGCACGTATGACAGCCGCTGTGTATCTTTCGCTGCCGATTGTTTCCAGCTCACCTTTAATCGCTCGTATTAATCGCTCGAAAATGACACATCCCCCCGATCTTCCAACCGCATGACAAACGCAAACACTATATCTAGAACGATATTTTTGAGCCATTTTCTCTGTTTGTTGTTCGCTTTCAATTTTGCTCTGTTGAACTGCTAGCACATCAATTTCATTTTCCAGCAGGATGCGGTTCAGCTGCAGTTGTCTCCGACGCGTTGACAGCCCCCTCACATTTAGCGTAGCTACGCGCAAGCTAGTGGATAAATTGGTCGCCATCTCAAGAAATTATAAATCGCGAAACATATCACTCACATCGCTTTTGCAGAAAGACAGCATTGTGGTTGATCCGTTGCACGGGATGACCATTCTTCCTTTTTGGCGAGTCCGTCCGTCGTTCCAGGCGCTGCTCCCGATCATGGACCGGGCTTGTAACGTCTCGACCGGAAAGGGTACCCCCGCTATGGCGGAGGCACAGGTGACACAGTTCTCCGGTCTGGAGGCACGTTTGGTCTTGGCTTGAAGACCGACCGGCGAAGGGGGGCCGCCTTCAGTGGAGGCTGTCCGTTTTCCGCTCCTCCTTGCGTTGATCCCTCGTTGACACTGTCTTCGTGCAGACGCTTCACAGGCAAGGTAGAAGCAGCTGGCATCTCAGCTTCAGTGTCCCCCTGTTCCTCACTGTGTTGCGTAGCCGACGCTGGGCTTGCTGCACTGGCATTGCCGTTTTCTTTCGAGGGTGTCTCGGTCCCAGCGACATTCGACAACGGAACTATCAACTCTGATTCACAGTGTTCTTT
Organism: Amblyomma maculatum; assembly: GCF_055883805.1. Lineage (NCBI taxonomy): Eukaryota > Metazoa > Arthropoda > Arachnida > Ixodida > Ixodidae > Amblyomma > Amblyomma maculatum. The sequence goes on from NC_139350.1 coordinate 84,901,072, forward strand.
AGGGGCAGGGGTCTTCTCAGAGGACTGTTCGTTCTGTTCTGCCTCCTCAGTGGTTCCACTGCTCGCTTCCTCGGCGTCCACTGCGTCCATCAAGTGCTCGCCTGCCACTTCACTCGGCACGGGGCCTGCAACGTTGGCATACGTGCGCACACACTGGGACTCGTCATGGCCGTAGCGACGACACAGCCCGCAGCGCGGCACACGACACTCACGCCGTAAATGACCTTTCCCGCGGCACCGGAGGCAAAGCGGGGCTCTGCCTGGGACGTGGACGAGTGTGACGTCCTCGGCGACCCGAAGCTGATGCGGCAGGTCCTCAATGGTAACGCCCACTTTTAGCTTCAGCGTGACCGTTCATGTCGTTGAAGCCTTGTCGACACACCCTTGCACTTTCCACTTGTCTCTTGAAATTTCAGTCACTTTTCCAAAAGCTGCCAACGCCGCTCGCACATCATCGTCTTGCACGCCGTGAAGCAGCCAGAAAAGCTTCAACCTGATGCCTTGGTTACAGGGGTCAATGACTACGCAGCGGTGTTCCTTCACTTCAATAGCTTGGGCTTCCAAAATCTTCGCTTTCGCCTCTTCACCTTTAAACGTTACCGAACACACGTGATTCATTTGGTATGCCCCGAGGGCAACCACTTCCGGCAGCAGTGAAAGACGAGCGAGGGAGTCTCGAAAGTGCTCCACCCGGTACGGCCTGGCTTTTATGTCGCCATGCAAAAAAAAACAGTATGTAAAACACTCGAACCTGTAGGCAGATGCGGTAGAACCAGTTCATAATCCTTGGTAGGCCTTTCCGTGCTCCTGATACCACGGCCCAGCTGGGCCACTGAATCCGCTCCTTGGGAGCCCATGATAATCACGTCCGTCACGCTCGGTGGCCGGAAGTGGAATCCTACACCACGGAAACCGGGGGTGTGGGCACAGCTCTAAAAGGCGTTCCCGAGGTTGCGCACCAGGCGGTAGAAAAAGAGACGCCCATGTTGCGCAGCAAGTAAAAAAAATTGTTTCCGCCCGGGATCGAACCGGGGACCTTGCGCGTGTGAGGCGCACGTGATAACCACTACACCACGGAAACCGGGGATGTGGGCACAGCTCTAAAATGCGTTCCCGAGGTTGCGCACCAGGCGGTAGAAAAAAGACGCCCATGTTGCGCAGCAAGTAAAAAAAAAATTGTTTCCGCCCGGGATCGAACCGGGGACCTTGCGCGTGTGAGGCGCACGTGATAACCACTACACCACGGAAACCTTTTTTTTTTCTTTATTGCCTGACTTTGACACAAATACATCGCACTGGAAAACAAAACAACAGGAACAAAGGAATAATATATGTACACAAAGCTAGTTCGCGTTGCCTATCCCCCACTGAGAGGCAGGCATTGTCATTTTAAAATTCCTTGAGCACCGTCAAAGGTTCCAGCTTTGACAGCCACTCAGGAGCACATGGTTGCAATTTAAGCACGTCGAGCCATCGCTGCACACTTTCACGGAAATACATGCGGGGTGGCCGTGCATCTGGATCGCAGTGAAAACCAGCCATTCGTGCGCGCCATATACTGTGGAGGCACATTAACATAACCTGGTCTAACAGCATATCATCGTGGTTTTCCAATGGCAAATACCTAATGCCATGGGAATCAAGTGGCAACTGTTTTTTAGTTGTCCTTTGCAGAACATCCCACAAATATACCCCCTCCCAGCAATGCAAAAACACGTGATCTATTGTCTCTGGCTGTTTGCAGATGAGACATTGGGCCCCCCACGGTAGGAAAATACCCTTTTCCTCCATAAATGATTTTACACTCAAAGTACCGGTATGTAGCATAAAGAAAAAAGTTTTAGCTCCCGTAGTAACTTGCATTTTCTTTACGCGTTTTAATACATTACTTCCTGTGCCTCCATAGTATAAAGCTCGGTACAAGGGCACCGGGAACACCACTTCACAAACATCCTTGTATAATGTTCTCCTGTTAACATTACTTAAATACTTTTTCGAAAACCGTGCGCTTAAGAATTTCACGCTCAAAATAATTTCCCTAAAGAATCCAAAAAGAGATCCCGGCATACATTGCGTATAAACTACGAAATCAGGCAACGCTCGACCAAGTCTTTGTTGACACACTGTGCGCAGGAATGGATCACTGGCATCCCTAAAAAACATGAACCGGTTGACAATCTGTCGCACAAACAAATGACCCAGACCAAGCCCCCCATGCTTCACCTGCCGGAACAAATTTGTCCGACTGCACCTCTCCCAACTCGAGGCCCAAACAAACACCGCAAAAACTCGATGCAATTTTTGCACATTTACACGGGAGCAATGCAACACTTGCATTACATACCATAACTTACTAATTAAAAACAGGTTACAAACTGCGGCTCTTGCAAATATTGATAATTGAGCGCTTTTCCATTTCTCCGCTTTTTCACGGGTTTCTTTGACCTGCTCTAGCCAGTATGGCTCGCTTTCCTTGTAAAATTCCAAGGGCACACCCAAGTACTTTGCAGGCGTTGTAACCCACGACACATTAGCGAAAGTGTCGGGGGTCAGCTGCCATTCTCCGTGCCAAAATCCCAGGCACTTACCCCAGTTAACTTTACTCCCTGTGACTTTGCTAAAATGTTTTACCACATCCACTGTCCTCTTTATACTCTCCTTATTCACACAAAAAACCGCAACGTCGTCTGCGTAAGCCAGCAATTTGACTTCTGACTCCTGCAGTCGAAACCCATCAATGTCATTGTTTTGTAGGATGCTTAAACACAATGTTTCAATATAAATGCCGAACAAAAGAGGGCTGAGGGGGCAACCTTGGCGCACCGAACGTCGTACGTTGATGGGGGCCCCCAGTGACTTATTGACAATTAATCTCGTAGTGCAGTTACGGTACGCCAAGGCCACTCCCTCTCGAATAACAGAGCCGACATTAACATGGTCTAATATACTGAACAGAATAGTATGCGCCACACAATCAAAAGCTTTCTCCAAGTCCAACTGCAGTAAAGCAACACACGCATGAGTTGCATCGCAGCATTCGAGCACACTTCTCGCTTTGTGAATGTTCTGAAAGATGGATCGCCCTTTGATACCGCACGTTTGGTGAGGGCCCACTAGTTCGCATATAACCGTTTGTAGTCTGCCAGCAAGCACCTTCATATAAATCTTGTAATCAACGTTTGTCAGAGCAATGGGCCTGTAAGACGACAACTGCCTAAGCTTATCTGGTTGGTCAGTTTTCGGAATAAGTACTGTGTGCGACGATCCGAAAGACGCAGGCAGTGCCCTCAGCTCATACGCTTCATTAAATAAGGCACACAACAAAGGAGATAGCTGTTGCTTGAACGCTTTATAAAAAGCCGCACTCAGGCCATCAGGCCCGGGTGATTTCCCAGGGTTTAAATTTTCTATTGCCTGCTGCACTTCTTTTTCGTTTATTGGCCGCTCCAGTCTTTCTTTTTGTTCGTCATCAATTTTTGGCATCGCGTCAAGAAAGGATTCTTTAAAACGGTCCAGATAAACCTCTCGGGACGAAAATAGCTCTTCATAATACTCCCGGAAAGCTTTCGCGATTCCTTCGTTATCGGTTTCTGTGCGTCCTGCCCAATCTACCTCTGCCACGTGATTTCGCCTTGCATTTGCTTTTTCTATTCCCAACGATCTTTTTGTCGGCGTCTCATCCATGGCCAATTTTTCCGCTCTCGCACGTACCAGTGCTCCGCGATAACGGTCTTCGTCATTCAGTTGAAGTCTTTGTTTTATTTTTCTAACGTCGTCCATGTATAACCCTGGCGTGTTACACTCCAGGGCTAACAATTTATCTAGCAAAGATCTTAAATGCATTTCATTTTGTTTTTCTTGAAACCGTATGTAGCTGGCCTTTTCTATAGCTTTGATTTTAATTTGTTGCTTACACATTTCCCATTCTTGACCCAGTTCGTGGGTGTCCTCCTGACAAATATTACCAATTTCTTCTTCTACTAGTCTGGTGAACTGCTCGTCATTCAGCAGTTTATTATTTAACTTCCACAATTCCCAATTAAAACCGCTACCTCCCTTTCTTGGTCCAATTGTACACTGAACCATGCAGTGATCTGAGTACGTTACCGCCAAAACATGATAATCCTGGCATTTTGGAGCCAGTTCTGCGGCCACATAAATTCTGTCAAGGCGGGCGTGGCTAGCACCCTGAAAATGCGTATACTGAACCCGTCGCTCGCTCGTGAGACACTCTGCAACGTCTTCCAGTGCAAACTCGTCAATCAAGCGCGAAAGTACCTCTGTGCTACGATCCCTAAATGTACGAAGGCTAGTTTTGTCACCGGACCTCAGTACACAATTGAAATCTCCCAGTAAGACAAGTTGCTTATCCGTGTTTAAATACTCTTCAACAAAATCAAAGAAAGCAGCCCTCTCATCAACTACCGTAGGTGCATATATACAAACAGCCCGCCACTCAGCCGAGCAAAAACTAAAATCAAGGACCACGCCCCGACCCGACGGAAAAGAAGCATGCGACTGCACTACAAGACCCGGCAACTTCTTCACAAACAGGACGCATCCAGCAGAAGTACCGACTGCATGGCTGACAACTGCGTAAAACCGCGACGTGAAACGTTGCACCATGCTCTCGGTCTCTTGTTCACCCTCGACTTTTGTCTCTTGAACTCCAAGTATATCGATGTCATTTTCATTTAAAAGGCGCAGGACTTGGCTCTGCTTCCTTTTCGCTGCTAGACCTCTCACGTTAAGGGTCGCAATCTTTAGTGACAGTTCATAAGCCATTTTCTTAGAGTGAAAAGAGGCCAAGAGCATGGTGCTTACCTCTCACGTCTAGCATGGCGCTAGACGCTTTCGTTGGCGCCAGAGCCATGAGGTTGGACTGGCAGACCTTGTGACAGGGGCGGCTTTTCGGCAGCTCTCCTGTCCGCCGAGACATTCGGTCTTGGTTTGAAGGTCGCCCTCCTCCCTATTGGCGTTTTTATCGGCGGCTCGTCGTTGCTAGCTGCCTCTGCCTGGCTTGTCTCACTTGTGCTCTCGTCGTGGGCACGCTTCGCAGGGCCTTGGACGTTGGTCGCTCGGCCGCTGCTCTTTTCAAGGGTTTCCTGTCGGCCCGCAGACTCCGGAAGTTCAGTTTTTGAGCTCTCGGCATCGCTCACACTTTCTTCCTCTGACGGTCCGTTGTTCGGTAGCGTGACTTCCTTGTCTGGCCTACTGAGTATCTCGTCACCGCCCCCCGGGGGCACTAACATGCCTGTCGTTGCTGTTAGCTTTTCAGCTTCTCCGACCCCCTTTGCGGCCTCTTCTGTCTCTGCGACATCCATTTGGTGCTCCGTCATGTCCGCCCTCGCTGTCGGTGCAGTGGCCACTGCATACGTTCGTACGCAATCTTCCTCGGAGTGGCCAAAACGCTTACATGTCGAACACCGCGGAATTTTACATTCCCGGCGCACATGACCGGTCCCGCGGCAGCGCAGGCTCTGCATTGGCCGCCCAGGCACCACAACAAGGGCCAACTCCCCTGCTACTCTTATCTGGTGAGGCAGGTCTTCTATCCTCATCCCGGGCTTCAACTTCAGGAGTACGGCTCTCGTTGTGGAGCCCTTTTCGTGCACGCCCTGGACTCGCCACCGCTCACGGGTCACTTCGGTCACCTCACCGAAAGCCGCAAAAGCAGTTCGGATGTCCTCATCCGCGACGCCATGCAACATCCAGTGGAGCCGTAGCTTCACCTGTTGGTCCTCCGGGTCAATGACGATGCACCGTCGACCTTTCACTTGGAGCTCCTTGAAGGCTACCAGCCGCTTGGTTGCTTCAGTGCTGCTCAAAGTCACCGCCCAGACATGGTTTATTTGGTAAGCCCCCAAGGCCACCACGTCTGGGAGCGTACCAGTCTTGGCCAGGGCGTCCCGGAAATCTTCAACCCTGAAGGGTCGCACTCGTACGTCTCCGTGCAAAAAAACTGTGTTGAAAACGACACGTCCGGTGGGCAGATGCGGCAAAATGAGCTGATATTCCTTATCATCGATTGCGTTAAGCCTGTTACCGCGGCCAGCCTGGGCCGCAATCGCCGCTCCGCCGGAGCTCATGATTCTGCGTCCGTACACGCCGGTGGCCGGAAGTAGAATGATACACCACGGAAACCGGGGATGTGGGCACAGCTCTAAAATGCGGTCCCGAGGTTGCGCACCAGGCGGTAGAAAAAAGACGCCCATGTTGCGCAGCAAGTAAAAAAAAAATTGTTTCCGCCCGGGATCGAACCGGGGACCTTGCGCGTGTGAGGCGCACGTGATAACCACTACACCACGGAAACCGGGGGTGAGGGCACAGCTCTAAAATGCGTTCCCGAGGTTGCGCACCAGGCGGTAGAAAAAAGACGCCCATGTTGCGCAGCAAGTGAAAAAAAAATTGTTTCCGCCCGGGATCGAACCGGGGACCTTGCGCGTGTGAGGCGCACGTGATAACCACTACACCACGGAAACCGGGGATGTGGGCACAGCTCTAAAATGCGTTCCCGAGGTTGCGCACCAGGCGGTAGAAAAAAGACGCCCATGTTGCGCAGCAAGTAAAAAAAAAATTGTTTCCGCCCGGGATCGAACCGGGGACCTTGCGCGTGTGAGGCGCACGTGATAACCACTACACCACGGAAACCGGGGATGTGGGCACAGCTCTAAAATGCGTTCCCGAGGTTGCGCACCAGGCGGTAGAAAAAAGACGCCCATGTTGCGCAGCAAGTAAAAAAAAAATTGTTTCCGCCCGGGATCGAACCGGGAACCTTGCGCGTGTGAGGCGCACGTGATAACCACTACACCACGGAAACCGGGGGTGTGGGCACAGCTCTAAAATGCGTTCCCGAGGTTGGGCACCAGGCGGTAGAAAAAAGACGCCCATGTTGCGCAGCAAGTGAAAAAAAAATTGTTTCCGCCCGGGATCGAACCGGGGACCTTGCGCGTGTGAGGCGCACGTGATAACCACTACACCACGGAAACCGGGGATGTGGGCACAGCTCTAAAATGCGTTCCCGAGGTTGCGCACCAGGCGGTAGAAAAAAGACGCCCATGTTGCGCAGCAAGTAAAAAAAAAATTGTTTCCGCCCGGGATCGAACCGGGGACCTTGCGCGTGTGAGGCGCACGTGATAACCACTACACCACGGAAACCGGGGATGTGGGCACAGCTCTAAAATGCGTTCCCGAGGTTGCGCACCAGGCGGTAGAAAAAAGTCGCCCATGTTGCGCAGCAAGTAAAAAAAAAATTGTTTCCGCCCGGGATCGAACCGGGAACCTTGCGCGTGTGAGGCGCACGTGATAACCACTACACCACGGAAACCTTTTTTTTTTCTTTTTTTTTCTTTATTGCCTGGCTTTGACACAAATACACCGCACTGGAATTCAAACAACAGGGACAAAGGAATAACATATATATATACAAAGCTTGTTCGCGTTGCCTAACACCCACTGAGGGCAGGCATTGTCATGTTAAAATTCCTTGAGCACCGTCAAAGGTTCCAGCTTTGACAGCCACTCAGGAGCACATGGTTGCAATTTAAGCACGTCGAGCCATCGCTGCACACTTTCACGGAAATACATGCGGGCTGGCCGTGCATCTTGATCGCAGTGATAACCAGCCATTCGTGCGCGCCATATACTGTGGAGGCGCATTAACATAACCTGGTCTAACGGCATATCATCGTGGTTATCCAATAGCAAATACCTAATGCCATGGGAATCAAGTGGCAACTGTTTTTTGATTGTCCTTTGCAGAACATCCCACAAATATACCCCCTCCCAGCAATGCAAAAACACGTGACATATTGTCTCTGGCTGTTTGCAGATGAGACATTGGGCCCCCCACGGTAGGAACATACCCTTCTCCTCCATAAATGATTTTACACTCAAAGTACCGGTATGTAGCATAAAGAAAAACGTTTTAGCTCCCGGAGCAACTTGCATTTTCTTTACGCGTTTTAATACATTACTTCCTGTGCCTCCATAGTATAAAGCTCGGTACAAGGGCACCGGGAACACCACTTCACAAACATCCTTGTATAATGTTCTCCTGTTAACATTACTTAAATACTCTTTCGAAAAACGTGCGCTTAAGAATTTCACGCTCAAAACAATTTCCCTAAACAATCCAAAAAGAGAACCCGGCATACATTGAGTATAAACTACGAAATCAGGCAACGCTCGACCAAGTCTTTGTTGACACACTGTGCGCAGGAATGGATCGCTGGCATCCCTAAAAAACATAAACCGGTTGACAATCTGTCGCACAAACAAATGACCCAGACCAAGCCCCCCATGCTTCACCTGCCGGAACAAATTTGTCCGACTGCACCTCTCCCAACTCGAGGCCCAAACAAACACCGCAAAAACTCGATGCAATTTTTGCACATTTACACGGGAGCAATGCAACACTTGCATAACATATCATAACTTACTAATTAAAGACAGGTTGCAAACTGCGGCTCTTGCAAATATTGATAATTGAGCGCTTTTCCATTTCTCAGCTTTTTCACGGGTTTCTTTGACCTGCTCTAGCCAGCATGGCTCGCTTTCCTTGTAAAATTTAAAGGGCACCACCAAGTACTTTGCAGGCGTTGTAACCCACGGCACATTAGCGAAAGTGTCGGGGGTCAGCTGCCATTCTCCGTGCCAAAATCCCAGGCACTTACCCCAGTTAACTTTACTCCCTGCGACTTTGCTAAAATGTTTTACCACATCCACTGTCCTCTTTATACTCTCCTTATTTACACAAAAAACCGCAACGTAGTCTGCGTAAGCCAGCAATTTGACTTCTGACTCCCGCAGTCGAAAACCATCAATGTCATTGTTTTGTAGGATGCTTAAACACAAAGTTTCAATATAAATCCCGAACAAAAGAGGGCTGAGGGGGCAACCTTGGCGCACCGAACGTCGTACGTTGATGGGGGCCCCCAGTGACTTATTGACAATTAATCTCGTAGTGCAGTTACGGTACGCCAAAGCCACTCCCTCTCGAATAACAGAGCCGACATTAACATAGTCTAATATACTGAACAGAACAGTATGTGCCACACAATCAAAAGCTTTCTCCAAGTCCAACTGCAGTAACGCAACACATGCATGAGTTGCATCGCAGCATTCGAGCACACTTCTCGCTTTGTGAATGTTCTGATAGATCGCCCTTTGATACCGCACGTTTGGTGAGGGCCCACTAGTTCGCATATAGCCGTTTGTAGTCTGCCAGCAAGCACCTTCATATAAATCTTGTAATCAACGTTTGTCAGAGCAATGGGCCTGTAAGACGACAACTGCCTAAGCTTATCTGGTTGGTCAGTTTTCGGAATAAGTACTGTGTGCGATGATCCGAAAGACGCAGACAGTGCCTTCAGTTCATACGCTTCATTAAATAAGGCACACAACAAAGGAGATAGCTGTTCCTTGAACGCTTTATAAAAAGCCGCACTCAGGCCATCAGGCCCGGGTGATTTCCCTGGGTTTAAATTTTCTATTGCCTGCTGCACTTCTTTTTCGCTTATTGGTCGCTCCAGTCTTTCTTCTTGTTCGTCATCAATTTTTGGCATCGCGTCAAGAAAGGATTCTTTAAAACGGCCCAAATAAACCTCTCGGGACGAAAATAGCTCTTCATAATACTCCCGGAAAGCTTTCGCGATTCCTTCGTTATCGGTTTCTGTGCGTCCTGCCCAATCTACCTCTGCCACGTGATTTCGCCTTGCATTTACTTTTTCTATTCCCAACGATCTTTTTGTCGGCGTCTCATCCATGGCCAATTTTTCCGCTCTCGCACGCACCAGTGCTCGGCGATAACGGTCTTCGTCATTCAGTTGAAGTCTTTGTTTTATTTTTCTAATGTCGTCCATGTATAACCCTGGCGTGTTACACTCCAGGGCTAACAATTTATCTAGCAAAGATCTTAAATGCATTTCATTTTGTTTTTCTTGAAACCTTATGCAGCTGGCCTTTTCTATAGCTTTGATTTTAATTTGTTGCTTACACAGTTCCCATTCTTGACCCAGTTCGTGGGTGTCCTCCTGACAAATCTTACCAATTTCTTCTTCTACTAGTCTGGTGAATTGCTCGTCATTCAGCAGTTTATTATTTAACTTCCACAATTCCCAATTAAAACCGCTACCTCCCTTTCTTGTTCCAATTGTACACTGAACCATGCAATGATCTGAGTACGTTACCGCCAAAACATAATAATCCTGGCATTTTGGAGCCAGTTCTGCGGCCAGATAAATTCTGTCAAGGCGGGCGTGGCTAGCACCCTGAAAATGCGTATACTGAACCCGTCGCTCGCGAGACACTCTGCAATGTCTTCCAGCGCAAACTCGTCAATCAAGCGCGAAAGTACCTCTGTGCTACGATCCCTAAATGTACAATGGCTAGTTTTGTCACCGGAGCTCAGTACACAATTGAAATCTCCCAGAAAGACAAGTTGCTTATCCGTGTTTAAATACTCAACAAAATCAAACAAAGCAGCCCTCTCATCAACTACCGTAGGTGCATATATACAAACAGCACGCCACTCAGCCGAGCAAAAACTAAAATCGAGGACCACGCCCCGACCCCACGGAAAAGAAGCATGCGACTGCACTACAAGACCCGGCAACTTCTTCACAAACAGGACGCATCCAGCAGAAGTACCGACTGCATGGCTGACAACTGCGTAAAACCGCGACGTGAAGCGTTGCACCATGCCCCCGGTCTCTCGTTCACCCTCGACTTTTGTCTCTTGAACTCCAAGTATATCGATGTCATTTTCATTTAAAAGGCGCAGGACCTGGCTCTGCTTCCTTTTCGCTGCTAGACCTCTCACGTTAAGGGTCGCAACCTTTAGTGACAGTACATAAGCCATTTTCTTAGAGTGAAAAGAGGCCAAGAGCTTGGTGCTTACCCTTCACGTCTAGCATGGCGCTAGACGCTTTCGTTGACGCCAGAGCCATAAGGTTGGACTGGCAGACCTAGTGACGGGGGCGGCTTTTCGGCAGCTCTCCTGTTCGTCGAGACATTCGGTCTTGGTTTGAAGGTCGCCCTCCTCCCTATTGGCGTTTTTATCGGCGGCTCGTCGTTGCTAGCTCCCTCTGCCTTGTTTGTCTCACTGGTGCTCTCGTCGTGCGCACGCTTCGCAGGGCCTTGGACGTTGGTCGCTCGGCCGCTGCTCTTCTCGAGGGTTTCCTGTCTGCCCGCAGACTCCAGAAGTTCAGTTTTTGAACTCTCGGCATCGCTCACCCTTTCTTCCTCTGATGGTCCGTTGTTTGGTAGTGTGACTACCTTGTCTTGCCTACCGCGTGTCTCGTCACCACCCCCCGGGGGCACAACCATGCCGGTCGTTGCTACTAGCTTTTCAGCTTCTCCGACTCCTTTTTCGGCCTCTTCTGTCCCTGCGACATCCATTTGGTGCTCCATCATGTCCGCCCTCGCTGTCGGTGCAGTGGCCACTGCATACGTTCGTACGCAATCTTCCTCGGAGTGGCCAAAACGCTTGCATGTCGAACACCGCGGAATTTTACATTCCCGGCGCACATGACCGGTCCCGCGGCAGCGCAGGCACTGCATTGGACGCCCAGGCACCACAACAAGGGCCAACTCCCCTGCTACTCGTGTCTGGTGAGGTAGGTCGTCTATCTTCATCCCGGGCTTCAACTTCAGGAGTACGGCTCTCGTTGTTGAGCCCTTTTCGTGAACGCCCTGGACGCGCCACCGCTCACGGGTGACTTCGGTCACCTCACCGAAAGCCGCAAAAGCAGTTCTGATATCCTCATCCGCCACGCCATGCAACATCCAGTGGAGCCGTAGCTTCACCTGTTGATCCTCCGGGTCAATGATGATACACCGTCGGCCTTTCACTTGAAGCTCCTTGAAGGCTAGCACCCGCTTGGTTGCTTCGGTGCTGCTCAAGGTCACCGCCCAGACATGGTTTATTTGGTAAGCCCCCAAGGCCACCACGTCTGGGAGCGTACCAATCTTGGCCAGGGCGTCCCGGAAATCTTCAACCCTGAAGGGTCGCACTCGTACGTCGCCGTGCAAAAAAACTGTTGAAAACAACAAGTCCGGTGGGCAGATGCGGCAAAATCATCTGATATCCCTTATCATCGTTTTCGTCAAGCCTGTTACCGCGGCCAGCCTGGGCCGCAATCGCCGCTCCGCCGGAGCTCATGATTCTGCGTCCGTACACGCCGGTGGCCGGAAGTAGAATCCCGACTGAGCTATCCGTGCTGCCTTCGCGAGTCATCAACATGAATTGCTGACGGAACAAATTCTTAGAACAGAAGCACAAAAGACTACGCCCGAAGAGGGGCTCGAAACCTCGACCGTTAGGTTAAAAGCCTAACGCTCTACCGACTGAGCTATCCGGGCTGCCCTCGGAAGTAATCAACAAGAATTGTTGATGGAACAAATTCTTAGAACAGAAGCAAAAAAGACTACGCCCGAAGAGAGGCTCGAACCCACGAGCGTTAGGTTAAAAGCCCAACGCTCTACCGACTGAGCTGTCCGGGTTTTTTTTTTTCTTTATTGCCGTGAAACACAAAACAAAAATACAAATGACAAAACACGTCAACTACACTTGAGCTAACGCGTACGCGGCTAAAATCTTTTCAAGTGCACCAACTCGTCAAACAGAAAATGCCATTGTGGCGGATCCTGCTGCATCCTGAAAGTTTCGCGTATATACACAGCACTTTCAATAAAGTTTTCGCGCGCAGATCGTGTATCTATATCTGCATGACGCACCTGCATTCGTGTTTTCCACAAACTATGGAGGCCAAGAAGCATAATTAAATCATAAGGTGCATCATCGTTCTGCACTGGTAGGAATCTGATACCGTACGGAGTTAGGGGAAGTTCCTTTTTAATTGTCCTTTGGAGGACGTCCCATAGAAAAACAGCATCCCAACACTAAGAAAACGTGTTCAATTGCTTCCGGTTTTTTGCACAACAGGCAATTTGTTGTCCATGGGACGAAGATACCTTTTTCATTCAGCCAGGTTTTAACAGGGAGCGTATTAGAGTGAAGTTTGAAAAGGAACGTTTTAGCAGATGGCCTCACGGGCATCTTCTTAACTCTTTTCAAAACGTCCTGCCCTGGGCCTCCACAGTGTAATGCCTGGTAAAAAGGCACCGGCAGCATCAAGTCAATGAGATCTTTATACAGTTTTTTTTCTGGGAACATTGTAAAGGTAATCAAAAGAAAACCGCACTTCCAGCAACTTGCACGAAAAAACAACCTCGCGCAGGTAGCCAGTCACAGTACCAGGCATGTTTTCACATGACACAATCCATTCAGGGAGCAGCCTCTGCAATCGCACTTGCATCACAGTTCTTAGAAAGGTATCTTTTTGATCACGGAGGAATAGAAATCGCGAAACCACCTGACGCAAGAACAGATGTGCAAGGCCAAGCCCGCCCCTTTTAACAGAAATAAACAAATTCGTCCGGGCGGTTTTTTCCCATGTGGATGCCCAAATAAAAACAGCAAAAACGCGGTGCATTTTCTGAATTGAGGTTCGTGAGATACACAACACATTTATGAGGTACCACAGCCTCGAAATAAGAAAAACATTGCAAATAGAAGCGCGCGAAAACATTGACAGTTGCCTTCCTTGCCACGCATCCGCTTTTTCTTTCACTCTGGATGTTTCTTCCATCCAGTGCACGTTGGGATCTTGATAACATTCTAAAGGCACGCCTAGATACCGTGTTGGGAGAGCAGACCATCGCAGCTTACAGAAGAAGTCAGGTGCCACGTCCCAATCACCGTGCCAAAACCCAGAGCTTTTCTCCGAATTGATCTTGCATCCTGTTTGGTCACAAAATGTTTGGACGACACCCGTGACTTCACAGATGCTCTTTCTAGTTGCACAAAAGACTGCAATGTCATCAGCGTACGTTAGCATTTTCACGTGTGCTGATTGCAGCTTGAATCCTAATATGCGATCGCTATCAATGATAGCCAAGCAAAGTGGCTCTAAATACAGTGCAAAAAGCAGGGGTGAGAGCGGGCAGCCCTGCCTTACTGATGACCGTACTGCGATGCTGTCAGTCAGTTCACCATTCACAATAATACGGGTCGTGCAGTTCGCATAAGCCATTTTAACACCCTCCACTATGACGTCACCAAGGTTAGAATGCTCCAAAATGGAAAAAAGAATTTCGTGAGCAACGCGGTCAAAGGCTTTCGCCAAATCTAATTGCATCATGGCTATCTGACCACCGAGTGTATCAACACATTCTAATACGGTTCTTGCGACATGTATATTCGTGGCAATGGATCGACCCTTGATGCCGCACGTTTGATGAGGCCCAACCAATGTTTTTATTACGCTTTGCAGTCTTTTTGCTAAAACTTTCATGTACATCTTATAGTCAAGATTGGTGAGGCTTATCGGTCGATATGACCCCACCAACTGTCGTTTCTCCGGATCATCTGTCTTGGGTATTAGAACAATGTGCGATGTAGAGAAAGACAATGGAACAGTATTACGTTCATAAGCTTCAGTGATTACACAGAGCATAAACTGAGCCGCATACTGCTGAAAAGTTTTAAAGAATGCGGCGCTTAGACCATCCGGCCCAGGGGCCTTCCCAGGTGTCAGGTCATCTATTGCAGATACTATCTCCTGCAACGTTATCGGTGTTTCTAGGCGCGCTTTACTTTCGTCATCCAGTGCAGGCATCAGTCTTAGAAAATCTGTTCGAAAGCCGCCTACAGTCTCAAGCTTAGCGCTAAGCAGTTCTTCGAAGTGCTCTGTTACGGCACGCTGAATATCTTTAGCATCTTCAGTGGTATGGCCGGCATATCTTATACTCCTTATTTCTTTCTGACAGGCGTATCTTCTCTCGTCTGCTAGCGCTCGTTTTGTCGGTACTTCTCCAGCCCAAAGTTTTTCAGCCCTTGCACGTATAACAGCCGCTGTGTATCTTTCACTGTCGATTGTTTCCAACTCACTTTTTATCTCTCGTATTTTAGTGGCGAAATGCCCTGGCAAAGAACTTTCCATGCTCAAAAAAAACTGGAGTTGTTCATTCAGTTCTCTTTCTTTTTCTTTCTGTTTTCGCCGAACCTTACTGCTCTTTTCTATGGATTTCAATTTGACCCACTCTTTGAAGCTGTCCCATTCCGCTGCAAAACTTACTGGTCGCATAGCAAGACGATTTTCAAACTCGGTCTTAACTTCCGTAAGGAACTCTTCATCGGCGAGAAGCTTGGCATTCAGTTTCCATAGGTGCCAGTTAAAGCGAGATATCTTTCCTTTCCTACCAAACACTGCACTCACGAGACAATGATCACTGAAAGACACAGGCTTGACCTCATATGCAGTACATAGGGAAACAAGATCAACCGAGGCATACACCCTGTCCAATCTAGCATGGCTATCTCGCTGAAAGTGCGTGAACTCTGGCTGGTTTCCAGTGGAGAACACACTGCCAACATCCTCAAGGCCATACTCATGCACAAGTGCATTCAACAACTCGGAGCTTCTGTCTGTTCGAGGTTTACACTTCGCCGCTCGGTCCAAAGCTGAGCACACACAGTTGTAGTCGCCAAGTACAAGCAAGATTTTGTCAGTCTTCAACCACAATTCAATAGACTCAAAAAACGATTCACGTTCGCATTTTGAATTGGGAGCATACACACACACAACACGCCAGCATAAATTACAGTAGGTAAAATCAGTAACCAAAAGCCGACCACTTGGACAGGCAAAAACGGACTCTACGCGTACTCCCAGCGTGTTACGTACAAATAAAAGGCATCCACCCGATACACCAACAGAGTGGCATACACACACATAAAAGTTTGCTTGAAAAGAAGCCACCATACGGTCAGTGCTTTCTTGGCTCTCAATCTTTGACTCTTGCACAGCTGCTACATCTATATCATTATCTAAAAGGAGGCGACTGAGCTGGCATTGTCGCCTTCTCGCTCGCAGCCCTCTGACATTCAAAGTAGCTACGTGTAACGGCGAATTAAGCTTGAGAGTCATGTATTAGCGAGAGACGCCCGTACCCGCATGGTGCCTACCTTCATGATTGCGTGGCCTCCGCTTCTGAAGAACAGCGGCATATGTGTGCATGTATTGTCCTCCCAGCAGAACGTCGCGCTGCATACAAACGAAGTCCAAGCACCGTCTGTCATTTTTGCTCACACACGCCCCGCTTGGTTGCAGAATGTTCCTGACGCTGGTCGGTAGGCAGCCGACCCACAAATCGTTCAGGACACCACAAAACCTACGGAGGCGGTTTCCCCGCCTGCCGCGTGTCGGCCGAGAAGTTCGGCTTCGGTCTTAACGTTGCTCTTCGGATGCCCGAAGTTTTCGGCGGCGGCTCACTACAAACACCGCCTGGCAGCTGAGTCCCCTCGACGCTTTCCTCGTGTGGACGTTTCGCGGCAGTAAAGGCTGCTGTCTCCGGCCCAACCTCCATGGCATCAGTACAGGAAGGCTCAGTGCTGAGATGCTCCTCAGCGTCAGAAAAATTGATTACATCTTCTGATGCTTCCTTTGACGTGCCTTCATGGTCCTGTGACGGATCTTGCAAGGCTTGCCGAGTTTCACTCTCTTGACTGGGCACCGTCACCTTATGCTTTGTTAAAACAGTCATGGAAGGCGCGTCCTGTTTTGTTGACTGACCTCTAATGTCAGCAGCCTCCTCCGCATCCACCTCGTCCATTATTAACTCCTACGAGTCTTCGCTGGTCCCAGGTCCGGCAATGCTAGCGTAGGTACAGGCGCCCAAATATTTAACTGGCGTGCGCGAGCGGCGACTTTTCTGTGCGTCAGCGCTCTATGACGGAGCGAAGTTGGAAACAGGATGAGGCTAATTCGCTCCGTCATAGGGCGCTGACGCACAGAAAAGTCGCCGCTCGCGCACGCCAGTTAAAGATTTGGGCGTCTGTAAGAGCACACTGGCTGTCTTCATGCCCGAAGCGTCGACAGGTTCCGCAGCGAGGAACCCGGCACTCCTTGCGGATGTGACCCGTACTCGGTACAGCGGGAGTCTGCCTGGCACAATAACGTGGGAGCTTTAGAATAGGGGGACCCAAGGCTTGGGGCCCCCAAGGAAATAGCGCGCGGCAGCGCAACGTGCTAGCCGAGCGGCGAGTTTTAGAATAGGGGTTTTCCCGACGCAGCGGAGCCGGGCTTGCGTTCGTCGATTGCAGCGCCACGACGGTAGCCAAGGAAAAGCATTTTAATATATAAAAGCAAACAACGTTATATTATTCATCAAAATGTACTATTATTGTGCAAAAACTATCTTAAGACTACAGGTTATATAAACCGTTTTCGTCAGACGAGACGAAATCGGCCAATTGTCAATCCAGGCCGAGACCGGGAAACCTCATTTGAACCTTCCGCGCTTTCCGCCGTCTGGTCCCCATGGCAACCAAAGGAGGCGAACTTGCTAAGCCTAACAGCTCGGTAAATCCGGAAGCAATCTGAAAATATAGTGCGTTTTATCGCTAAAATTTGGTTGTGCGGGCATCATGAGACATAGCATAAGCTTCGTTGGCCTTTCGTTTTCCATGAACGCGTGACACCATGGAGCGGTGACGACGAATGTGTGCCGAGGCGAGCGGCCGCCGCTTGGCCGAGCGCCGCCATGTTGCCGCAACCCAAGCGACCCAACGGCGGCTTGGGGCGAACGCTATTTTGGAAAAATAGGGGCCGCCCCAAGCGTTAACCCAAGACCCCAAGCGCGCCTTACGTTCTGCGCATGCGCATTTCGACGCCCCAAGCTCCTTGGGGGCCCCAAAGCTTGGGGTCCCCTATTCTAAAACTCTCTAATAACGAGCGCCAGTTCACCGCTAACATTCAGCTGATGCGGCAGGTGGTCGAGCTTCATGCCAGCTTTCAGCTTCAGCGTGACGAGTCTAGTAGTTGAGCCCTTTTCTAACATACCTTTAACTCGCCAGCGCTCCCGTGTAACTTCGGATACCTTTCCGTACGGCGCAAAGGCAGCACGAACATCCTCGTCTGGCACGTTGTGTAGCAGCCAGTGAAGTTTCAGCCGCACATCCTGGTTCGCCGGGTCAATTACCAAGCAAAGACCGTTTTTCACACACAACTCGCCTACACTAACAAGCTTGGTCACCGCTTCAGAATCCTTGAGAGTGACAGCCCAGACGTGGCTCATTCGATACGCCCCCATCCAAACAACATCGGGGATCAGCGAATGCTGTGCCAAAGCGTCGCGGAAATCTTCCACCCGGTACGGGCGGGCCCTGATATCGGCATGCAAAAAAACCGTATTCAAAACAAACCGACCTGTTGGCAGTGCAGGCAAAACAACTTGATAAGTACTATCCTGTTCAGCAGTCCTGTTACCGCTGCCTGACATGGCCGCTGAAGCCGCTCCTGAGGAGCCCTGCATCCTGCGTCCGTTCACTGGCGTGGCCGGAAGCAGAATCCTACTGCGCTATCCGGGCTGCCCTAGCGAGTCATCAACATGAATTGTTGACGGAACGAATTCTTAGAACAGAAAAAAAAAGATTACGCCCGAAGAGGGGCTCGAACCCTCGACCGTTAGGTTAAAAGCCTAACGCTCTACCGACTGAGCTATCCGGGCTACCCTCGCGAGTCATCAACATGAATTGTTGACGGAACAAATTCTTAGAACAGAAAAAAAAAGATTACACCCGAAGAGGGGCTCGAACCCTCGACCGTTAGGTTAAAAGCCTAACGCTCTACCGAGTGAGCTATCCGGGCTGCCCTCGCGAGTCATCAACATGAATTGTTGACGGAACAAATTCTTAGAACAGAAAAAAAAAAAAGATTACACCCGAAGAGGGGCTCGAACCCTCGACCGTTAGGTTAAAAGCCTAACGCTCTACCGAGTGAGCTATCCGGGCTGCCCTCGCGAGTCATCAACATGAATTGTTGACGGAACAAATTCTTAGAACAGAAAAAAAAAAAAAAAGATTACGCCCGAAGAGGGGCTCGAACCCTCGACCGTTAGGTTAAAAGCCTAACGCTCTACCGACTGAGCTTTTTTTTTTTTTTCCGCCCGGGATCTTTTTTTTTTTTTTCTTTATTGCCTGGCTTTGACACAAATACACCGCATTGGAACTCAAAACAACATGAACAAAGGAATAATATATGTACACTAAGGTAGTTAGCGTTGCCTAACACCCACTGAGGGGCAGGCATTGTCATGTTAAAATTCCTTGAGCACCGTCAAAGGACAGCCACACAGGAGCACATGGTTGCGATTTAAGCACGTCGAGCCATCGCTGCACACTTTCACGGAAATACATGCGGGCTGGCCGTGCATCTGGATCGCAGTGATAACCAGCCATTCGTGCGCGCCATATACTGTGGAGGCACATTAACATAACCTGGTCTAACGGCATATCATCGTGGTTATCCAATGGCAAATACCTAATGCCATGGGAATCAAGTGGCAACTGTTTTTTTATTGTCCTTTGCAGAACATCCCACAAATATACCCCCTCCCAGCAATGCAAAAACACGTGATCTATTGTCTCTGGCTGTTTGCAGATGAGATATTGGGCCCCCCACGGTAGGAACATACCCTTTTCCTCCATAAATGATTTTACACTCAAAGTACCGGTATGTAGCATAAAGAAAAACGTTTTAGCTCCCGGAGCAACTTGCATTTTCTTTACGCGTTTTAATACATTGCTTCCTGTGCCTCCATAGTATAAAGCTCGGTACAAGGGCACCGGGAAGACCACTTCACAAACATCCTTGTATAATGTTCTCCTGTTAACATTACTTAAATACTCTTTCGAAAACCGTGCGCTTAAGAATTTCGCGCTCAAAACAATTTCCCTAAAGAATCCAAAAAGAGAACCCGGCATACTTTGAGTATAAACTACGAAATCAGGCAAAGCTCGACCAAGTCTTTGTTGACACACTGTGCGCAGGAATGGATCGCTGGCATCCCTAAAAAACATAAACCTGTTGACAATCTGTCGCACAAACAAATGACCCAGACCAAGCCCCCCATGCTTCACCTGCCGGAACAAATTTGTCCGACTGCACCTCTCCCAACTCGAGGCCCAAACAAACACCGCAAAAACTCGATGCAATTTTTGCACATTTACACGGGAGCAATGCAACACTTGCATAACATACCATAACTTACTAATTAAAAACAGGTTGCAAACTGCGGCTCTTGCAAATATTGATAATTGAGCGCTTTTCCATTTCTCCGCTTTTTCACGGGTTTCTTTGACCTGCTCTAGCCAGTATGGCTCGCTTTCCTTGTAAAATTTCAAGGGCACGCCCAAGTACTTTGCAGGCGTTGTAACCCACGATACATTAGCGAAAGTGTCGGGGGTCAGCTGCCATTCTCCGTGCCAAAATCCCAGGCACTTACCCCAGTTAACTTTACTCCCTGTGACTTTGCTAAAATGTTTTACCACATCCACTGTCCTCTTTATACTCTCTTTATTCACACAAAATACCGCAACGTCATCTGCGTAAGCCAGCAATTTGACTTCTGACTCCTGCAGTCGAAAACCATCAATGTCATTGTTTTGTAGGATGCTTAAACACAAACTTTCAATATAAATGCCGAACAAAAGAGGGCTGAGGGGGCAACCTTGGCGCACTGAACGTCGTACGTTGATGGGGGCCCCCAGTGACTTATTGACAATTAATCTCGTAGTGCAGTTACGGTACGCCAAAGCCACTCCCTCTCGAATAACAGAGCCGACATTAACATAGTCTAATATACTGAAAAGAATAGTATGCGCCAAACAATCAAAAGCTTTCTCCAAGTCCAACTGCAGTAACGCAACACATGCATGAGTTGCATCGCAGCATTCGAGCACACTTCTCGCTTTGTGAATGTTCTGAAAGATAGATCGCCCTTTGATACCGCACGTTTGGTGAGGGCCCACTAGTTCGCATATAACCGTTTGTAGTCTGCCAGCAAGCACCTTCATATAAATCTTGTAATCAACGTTTGTCAGAGCAATGGGCCTGTAAGACGACAACTGCCTAAGCTTATCTGGTTGGTCAGTTTTCGGAATAAGTACTGTGTGCGACGATCCGAAAGACGCAGGCAGTGCATTCAGTTCATACGCTTCAATAAATAAGGCACACAACAAAGGAGATAGCTGTTCCTTGAACGCTTTATAAAAAGCCGCACTCAGGCCATCAGGCCCGGGTGATTTCCCTGGGTTTAAATTTTCTATTGCCTGCTGTACTTCTTTTTCGCTTATTGGCCGCTCCAGTCTTTCTTTTTGTTCCTCGTCAATTTTTGGCATCACGTCAAGAAAGGATTCTTTAAAACGGTCCAAATAAACCTCTCGGGACGAAAATAGATCTTCATAATACTCCCGGAAAGCTTTTGCGATTCCTTCGTTATCGGTTTCTGTGCGTCCTGCCCAATCTACCTCTGCCACGTGATTTCGCCTTGCATTTGCTTTTTCTTTTCCCAACGATCTTTTTGTCGGCGTCTCATCCATGGCCAATTTTTCCGCTCTTGCACGCACTAACGCTCCTTGGTATCTGTCTTCTTCTATCAAGTTAATCTGTTCTTTTATTTTTCGAATATCCTCTATCCATCTGCCGGGTGCCTTACATTCCTGTTCGTGTAGTTTTGCAAGCAAAGTCTTAAGCTGGGTTTCTGTAATTTTCTTCTCGTACACCAGGCAACTTGATCTGTCAATGGCTTTACTTTTAATCTGTTCCTTGCACAACTCCCACTGTTTCCAGATTTCGAGCAAAGTCCCTGGCCTCACTTTAATCAATTCATTCAATACCACGCGTCTAAAGGCATCATCATTAAGCAATTTATTGTTAAATTTCCATAACTCCCAGCTAAATGCATTGCTTCGTTTTTTGGTGCTGAATAAGCGTTGCACCAAACAGTGATCCGTGAATGTCATAGGCACCACTCGGTATTCATTGCATGAATGAATCAAATCCAGCGACGCGTAAATTCTGTCCAGACGCGCGTGGCTAGAAACTTGGAAGTGCGTGTACTGAACGGCACGCGGTCCTTCCAAGCAATCAGCCACATCCTCCATATTCCATTCGCTTGTTAACTGGCATAACATTTCAGTGCTCTTGTCTCTGAATCCGCGTGTGCTGGTTTTGTCTCGAGCATTCAGTACACAGTTAAAATCGCCCAGCAATACTACCTGCCTTTCCGTACTTAGCTGTTGCATAACATTCTCGAAAAACACTGTTCTTTCCTCCACACAGTTAGGAGCGTACACACAAATAATGCGCCACTCAACACCGCTGTATACACAATCAGCCACTACACACCGTCCAGAAGAGCATGAGGAGTAGCCCTTTACAACCAGACCAGGCAGCTTTTTGACAAACAATACACACCCGGCCGATGTCCCAACTGCGTGGCTAACAATGGCGTAAAATCTAGCCGTGAAACGTCGCGCCATGCTCCCGGTCTCTTCCTCCCCGTCAACCTTAGTTTCTTGCACGGCAAGCACGTCAATATCGTGGTCAATTAAGAGCCGATGCATCTGGCTCTGCTTCTTTTTGCCTGCCAATCCCCTGACATTTAACGTGGCTACTCTTAAGGTGGTTTCGGGCGCCATTTTCATCAAGGGTGAAGAGACCGAAAGCATGGTGCTTACCTTTCCCGTCTAGCGCGTTGCTAGACGCCGTCGTTTGATCCATCCCCGTCCGGTGCGAGCGGCTGACCCGGCAGCGGGGGCACTTTATCCGCTACCCGTCTCTCTGATGAAATATTTGGCCGCGGACGTAGCGTGGACCGCCGGGATTGCCCCGTTTTTGCTGGTGGCTCGTCGACGCTGGGGGCTGACGCCTGGTTACCTTCGGGTTCGGACTGTGTGTGGGATCGCTTGGCTGGGGCTGGGACGCCTGGCTTACGAACACCGCTGGTGTCCGAGTGCTCCTCCCCATTATCCTGTTCCATGCCGTTTGAAGGCTCAAGTGACGTGCCTTCCTCATTGCTAGGGAGCTCAGGTGCAGAGTCCGCTCTCCCCACATCCCTCGCAGCATTGCCGCTTTCTGCCGAGTCCACCGACGAATCCGTCTCCCGTGTCTGCGTTCGCACCTCTCCGGCACCCTTCGCCGCCTCCTCCGCCTCGACCACGTCCATGGTGAGCTCCGCCGACCGTTCCGCAGTTCCATGTCCCGCTGCCGAAGCGTACGAAAGCACACAGGCAGCCTCGTCATGACCGTAGCGTCTACACTTTGGACAACGCGGCACCTTACATTCTCGTCGAACGTGACCGGTACCACGGCAGCGCAGGCACTGCATCGCTCGCCCAGGCGCCACGACAAGGGCCAGCTCTCCGGCCACTCGCAGCTGGTGAGGCAAGTCATCGACCTTAATGCCGGGTTTCAATTTCAGGAGCACAGTCCTCGTGGTGGACCCCTTCTCCCTGACGCCTTGAACTCTCCACCTCTCCCGGGTCACCTCGGTCACCTTCCCAAAAGCCGCAAAAGCCGTCCGGATGTCGTCGTCTGCCACACCGTACAACATCCAGTGAAGTCGCAGCTTCACCTGTTGGTCCTCGGGATCGATAATGAGGCAACGGCGTCCCTTAACTTCGAGCTCCTTGAAAGCGGCCAGTTTCTTCGTTGCTTCTGTGCTGCTTAACGTGACCGCCCAAACATGGTTGATCTGATACGCCCCCAACGCCACAACGTCGGGGAGCGCACCAGCGTTGGCAAGGGCGTCGCGGAAATCCTCGACCCTGTATGGCCTGACTCGCACATCGCCGTGCAAAAAAAGCGTGTTAAAAACAACGCGTCCGGTTGGCAAAGTTGGCAGAATAATCTGATATTCGCTATCATCCATGTCCTCAAGCCTGTTTCCGCGGCTGGAAATGGCCGCTATCGCTGCTCCGCTGGAGCACATGATTCTGCGACCGTTCACTACGGAGGCCGGAAGTAGAATGTCTACCGACTGAGCTATCCGGGCTGCCCTCGGAAGTAATCAACATGAATTGTTTGCGGAACAAATTCTTAGAACAGAAAAAAAAAAAGATTACGCCCGAAGAGGGGCTCGAACCCTCGACCGTTAGGTTAAAAGCCTAACGCTCTACCGACTGAGCTATCCGGGCTGCCCTAGCGAGTCATCAACATGAATTGTTGACGGAACAAATTCTTAGAACAGAAAAAAAAGATTACGTCCGAAGAGGGGCTCGAACCCTCGACCGTTAGGTTAAAAGCCTAACGCTCTACCGACTGAGCTATCCAAGCTGCCCTCGCGAGTCATCAACATGAATTGTTGACGGAACAAATTCTTAGAACAGAAAAAAGATTACGCCCGAAGAGGGGCTCGAACCCTCGACCGTTAGGTTAAAAGCCTACCGCTCTACCGACTGAGCTATCCGGGCTGCCCTCGCGAGTCATCAACATGAATTGTTGACGGAACAAATTCTTAGAACAAAAACGAAATGACAACGCCCGAAGAGGGGCTCGAGCCCTCAACCGTTGGGTTAAAAGCATAACGCTCTACCGACTGAGCTATCCGGGCTTTTTTTTTTTTTCAGCATGGTATTTATTACATGCTTTTTAATTTCAGCGTAGAGTTATAAACTTTTATTGTAATCAGCCTGTAGGCGAAAAGTCCAATTGGAACATACAACACAACACCACACAACTAGAATACGACTTGGCACAACTTCACTAAAACGGTGGCAAGAAAAGACAACACATCAACAATGGCAGCCAGTCCGGTTCATAGTCACTATCTTCGTAAGCGTCTCTAAGCTGGTGTACCATCTGGCCGAAATGAGTAGCGGGGGAGACTAGAGGTTCAGCATTCCGGTCCGACATACGCGTTTTCCACAGGCTGTGCAGTCCAAGGAGGAAAATCATGTCAAAGGGTTCGTGGTAATGTTCGATGGTTATGAAGTAACGCACACTGTGGGAATTCAAAATAAAGTCTTTCTTCAATGCTCTTTGCAGAACGTCCCAAAATAATATTGCATCGTTGCAGGTAATAAAACAGTGTTCGATGGTTTCAGGTGTGTCACATACCCGCAAATTAACAGAAGAAACGAAAATATTTTTTTTCTGAAGCCACACTTAAACAGGCAAAACCTCGGCATGAAGTTTAAAGAAAAACGTTTTAGACGAAGCCGAAATCGGCATTTTGCGCACCCTTTTTAACACATCATGCCCCATATAATTGGAATAAAGTGAACGATATAAGGGAGGCGGGAACAACATAGATATCAAATCTTGGTATAAATTTTTCCGTGAAACAGAGAATAAGTACTCAGAAGAGAACGAACTGCCAGAAAACGCACTGAATCGTAAACTTCTTTCATAAAACCAGATAATGAGGGCCGATCGGTAAAATTGGAAGAGACCACAAAGTTTGGAAGAAGGTTCACTAGGTTAGTTTGCAGGGATGCTCTGGTAATTGGATGGGAGCTATTACGGAAAAAAAAGAAACGAGAAACTAACTGTCTGACATAGAGATGTGTCAAACCTAGTCCGCCAGCAGAAACAGGCCTGAATAAGTTATCGCGCTGCATAGGCTCAAACCTGGACGACCATATGAACGTCGCAAACGTTCGGTGAAAACTGTGGATGTAATTCCTCGCGCAATGGAGTACCTGTAAAACATAATAATGTTTTGTAGCCAGAAACATGTTACATGCCTGTGCTCGGCCAAAAATTGATAGGCGGTGCGGAACAAATGTATGAGCATAGCTTTTGAGTGCCGTGACCCGCTCTTTCCAGTAACGCCCACTAAACTTGAATACATGAAGGGGAACTCCAAGGTATTTAGGGGGAACCCGAGACCATTCAATTTCAGCATAATGAGTCGACATTGCTCCCCATGAACCGAACCACAGACCCGAACTTTTAGACATTCATTTGAGCGCGAGATACAATGCCAAACTGCTCTATGGTGGTTATAATGTTGTCAATGCTGGGTTTGTCTGTGCAGAAAAGCGCCAAATCGTTGGCGTACGCAAGCACTTTGACTTCATTACTGAAGGCAACATACCCACGGATACTGTGGTTTTGCAGTACACTCAAACAAAGTGACTCTAAGTAGAGGGCAAAGAGTAGCGGTGACATAGGATAGCCCTGCTTCACGGATGATCGAATTGGCACAGGCTCTGAGAGGTGACCGTTAACAATCAAGCGAGTGGAACAGTTGTCGTGACAAAGTTGCACCCCTTTCAGAACAGTTGATCCAACATTTGCACGCTCGAGAAGAGAAAATAGAAACGAATGCCAGACACGATCAAATGCCTTCGCAAGGTCAATCTGGAGTAGAGCAAGCTGATCATAAGAGCCAGAGCAAGATTCGAGAATTGTATGTGCAATATGTATGTTATTTTGTATGGAGCGTCCCCTCAAGCCACACGTCTGATGAGGGCCAATGAGAACCGTCATGGCATACTGTAAACGATTTGATAGTACTTTCGCAAAAATTTTGTAGTCCACACTTGCCAACGTGATTGGCTTGTAGCCATCCACTGAGAGCAATTTTTCTTTATCCGTGCTCTTTGGAATTAAGACTGTGTGATTCCTAGTAAAGGACTGAGGAAGGACCCCCGCATCAAAACTTAAAGCGAAAATCTGCAGCAAGACAGGGCTCAGCAAAGGTTTAAAAGTTTTGTAAAACTCGCACGATATGCCATCAGGGCCAGGTGTTTTAGAGAGGGGTAATTGGTCAATTGCGTGTTCTGTTTCTTCCAACGTGAAAGGACCATTGATAAGAGCACAGTGTTCATCTGATAAAGGCGTTATAAGAGCTTTAAAGTTAGCTAGTTGATCAGAATTACAAGTAGCAGAAGCGTCACTGAACAGTGTCGTGTAATAGCTCACAAACGCAGATATGATGTCACACGTTTTCGTTACTAGGGTGCCATTTGACATCATTCCCGGTATCAATTTGGCCGTAACATTACGGTGCTCATCGAGTAGAGCTTCTCGCGTAGGGGTTTCAGAGTGCAAAACACGATTTGTACGAGATCGAACTCGGGCACCCCTGTACCTTTCAGCGTCCTGTTTTTGTAGGTCACACTTTACCCTAGCTAGTTTGTCTAAATATACTCCAGGTGCCTCACATTCTAATTCATAGAGGTTATACAAACTCTTATGCAATGTCCTCTCTTGAAAGTTCTTTTAAAATGACCTAACAGACCCAATTTCAATAGCTGTCGCTCGCACTTCCTGTTTAAACAGCTGCCATGCAGCAAATATTGGCATGGCACCTGTCAAACACACTTGTAGCTGGGAGCGTATCCGAAAGGCAAACTCCTGATCATTTACAAGTGAAGAATTTAGCTTCCAAAGCTCCCATTGCGGCTTAAATTTTGAACAGTAAGTTCTCCCGAACCGAGCAACCATCATACAATGATCTGAAAAGGAAACCGGTACAGTTTCACACAACAAATCACGGGAAATCAACGTGGAAGAAACATAAATCCTGTCTAGGCGCGAGTGGGACCTCCCCTGGATATGCGTGAATAGTGTAGTTGCATGACATGAGGCCCCTGTATCAATGGGTCCTGAGTCATCTATAACACGCGACAACACTTCACCACTTCTGCCTCTGTGTACACTAGGCCCAGTACGATCATTCAGGTAACATACACAATTAAAGCCTCCCATTAGCACAATATTCTTATCACAATCTAGGAGGTTAGCCACAGCTTCAAACATATCAACACGCTCAGCTGCACTGTTAAACGCATAAATATTGATAAGTCTCCATGGCTTCCCGTAGAGCAAAAAATCACAGCTTATTAGCCGCCCTTCAGAGTCAGTATAGTAAGATAACGCAGAATAAGGGAGATCCTTTCGCAGAAACAAGAAGCAACCCTCCGAAAAACCAATAGCATGCGTCACAATAACATTGTAATCCGACAAAAAGGGTCCCAGTGCCCTCTCTGTATCCTGCTCACTCTCAATCTTCGTTTCCTGGACGGCGACAAAATCAAGCCGCCTGCTGCTGAAAAGTCGACGAAGTTGCACCTGCTTCTGATGAGACCTAAGGCCTCTCACATTCAGCGTTGCAAACACTAGCTCCTCAGGCCCTCAGGAGTCGCCATGGTGACCATACAAGTGCTAACTAGGCTTGCATTTGTCTCTCCGGAGACGGCGACGTCGCCTCCGGACCTCCACCACGACTGCGGGAACGCGAACGTTGGCACTTCCCCTTGTGTTTCGACGTGCGCCGGCGGCGGCGATGCTTCACGCTTACCAGATCATCATCTTCACTTGAGTTAGATGCGCATTTTCCCCGGCGCTTATGAAGATGCTCTTCAACAGGAGAGACGGCCTCAGCTGCAGGTAGAGTGGCCTGGCCTACAAGCTCTTCCTCGGCGTTGACCTCAGTGGCTGGAGTAACCGGGGCGGTATATTTGGCAGCATTAGAACAGGTGGCAGGCTCCTGCCTGATTCGGCGGCTCATATCGAAGCAGCGTGTCACATTCCTTGGATTCACCTTGAGGAACAACCGTTGTATTAGCTGTGGTAGCCGTGTCCACAGTAGCAGCTGAGAGGACACCAGCCGCGTCAAGCACTTCTGTGGCGTCCATAATATGCTCTTGTAGAGCGTCGTCCGGTGGCCGCACACGATGCCGCAGCTTGTCCGCATAGGTAACGCACTCTTCTGCGATGTGACCGAAGCGTCGGCAGTCGTCACAACGCGGCGTACGGCAGTGTCTAAGAATGTGGCCAACCCGGTTGCATCGGAGGCAGAGCGGTGGCCTGCCTGGTATTAAAACAAGGCTCTGTATACCACAAATAGTAAGTGCATGTGGGACGTTGCCAACGCCGACTCCTTCAGCGAGAGACACAACAACCCGATTCAGCGTTCTCAAATCTTCCATTTCGGCCACTTTCCAGTTTGCCGTCGAAATCGGAGTCACCCTCTCGTAGGCCTGCAGTGCCTCACGTATGAAGGCGTCTTCTAAGCGTTCGGGAAGCCACGGAAGCTTCAATTTCACCACTTTTGGTTCTGGGTCCACGACGACACAACGACGGTCCTTAACAACGAGATCACCGCAAGCCACCAATTTCTCTTTCGATTGTGCCGATTTTCAGGTGACCATCCATACATGAGACATTTGAAATTGGCCACTTGAACTAATTTCCTCGAGGTCCACAACATTCCGAAGGGAGTTTCTGAAGTCTTGTGCCCGGTACGGGCGTCCGGCAAGGTCCGCATGCAAGAAAACGGAGTCAGCGACCAGCTTACCAGTTGGGAGACGGGGCAAAACAATCCGGTATTCAGTACTGCTGGCATTAGCCTGAGCAGTACCTCGGCCAGAGGCCGATTGAAGCCTTTGAGTGGAGAACATCGAGAAACGCAACCGCTTGGAACAGCGTCTGCGCCACTCTATCCGGGCTAACTTCGAAAGTCGTCAACATGAATTGTTTTGTTGTGTTGTGTGTTGTGTGTTTGTGGAGTAATGTTCTTTATGTGTAAAATCTGATTATAAATTTGGCAATAAAGAAAAAAAAAACAATTCATATTGACGGGCTGACTTCGAAAGTCGTCGACATGAATTGTTTTTTTTTCTTGCCAAATTTATAATCAGATTTTACACATAAAGAACATTACTCCACAAACACACAACATGGGTTACAACGAAGCCATTGGCCCCGTTGGCATGGATGACATAACGTACACAGGCAAGGAATCGCGCAATTGAATCAGTTTCCTCAGAAAAGAATATCTTTAATGCCAAATAAAAAGAAAAAAAAACGAAATCTGATTACAATTTGCCTGAGGAACAAATGTGACAATCCCAGCAATTCATTAACCACCCTGTGAAACAGACTCCTACGACTTGTACGTTCCACGTTGAAAACCAAATAAATGTCATGAACGCTCGATGCAGTTTTCTCACGGACATCCTCGCCATACATAACGCTTGCATCACGTAAAAGGCTTACGCAACCGAAAACAAATTGCAAGCAGTTACTCTTGTAAACATTGAAAAATTATCTCCTCCCTAATTTTGTCGTCCGAGCTTTAACTCGCACAACTTCCCTTTCCCAGTAATCACTGCTCGCGCAGCCTGGATCCGCTCTCTCCATTAACGCCTACTAGACTTGAATACATGAAGGGGAACTCCAAGGTATTTAGAGGGGACATGACACCATTCAATTCCAGCATAATGAGTCTGCATTGATACACGTGAACCCAACCCAGACCCGAACGTTCAGGGCTATTTATTTAAGCGCCAGAGACAATGCCAAGCTGCTCAATAGTGGTTATAGTTTTGTAAATACAGGGTTTATCAATACAGAAAAATGCCAAATTATCGGCGTACGCAAGCACTTTGACTTCATTACTAAAGACAACAAACAAACGGATATTGTTGTTTCGCAATACACTCAAACAAAGTGGCTCTAGGTAGAGGGCAAAGAGTAGCGGTGACATAGGACAGCCAATTGCATCAGGGATGATCAAATTGCAACAGGCTCTGAGAGATGACCATTAACAATCAAGTGAGTGCCTCAGCTGTCGTAACAAAGTTGCACCCCTTTAAGTACAGCTGATTGGCACGCTCGAGAAGAGAAAACAGAAACGAATGCTGGACGCTATCCAATGCTTTCGCAAGGTCAATTGGGAGTGAAGTCGGTCCAAGAGCCAAAGCAATATTCGAGAATTATACTTGCAATATGTATTTTACTTTTTATGGAGCGGCTCCTCAAACCACATGTCTAATGAGGGCCAACGAGAACCGACATCACATGTTGGTGACGATTTGATAGAACTTTCGCGAAAATTTTTAGCCTTCATTTGCCAATATTATTGGCCTGTGACCATCCACTGAGCGCAATTTTTATTTATACGTGCTCTTTGGAATTGAAACTGTGTGATATCTAGTAAATGACTGAGGAAGGACTTCTGCAGCTAAACTTAATACGAAAATCTGAAGCAGGACAGGGCTGAGCAAATATTTAAAAGCTTTTTAAAGCCTGCATCAGATGCCAACAGGCCCAGGTGTTTTAAAACCGGGCAATTGGTCAATAGGTTGCTCTATATCTTCCAACGTGACAGGTCCATCGATAACAGCACTGTCATCATCTGATAAAGGCATTATAAGAGCTGTGAAGTTAGCTAGTAGGTCCGAATTAGGAGTAGCAGAAGTTTCACTGAAGAGTGCCGTGTAATAGCTCACAAACACAGAGATGACATTACACATTTTCGTTAGAAGGGTGCCATTGGACATAATTGCCGGTATCAACTTGGCAGTAGCATGACGGAGCTCGTCAAGCAGAGCTCGTCACGTAGGGGTTTCACAGTGCAAAGCGCGACTCATACGAAATCGAACTCGAGTACCCATGTATCTTCCAGCGTCATGTTTGTGTAGGTCACACTTTACTCCAGCCATTTCGTCTAAATATAATCCAGGTGTCTCACATTCTAATTCACAGTGTTGATGCAAACTCCTAATTATGCAGTGTCCTCTGTACTGTTTTTTTCTTTCTGCCGGCTTGACAAAAGCTGTACAACATATTTACAATATTTAACAATAGCTTAACAATATTTTAAAAAAAAACGCTTCTACCCCTCTTGGTGGAGCGTTGATTGCACCTGTTTCAAATTTGCAAGATCATCCATTATACAAATCCGCTCAGGTGGTGCACTTTGGCTCCTGAGAACATCTCTGATATAAACAATACTCTCAATAAGTACTGCCTCGCAGGGAAAACATCCACGTCTGGATTGCGCCCGTTTTTTTTTTTTCGACCAAGGTAGAAACCGGATGCCATGAGACGACAAGAAAAAACCTTTTTTAAAAGTTTGTTGGAGGATGTCCCATAGGAAACTCGCGTCGCAGCATTCAATAAAGATGTAATGGTATCCGGTACAGGATACAATTTACACACCAAAGAACAAAATGCCATTTCCTTCCAGTCGGGGTTTAACTAGCAACGCGTTAGTGCCAAGCAGAAAGAAGGTTTTCACTGAAGACCAAACAGGCTCTCTCTTAACCCGCTTTAAGACGTCACCTCTTGGAACTGCGCACCTTCTATCGAACGATATATGGGCACTGGTAACAAAACATTGCATACATTTTTGTGCAGTTTTCTTCTGGAAACACCAGACAAATATTTTTAAAAAAATCGAGCTTTCAAAAGATGGAACGCCGAAACAATTTCGCGCAAGAAACCTCGAACACTTCTAAACCTTGCGTCGAACGTCGACAGAGCAAAATCAGGTAAAACTTTCTGCTCGCATAGCCGGAGTTTCTTCGTGACGTAAAACCTTAAAAACAAAAAAGCACACTTCCTGTTGTTTTATTTGTACCACAGGTCGCAAAGACGTATAACATTGATTGCGTAAAGAAAAAGAAACCTAGACACCACCTGCCGTAAAAAATAAATGAACCAGTCTAAGACTCCCTTCTCTCACAGAGCGAAACAAATTTGTCAGACTAGTTCGCTCCCACGTAGATTCGACAAAGACATCGAAGATACTATGTATCTTCTGCATGTTTACTCTCTTCATGCATAACACCTGAAACAGGGGTCACACTCCAATAGAAGCAATGGGGCGGAAAATTTTCTGGCGATACTAGCGGTTCCTGTTTTTTCGCTGGTAAACACTCGAATTGCTAAAATTCATCCGTACCCACCTGAGAGTAGAACAAGGTATATAATGCATTAATTGCTTTATTTTGCCATTATTAGCACTGAAAAAGCTATTAGAAAAGTGTACGACTGCTAAAAACCTCGGAATTTACCTGCAATTCAAACGCATCGATGTTGCTTCAAAATTCGCTTTCAGATGCCAGTTCACTAAGCAGAACTGCATTCTTGTCACTTAAGCGTCGCCAATTTATCCGATCGTCAGCTGACCTTCGCAGTTAAAATGGCCAAGAAAGATATTATATATGTCACATTTCAAATACGAGCCCACGGGCTGCCCTAGCAGGTCATCAACACAAAAGAACTCACAGGCTGGAACCCTGGACCGTTAGACTTAAAACCTAACGCTCTACCGACTGGGCTATCCGGGCTGCTCTAGTTAGGCATCAACGGGAAATGTTGACGGAAGATATTCCTAGCACTAAAAAAAAAAAACATACGCCCGAACAGGGACTCGAACCCTGGAGCGTTAGGTTAAAAGCCTAAAGCTCTGCCGACTGCGCTATCCTTTTTTTCTTTATTGCCGACTTGTACATTCAAAACAAGACGATTTGACAGTTTGGTAAAACTGAAAAAGATTTAACCCGCCGTGTCACGCGAAAGTGTGCTGGCATGTTTTATTGTTAACCGACTGAGCTATCCGGCTTTTTGTTTTTGTTTTCTTACATGGTATTTATTATACGTGGTTATGTACAGAAAGGGTTATGTACATAGACTATTTACAACGCACTCAGCCATTGCCGAGATGCACAACAGAAAACACAACTAAAAGGCAGGCGAACATAAGCACCGTGTCACAAGCGGAAACAAATCAGGTTGAAAGTCATTTTCATCATAAGTGTCCTTCAGTTGCAGCATCATTCTGCTTAAATGGAGTCTAGGTGGAACAACAGGTTCAGCGTTGCGATCCGACACGCGTGACTTCCAGAAGCTATGAAGTCCAATAAGGAAAAACATGTCATATGGTTCGTAATCAGATTGTGTAACAGCAAGATACCGCACACTGTTCGAATTTATAACAAAGTATTTCTTAGAGTTCTTTGCAGCACGTTCCGAAAGATAATTGCGTCCTTGCAATTAATGAAACAGTGCTCAATTGTTTCAGGCACATCACACACACGGCAGTTTACAGAAGATACAAAAATATTTTTTCTATGGAGCCATGTGTTAACGGGTAGAGCTTCGGTGTGTAATTTAAAGAAAAATGTTTTCGTGCAAGGAGAAATCTGCATTTTGCGCACCCTCTTTAACACATCATTACCCTTAAAACCAAAGTATAAAGAACGATACAGTGGTATCGTTGTATAGTATCTTTGTATAGTATCTTGCGCGAAACAGAATATAAGTACTCATTCGAGAACCGTACTGTCAAAAACCTCACCGAAACATAAACTTCCTGCATAAATCCTATACTCTGGGACAACTTTCTGTGGCAATGTGGTGGAAGCTACGGAGCCGAAACGCACCAGCTCAATCCGCACAAGCATATAGTGCCTTCAGAAATTTCGCAGTGGATGCTCTGGAATGTTAAACCATTACGGAACTATTAAGCTTATTATTGTATCAGGCTTAAACTACAGTACTAGCCAGTACAGTGGGAGTTTAATAGACAGCGTTCATGTCGATGGCTGCGCAGCCTGTCGACAATCTCGTAAAGCGCAAGAGCGTAGGCGGGGCCGGGTGGGATGCGTCGGCTGCTTTTCTCCGCCCATTTCTGCCCGCGTTCGTATCGCTCGTCTGCTTTTGACAGCATACGTCGTGCGCGTTGCCGATACCGCAGCCGAATTCAGGTACTTGGAACTACATGGCGTAGTAATACGGTTAGGAAAGCCCCGCCCTCGTAGCTTTGGCTCCATTGCCACAGAAAGTTGTCCCCGAGTATAGTAACTGAGCTATCCGGGCCTTTTGCTGTTGTCTGCTATTGCAACAATTAACACATCAAAAATAGACTAAAACACGTGCACCACTCCTCGGTCCCCGTGAATGCTTAAAGGGATCATGCCACGGTCATCCAATATTTTACAGTTTTGTAGTCTGGCAGATAATATTGGACCTTATTATTGTATTTCCGAAATTTGAATGCCCTAAACACATTCCTTATTTCGACATGAGTGGCTGAAGTTGACACCGCGAAGCTCCTCCCACCGACAACAGTCGCCATGTTAAAACGCTTGGTGACGTAACAGAGTGACACCGGTCACCGCATCGTCTGCTGATGTGCCGGCGCCGATAAGCTGCCATACACTGTACTGTGTTCTTGCTTGCTAACATGATTGCAAATAAGTGCACTCAGCTTGTTTCTGAAAACAGAACACAGACTGCAGTGAAGCGCGATTTAGTTCTTGCCCAGGCATCCGTCTTCGGCGCGTCCACCTCCATCGTACTTCCCCCACTGCTGCAAATACCGCCGCTGCCGCTGCGCCGGCCGTGTTTTCCGCTCAAGCCATCCGCGCCAACGAGATACATGGCGGATCCCTAGCGCCACCGTCAGAAAAGCATGATAAAATTTGTTTTTCTCGTAATAATAATAGTCCCCCCAAAAAAAGAATTTTAAAAATTAATGCTTCTTTTGAAATGCCCGCCCATACGGTCTGATGTTTTTCTCGCAGCCGGTGCGGTGCCAGCTGGTGCTCCTGTATGCTAGCCCCGCTGCTAAGGCGTCGACGAAAATAATAATTTCCTTAACTACGAAACAGTGGGGTTGAGATTAAAGAAGTTTCATGATCGAGTGGTCCATTTACTAAAACTCCTCGTTGGTCTATTACAAAGTGCCGTCCGCTGTGGCTTCGACGCAAAGTACGTAATTTATAGGCCTAGCGACGATTACGGAGAAGCAGACAGCCAGAGCGCCGTCGTCCTTCGCGCTCGCGGGCGCCGTTGCTGTAAGCTTGCGGCATCCGGTGCTGTTGGACGACCGGGGTATTGGGTGCTAGCTCGATGTAGTGCGCCGCGCCCTATACGCTACTGCGCTGTCGGGCGGTACCCGAAGATTGTACAAACGCGCTGTCGGACGGCGCTATATACATTGCGCATTTTATGTGTTGCTCTTGAGACGTGTTTCAGAGTACAATATGTATGCTGTTCGAGCGGGCTAGCTCGTGCGACGTTCGATAGAGCTGCGCTCTAAAATTAAATACCTGTGCAGACGGGTCAGACGCACCCAGTCAACCAGCCTGCCCGCGCTCGGTAGTGCGGGCTTCTTGTGGCCTTCCCAGCGGGGTTTGTTACCGCCTTCCGCTGCACCTCGATAGCGCGGTTCACGAGCAAGGAGAGCGTGCGCTTGCCCCCTTCTCGCGTGCATCATTTGCAGCCGCTACGTCGCAATATTTCACCCCTTGTGGTTTGTACAAAAACTGTGAAATCAGTGTCTGAGACCCGCCACATATGAGGTGTAAAACAAAGGCAATTTTCCGCGCTCGCCTCAGCATCACTAAATGCTCGCATGATCCTATACGACATACTAGCATAACAGTTTCTGTCCCTAATTTTTGCGCAAACGCAAAATTCATGTGCCATACAGTGGGCGTTTTGAAAGGCATTGCGCGGTGAGTAGAATTGTACTAGACCCGAAGCGTTTGCATGACAGTGATGAGGAATGGGGATTCCTAAGTTTGAAAAAGATTGTGAAATCTCAATCGCCGCCGTTTTTATTTACCTCAGGATCTACATTAACGACAATTCCCGGTGCGCTGCGCACACTGGTGGCCGCTTAGCGCCTGTGGTCGATAGCTGCTTTCTACGGGTGTAGGTAAAAACGTCCCCGGAAAAAAGGTCCCCGGAAGATACGGCCCCGGAAAAAACGTCCCCGGAAGAAGCAGCCCCTGAAAAAGCAGCAACTAGGAAAAAACGTCCAAGGCAAAAACTGGAACTAAAAATGATTTCTTCGGGAACTGACACGAAAAGAAAAAATTACACATTTTATGCCATTCTCTCTTTGCTTTGACTTAAGTGTAATCATCATTTGGAACCTGTGTCCTCTGGACGCCTGAGATGTTTACAAGAACTGCGTAAAAGCATGGTGGATGATCCATCTGGCTCTTTACACATTGCGTGGTTCCTAACTCCGCAGCTCGCTAAGTAATCTTTAAGGCGGGTCTAATAAGCTTGGCAATACTGCCCACTGAGAACAGTATAAACGGATCGGTGCATGGTAGTCTCGGGAAACCACCCAAAGCAAAAGACGTCACTAGAATTACCTTCTAGACCTTCTGGCGATGAGGTTTAACCGTTCCTTTGATGATGGTGTAGAATGGAGATAAGGGCGATGATGGTGTAAGCAGAGCGAGGATTAACCGGTCGTGCATCATGCCCACCCTAAAGCATCGCTCCAAGCTTTTGGTTTGGTAAAGCCGGTATTCAGATCGCCTTTTCCCCGAAAAAGAGCGGAAACGAGGCGCTGTCACCATATTACCGCTACCATCATTTTTCTCTTTTTTTTATGATGAATGCCCGCCTCAGTTCGATGTTCGCGATCACCTCCAAGCTGACATGTGAAACCGCTGTAATAAACTTAACATACATAAATCATCATTGCAGCCCGCCACGGAGAAATGCAGGACTTCAGCCCCCATTCGGGGAAATTTTTTCCTACTTCGCAAAAAGGGACATTTTTGCCGGAGACGTTTCTTTCGGGGACATTTTTTCCGCGGACATTTACTCCGGCGACTTTTTTTCCGGGGACGTTTTTACCGGATCCCGCCTTCTACATAGGCTGTTACGATGACTCCAAGTCAGCGTCGGTGAGATGAACAAAAGAACGTCTTTATACAGTATTTACTGCACATTATAGAGACTAAGATCGGCACAAGGGCCGAAGGCTACTAGCCATACGCGGCTGCCCTAGCTCAGCGACGAACCGGTAGACTCCGTCGCATCGCGTCCTTGCGAGCAGCACTGCAGTGGACGGATGCTCGTCATGGTCTCTCTCCAAGCTGCAGTGCCCGGTTTCGGTTGAAGCGTGGCCATCGCCACATGTTCATTTTGTGGTGCATAGGGTGTTGGAGCTAGCAGGGAAATTCGTACAGCACGAGACGTTGCCTAATTATTAGTTGTTTCCCAAGAAAGCAAGAAAAAAAATCAAAGAGCACTGCAGAATCTGCATTGGAGTAATGCGAAAGCACAGATGCAGCTCTTGTTTGCTTCTGGTTGCTTAATTCACTTGTTTACCCATTTTGGTCTTTGGTACTTTCAAACTGCGCGCCAATTGTTTCTATGCCCTTTTTTGCCTGGACTTAAGGTTGCATGAGGCCACATCCTTGACGTCACCTTAGTTGTCAGATTTAATTTCTCTTTTAGTATTTGATACATTCAAATGTGGTGCCAAGTCATTGGCTAATGAGACAATTTTCGCCTTTACTTTTCAATTTGTTTGCCTTTAATTAGTTACCTAATTAACTGATTGGACTAATGATTTTTTCGGACACAACATTGCGTCACCTTCTATCGACCGACACCACTCATTAACTTCTACCACTTATCAATTACTCACAACTGCTGCGGAAACGATTTTACGTGTTTTGCATGTAATTAATCGCCTAATAACTTAGTGGCCTAATTATTTTCCGGACACAAGATTAGGTCACCCTCTATCGATGGACACCACTCATTAACCTCTACCACTCCTCAATTACTCACAACTGCTGCGGACACGATTTTGCTGACGCTATCTGCGGACAGAAATCTGTGAACATGCGAAGTAATGCTTTCGCATTAATATTTTCCATTTCAAATAAGGCCAAGAGCGTGACTGGACACAATGAAGGGCAAATGTTTCTCCCACCCTTGCAGCGAACTCGTTCTTGGGCTAGCTGCAGCCACTAAACGGCCGTTTGATGAATTGCCGTTTTATACTTCTGTGAATAATATACAAGTCTGTTTTGTTAGCAATTCTTTCTGGGTGATTTTATCGGCTGGAAAGGGCATTTGAGCATTAGTTAGTGCGGTGGCGTGGTCGTCGTTCTTTAGCTACTTCCCACGCAGTGAGGAAACGGGGAGCCTGCGTGGACATTTTCTACGTCATCAATTTGCTTAATATGCCTTTGCTAGAGAATCATGACGGCGCGCTACGGAAGTAACAGGGGACGTCATTTGCACTGCTCTTATATTGCAAGCAAAACGATACGATTCGTGAGAGCTATAGCCTGCTTCTTGCGCTGTGGAATCCACTTGGGGACGTCAATGGCTCGAAAAAGCACTGTTAACGTAGCGGCCGCGTAACGCTTCGAGGCTTTTCCACAACGTCGCGTAAAGCAGTTTTCAGTCTTCGTTTGGCAATAATATCATCCGCTCTTTGTATACGACAGCTATCAATGCGACGGTTGCCGTGAATAGAACACGCGATGTGTTGTCATCCTTGTTACCCGCTGATTGCGTCTGCTTTGGGAGTTCCAGGGATAATATATTTTTGCCGTTGTCAGATGGGGAGGGGGATTGACACCCGGAGGTGCCGTGCCCCAGAGTCACACATAACTCATCAGCCCATCATCATCCATTCAACACCTCCGGCAAAGTCCCCCCCAGGGCCAAGTGGGGTCTGGGAGAGTTTTTTAGTTCGAGGTGAGGGTCCTACCCGGACAAGGGGGCCGCCGCGTGATGCCCTCAAAGGAGTGAGTGTCATCAGACGCAAAGACGGCTTGCAGCGCCATCGTGGCATCGAGCCGACGAGGCGGACCTTCATGACAACGCGAGTGTCACTAAGGACAACCAATCCCTGTGAGAAAATCATAATGACACAGAGAGTGTTCCACCCTTAACCGAAAAAATCACAGACGGTCCGCACCAAACCTTCGAGAACCTCTGCTCGCCAAGGATGCGACGTTCCCGCTGCAGGCAGAACAAGACCTCTTTCCGTACTTTTGCAATTACTTCATGGAGGCCCGGAACTCTGCTGTTGTATGCGGCCGCGCAGCGTGCCAGCCATACTTGGTACGCGCACTCCACTAGCAAGAGGACGAACTGGTTAACGGCCACGCCTGGCAACGGGTTCAGGTATTGCACGGTCTGGTACGGTATACCCGGAAGCTGGAAGAGGTTAGCTACGCGACGGAGAAGCGCTTCAGGAAGGAGACACTGCGAGAATATGTGCACAGTGTCCTCTCTACCACCACAAGTCGAACAAGTTGGTCGCAGGCTGGTCCGTGTAAACGCCGGCGCCTTAATGGGGAGGACTCCCCTGGCGAAGCGGTACATAAAGGACGCTCTGCTTTCTTCCAAAAAATCCGCTGTGATATACCGCCAGCTGGGCTTAACATTAGCGAGGTCGTAAAGATGGAGGTGAGGGGGGAGACTGGGAGTCAGAAGCCTAACTAGTTCCTTTAGGGGAACCGAAACCACATCAATGTCCGCCTCCTCCTTATGCAGACGCTCAAGGCAGGTAGCTGCCTGAGCATAAAAAGGGGAAGGAGAGCCCGATCGTGGCACGCAATGAGAATATGTGCTCTGTGCGAAAAGGCGGAGTCGAGTACTCAGAAAAAATGAAGTCAGGCTTCGAGTCAGAGGCATGTCCGAGTTCAATGCCACTTGGGTCCACCTGACGTGCAAGGCTGAGGCTACGATGCCAAGGTCGGAGATGCCGAGGCCTCCCCTCTCCCTAGGCAGCTTCACCACAAGCCTTTTGACCTTGTCAGGAGCTCCACTCCACAAGAAACGGAAAAGGATCCGCTCCAGGTGAAGCTTCGTCCGTGCTGGCAAAGGTGTTACGCCAGCGACATAGGTCAGCACCGAGAACAGGAGGGACCGAGTGATAGTGGCTCGAGCCGTAAGCGGACACAAGAGCTTCTCATACTCTCTTGCCCTCGATTCAATTTTCTCTTGAGCAGAGGACCAATTCCTATCTGAAAGGCCTTGTGAATTGAAATAAAAACCAAGGAGACGGACTTCAGCCTTCACGGGAAGACCATGAGCGGGCTGAAGACTGGATGGTGCACACCCAAAATAGAGGGTGGCACTCTTCGACCTATTAACCTTAGCCCCACTCGCCTTACAGTACACCTCCATGACATCCAGAACGGAGGAGACAGAAGCCTCATCCGGGACGACAATGGTTAGGTCATCTGCATAGGCAAAGGTGGGAGCTGGTGGAGAACCTGGCGGGAGCGGAAAGCGAGCTATGCGACTGTCTCGAGAGAGCCTTTGTAACAGGGGTTCGAATGCGAGCACGTAGAGGGCAGGAGATAGGGGGCATCCCTGCCTGACTCCACGGCCCACGTCAAAAACATCGGAGGTGCGCCCTAGCACAGTGACGGCTGAAACTGGCCTGGTATATAGAGCTCTGACCATGCGCTGGAAATCAGAGTCTATACCAGCTTCCTCCAGGACTTGGAATAAGTAGGAATGACTAACAACATCAAAAGCCTTCTCCTGATCAAACGAACAAAGGATACCCTGAATATTTCTATGTTGAGCCCAGAGGAAAAGGTCCCTAAGGGCAAAACCGTGAAGCTGAGTGGAACGACCAGGAACACTACAAGCCTGGTATGGACCTATAATGTCTGGAAGAAAGGAAGTTAACCGAGAGGACAGGCACTTGGCTATGAGCTTGTAGTCGACGTTCAGGAGCGTGATGGAACGCCAGGCTCGTAGGTCAGTGCGTCTCGACTCATCCTTACAAAGGAGAGTGATCCGCCCTTCCCTCTGAGTACCTGAGAGCGTCTCCTCACCCAGGAGCCTGTTTACAAGAGCGGTGAAAGGCTTCCCGAGCTGCTTCCAGAACTTGACATAAAACTCAACAGTCAGGCCGTCCGAACCTGGGCTACGATTTCTGTGGAACGACTTGAGCGCCGCTTCTAATTCTGTCTCATCCAAGGGAGCTCCTGATAGGTGAACTGGGTTGGAGGGGGATTCAAGTGGAAAAGTAGCTGTGGTTTGAGCTGGAGCCTGATATAGGACGGAATAAAACTGCCGTGCTGCTTTAAGAACAGCATCCGGAGTGTTGGAGATGGACCCCGTAACCGGGTCTACCAATTCAGTGAGGGAAGTCTCTGTGCGCGCTAAGCGGCGTCGGAGGAGGTGTCTGCTGCACCAATGTTCCCTCTCCCACCGCTCAGCTCGCGCCATAGCCCTAAGACCATCCCAGCGTTGCTGGAGCAATTTTCGGAGCCGGATGCGCTGCGAGGCGAGTGCTTCGGTGACCCCTTGGCCAGCAGAAAGAGGCTTCGAAAGCAGGAGGATGACATCAGAGACAATGGTGATCTCCTGTCGTTCCTCACGTGCCCGCCTCATTCCCGCTGCCTTGAAACAGTCACGCACATCTGCCTTAATGCCATCCCATCCGGCACCGTCTAAACCTGAGTTAGATGCATTCGCGACGCTTGAACAGCGCAACAATAAAGCCGCCTATTGCTCAGCAGTGCTTGAATGCAACATAAAAAAACCCGCCATTCTGTGGCAAACAGGCTCGGAATTAGCATTGATCAGAGCAAACGATTTTGCTTAAGAAAAATTGCTAAGCAGTCATCACATCGCATTCTATCTGCTGTGCGAAACTGTTATTCTGGAGCATATGTAGGATGCTTCAGGAAGGTTGGTTTGATTGGTTTGTTAGGTTTAATGCCCCAAAGCGACTAAGCCTATGAGAGACGCCGTAGTGGAGGGCTTCGGAAATTTCGATCGTTGGGGTTCTTTAACGTGCATTGACATCGCACAGCACATCGACGCCTAGCTATTCGCCTGCACCGAAATACGGCCGCCGAGGCCAGGACGTGATCCCGCATCCTTGGGTACAGTAGTCGAGCGCCCTACCACTGCACCACTCCGGCAGGGTGCCTACTGTCAGCTAAAACATTCACAAGAAAGCACTTGGGAATAGCATGTACTACCACATACTCTTCCTGACAGCAGTTCTTAGTGGCTTGGCTTGCGGGATTTTACGTCCCAAAGCGACTCAGGCTATGAGAGACGCCGTAGTGGAGGGCCGGTTTAGGAAATTTCGACCGCCTGGGGTTCTTTAAAAGGAAGCTGAATCATATTTCGCCCCCCCCCCCAAAAAAAAAAAACAAAAACAAAAAAACAATGAGTTCCATGCGGCATTTTACGTATAGTTTTTGTCCGCTGATCAAGACTATCATGCTTAAACATGACAGAAATAAACACAAACGGCAGTTTTCACAAGAAAACGAGCACCAGTCGGTCCGCCCTCCAAGCAAACGCCGCTGTCGTCGGTAACTGGCCGGGCCAAACGTGACGTCATTCGCGTTATGCCAGGCCGGTGGTGTTGCTTTGTGCACGTTGCTTCAGGTGACTTGACACCTCGATTTATAATGTCATTGATTATTCGAACAATGTAAACACCTTGGACACTTACCGTACTTTTCGATCAGTCAGCAGTTCCAAAAGAAAAAAGAAAGAAACAGTGCTATGAAAGACGATGTCGAGTACGTCGACAGCGAAAGCAGTCAGCACATTTTCGCGAGACGAAAAGCGCAAGAGCTGACCCGCTTTAATAACTGCCCTTACACGTAAGCTCGTTTCAGTAACAACAAAAGGAATATGCATCGTATATGATACAATTAGAGTCCACAGCGCGTTTATACAACCTTCGAGTAACGCCCAACGGCGCAACGACAAACGCGCGCGTACTGCAGCTGCATCCCGCTCCGTCTTTCGAGCTTAGTTGGCGTGGATGCAACGGCGAAAATTGTCCCGCGTTATGGAATCCGACAGGTTGGCAGCACCTGCAGCGCCAGATGAAGCGAACTTACCGGAACGGTGCCGCCAGCGAACGGGCGCTCTGACCGAGCGCCCTCCCTGGTCGTCGCTATAGGCCAGCGCAACAGCAGACGACGCCTGGGGATTAAGCAGCGCTGAAGTAAACGAGATACTCCTAGAACTGCCTACGGTTTATCACTTTGTCTCACAATGAAAGGAAGATATCATTAATTACAGCGCCGCCTTAGCAGAGAAGCTGATGTATACAAGATCGGATGAACCGCTACACACCGCGGCGACTTCCGCTACACAGCTGTTAAGAGAAACTTGCTTGTATCGCAGTTATCACTCCTACCAGCATCTCGGAACGGGTCAGCGATCCTCAATAGGGGTTAATTTCTGGCCTTCCATTATCCCTGGGCTCATTATTTAAGATGACAATAAAATTTAGCACGCTTGCTTGACGCTAACGCAAGGGCAGCAAGGGATCCACGGAGAGCTTCCAGAAGGCGCGGCCGACGCGGCATATGGAGGCAGTGCTGCCTTCGGGCGAAGCTTGAGGGCGCTGTGGCCGCGCGAGCAGCACGGCATTACAGAAATGCGCTATAAATGACTATTGCAAATGCTGCTTCGTTCTACCGATCATGCATTGTTGACGTAATCGAGAACGGCGGCGAGCAGAGTAACAAGTGAGCCGCGAATCGCGATTTAAGTTCGGTAGCCTCGGTTAAGCGTAACGACGGCGCAGCCAGCCGTGCAACAACGGTGTTAGCCTAATTATGTGCGGGAACAATGAGAGAACGGCACCGGGCTTCAGTTGCGTTGATTTAATTGGGATCCCAAGGGGCCGCAATCACTGCCAAGATTCGATGATCGTCATCGGTACGAAAATCATTAGGGCAAAACACAGCTGATTTCAAAGGCAAGAAATATTTCCTTTTCATGACAGCTAGGACCCACTGTACTGAGTTTCTTATCCTCTGGGAAACTACAAAGCACCATGTCGCCTGGACCACTAATGCTCGTACAACGGAAAGCCGTGCTGATAGCCACTGGTCGCTTCACGCACTCAAAAGAATTTTTTTTTTTTTATGACACGAGGCAAATATTTTCGAACGTCGAACGACATTTATTTTACAACTGAGCAAAAGAGGCCCACAGTCGGAGAGCGTTGAAGGGCGCGGCGTGCCACTCCGCAACAGCGGCGTATCAGCTGGTTGACCTCGTGTAGATAGCACGCGCAACCTTTAGTACATAATGATCGAAATGGAGAAAACAAACGGCCCCAGCAGCAAATTGCGCTGATCCGTCGATCACTAAAGGGCGGGATGGAGCGCAGCAAGCGTGTAAAATGCGCGGCCTGCATTCCGCGATTGACGTCAAATCTGCCTGTTCCCTAGTTTCGGCGCCACTCCCCCGCCGCTCC
Source organism: Amblyomma maculatum (assembly GCF_055883805.1). Classification (NCBI taxonomy): domain Eukaryota; kingdom Metazoa; phylum Arthropoda; class Arachnida; order Ixodida; family Ixodidae; genus Amblyomma; species Amblyomma maculatum. The sequence goes on from NC_139350.1 coordinate 84,945,709, forward strand.
CGGCGAAGAGGGCGTTGCCGCGGTGCGTTTTCTGCAAGCGATTTCGTATTTTCTTACCGACAGAATCCGATAAACGTTACACACATGATAAATAAAGCCCCCTCTTTCCAACAACCAAATTTTATGCAATTTTAAAACCGTTTCGGCTCCCCATTAACGTGCACAGACATTGCACAGCACATTGGCGCCTAGCTACTCGCCTGCGCCGAAAAGTAGCCGCCGAGGCCAGGATACGATCCCGCATCTAATGGGTACAGTAGTCGAGCGCCCTATCACTGCACCACCCCGGCAGGGTGCCTCATGAAGAGCCTTGAATACTGTTAGCTGAAACATTTTCAAGAAAGCATTTGGGAATAGCATATATACTACCACATAATCTTCCTGATAGCATTTCTTAGTGGTTTGATTTGAGGGGTTTAACGTCCTAAGGCGACTCAGACTATGAGAGGCGCCGTAGTGAAGGACTCCGGAAATTTCGATCACCTGGGGTTCTTGATATGGGCGATGGCAGGGTCGTTCTATGCATTGCAGTTTTATAATTCTGTGAATAATAGACAAGTCCGTGATTCTACTCGCAATGTGTTAGTGCCTAGCGCGCGGCGCATAATACAAAAACAAAAACGCGATAGAAATCGAAATCGGGAAGCCCCTCCCACCGAGAGCGACTGCCACTTTGAAATTCTCGTGTGATGTCACAAGAGAACAGACGACGCTCCGCCGTCTCCAATATCCAGGCTACGATATCAAATGACATGTCTCTTTTGTAGTAAAAAGCTACACTTTGCGTGAGTCTGGGAGGCGAGTTATGCGCATGCGCGAAAACCAAGTGACGCCGCGTAAAGCACAGTTGAGTCGCCTCCTCGCCACAGCCCGTCGCCGCCGACGCCGGCGCGCGCGCTCCTCTCCGATGCGTGACTTTTAGCCGGAGCTGTGTTTACGATTGCTGCGTCGCGCGCTACTGCGCATGCGCGAAGAGGGTACAGTTGAATCCCGCTATAACGAAATTCACGGTGCACGAAAAAAAATTCGTTCTCGCGGAACTTCGTTATCGCAAAAATTTGACGTGAAACGCAGAAAGAATTGCCCAAGCAGCAGCAAAGGCGTTTAATGCCAAAAATCTGTAAGCTTGGTTTGCTTACGCTTCACGGCGAGCAACGCCGTCACGCGATTTTCGCACTCGGTCAGCAAACCCATTGCAACATCGTCGTCTCGGACAGCAACGAAATTCCTGATGACATCAAAAGCGTCCATCACCTGTACGGCGGTTGCCGCAGCCGGCGCTTCCTGTACGTCGTCGTCGTCTTCATCGGAAGAGTCCTTATCATTCCGGGCAGCTTTTATGATCTGCTCATCACTCACATCTTCGTGAACAACAACACAAGCGTCAGCGCCGATGTATTCGTCGAGCTCGAGATTAGGCGGCACGGTTCCTATTTCTCCCAGCGTTTTCCAGGCGGCCGCGATCCCCGGAGCCGGTGACGCCTCTTCGTCGTCGTCTGTAACGCCTGGTGTTAGGCCAGCAGAGTGTACGGGTCGACCTTCGGCAAATCCGGCGTGCCTGAAACAGTTCACAATTACTGAGCGCCCCAGTGTGCTCCAGGCAGCAGACATAATCTGCAGTGCCACGTACAAGTCCACCTTCGTGTCTCGGCCGGTTTCAGTGTTAAAAAGCAGCCGCTGAATTAACCTCCTGCGGTAAGCGCGCTTCAGGCTAAGAATCACGCCCTGATCGAGAGGCTGTAAGACAGACGTGCAATTGGGAGGGAAAAACCTCAGCTCCGTGTTAGTGAGCTTGACTTCGTCGGAGTGATGCGCTGAACAATTGTCCAAAAGCAAGCAAACTTTACGGCCCTGCCGCTTCATGTCGCGGTCGAATGCCATCATCCACTCGGTGAAAATAGCGCGGGTCATCCATGACTTGTTGTTCGCCTTGTACTGCACAGGTAGGCTACGAGTTCCCTTAAAACAGCGCGGCTTGGCACTTTTGCCTATGTCTAACGGCGGACGCTTGTCCGAGCCATCCATGTTTGTGCAAAGCAGCACTGTGATGCGTTTTTTGCTGTGTTTGCCGCCGTGACAGCGCTGCCCCTTGAAGTCGAGCGTCCTAGCCGGCAACATCTCGTAGAATAGCCCGGTCTCGTCGGCGTTGTAAATGTCTGCAGGCGCGAAGTTGCTTAAAATTCCGGCCATGTTACTCGCCTTCCAAGCAGCTGCTCCGTCCACGTCTGCTGACATTGACTCGCCGCACAACACTTTTCCAACGATGTTATGGCGGGCCTTGAAACGGTTTAGCCAGCCAATGCTGGCTTTAAAATCATCAATGCCAAGTAGGCATGCATAGTTCAAGGCTTTCTGCTGGACGATGCTTCCGGACAGGGGGACGTTGCTGGCTCGTGCTTCCACAAACCACGCATGCACTGCTTTGTCCAACTCTTCATGGAGGGGCCGCGTCACCTTTTTGTGCTTCGAGGATGTGCCTGAAGCAAGTGCCATTCTCACGCTGTCCTTATTGCCTAGAGCGAACTTGCAGGAATTCCGAAGTCTTCAGCAATTGCCGCTTTCTTCCTTCCGCTTTCTGCTTGGGCGATTATTTGAGCTTTTTGCTCAAGGGAAAGAGTTTTGCGTTTTTTCACTTGCGTTGCCATCGTGTCCTGCGGATGAAAACTCGTCGTTGTCGAAGAGAAAGGCAGCGAGTGAACAACGCGACCACGACACAAAGCCAAAATGGCGGAACTGCAATCACGTGATTTCATGCTTAATGTGGCTTTGGATTTGACTTGGACTTCTCGCCAATAAAACTAGTTTCGGTTTCGATTTTGAACGCGAAAATTTCGTTGAAGCGGAAACGCTCTGCAAAAATGGTTCGTTGTGCAGAGAAATTTAGGCCATTAATTCTTATAGGATACTCGCGGGGAATAAAAAATTATTCGCTGTCGCGGAAATTTCGTTGTGGCGGTATTCGTTGTGGCGGGATTCAACTGTAACACCATTTTACGACCGTTGAAGAAATCGGTTTGACTGGGCTGTTAAGGGGGAAATTCGTCAACACTTTCCTGTGCTACGAGAGCAGCCCAGCTCCACAATATGGCAGCATCCTTCACCCCTTTGTAAAATCGTGAGAACAGAAGGACGCGCTCGACATGGAAGCCAAGAAGGGTTTAGCTGCTGCTGAATGGCGCGAAAGACTGGAGAAATTAACTTCTTCTGATCTTTTCGCTACGTATATCCAGGCATAGCAGAGCTAAGCCATCATTTCTTTTTCTTTCGTGGGCGATGGACACAGTGGTCGCCTCTCATAGAGTTTTCTTTGGCATAGTTAAGACACGGTCACAGTCAGTGGGCTTCGCGGTTAGGTTCCTTAGCTTATCGACGCACTGATCATTCGCATTCACCGGCGACGACACAGCGTGGCCAATGGTAGCCTATCGCCGTAGTGGGGGGTTTTCGGCTCGGCGACGGCAAAAGAACTGATGAGCGGACGGTCGCCCGATCTGTTTTGGTCAGATGGCCGAGCGAGAACTTGACGCCCGATGACTTAACGGCTTGAACCGCTGCGTTTATCTGTAGCTCAACCATGTTAGAAAAAGGAAAACAAGCAGTTACACTTTATATGTTCCTCCTTCTCATCAGCAATGAACTTGGCCAGAAATGTCAGTCGGCGCCGAACTGCCGGCCCGTTTCGCGACGAGTAGGCCCATAGCACGAGTATACGCGAGATTAGGGTCTACAGTTTCGGCGATTACGGAACGCGCATTCACAAGTTTTACCGGCTGTATGTGGCCATCGAGTGTAATTCTGGCAGTATTAACCTCAAATCGACGACTGCTTACATCACAAAGCGCGGGCACATTGAGCGGGAAGCGTCGATGTGTGCCCGGTCTGGCGAGTGCAGCCGGCAGCTGTCGGTGCCGCTTACGGGTACCCGACGCAGGCAGGGGGCACATCATCCACGGCGCTTCTTGCAGCGCTGTTGTAGTTTGTAAACAAATAAAGGTTCAGCTGGCGTGAAAAGAAGTGGAGACATTTGGTATTGCTATCTCAGCTCGCATTTCATGCCGTGCGAACGAGCAGCATATGTCCAGTCATACACAAAGCAGTGTAAACACGTTGGGGAAGCAGTCGTAATCCTCGAATCGACGCCTTCCTACGAGAGTTTAGGGCGCACACAAAAAGGTGTGTGCTTACGTTGGAGCACTCACGAGTCATTTGCTGGACAACTACCAGAAAAAAAGCATGGTTAGGCTAGAGGGTCGGTTGCATACGCGCGCGCATTCGGCTTCGGGGGAGGCGAGACGGATACGGCGGCGGCTGGGAGGCTCTCGTTAGTTGCGGGAAGTGAAGCGCATTCGAATCGCGTTGATCATGGGACTAAAGCGGCGACGGCGTCGGCGCATGTTTTTTGCGCTGGCCGTGGCCTGGCTGAACCTAGTTTTGCAAAAAGGCTTCAGCCGAAAAAAATAAGTTTGACGAAATCGAATTGGTGAAAAAATCGCGCCGAACCATGCACCACCAGCGCAGTTTTTTCACCAATTCAAGCATTCACCAACTAGCCCAAGAAGCAGTGGTGTTTGACTAACATGCGCATATAACAGCAAATCAGGAGGTACCGCTTTGTTCAAGAGTTTTGCCTGCTCCTCTAATGCCGCAAGGTGTGCTCTCACATCAACGTATATGCTTGTTTGGGCTTTCCTCTTAGTTTTTGGGCCGAAAGAGCGACGGGCAATAGCTCAGAAATCAGCAACACAACGCTAACGCAAGCTTCCTTCTTTCGCGGCGCTTACGGCGGAAGAAAACGTTGGACGTGTACCTTTTTATATGCCGGAGCGCTTGTTGTTAAAACAAGCTAACTCTCATAAAGTAAGAATAATACGCTTCTGATTGTATGCTTAAATAGTAAAGCATTAGTCTATCGATTTCGGCCTTCTCGACAATCTTCAGACGAAAACCCAGAAGTACGAGAATCACTAAGGTTGCATATTACAGTGAAGACTTCTCAAAGAAAAAAGAACATACTCAAATAAAATCTTTTTGCTGAAGAAAGGAGCTCTCAGTGACCACCGTCCACGGTGTGCATGAAAGAGGGCAAGCGACGCCGTGAATAGCAGACGACATAGGGATGATGTATCGTTGTGACGTCAGCGGCCAATGATTGTCCGACCAGGAAGCTATTTGTTTCGAATTAATAAAAAAAAATTATTTTAACTATATATTTTACTGCACAGAATGAACTCAAAATTCAAGGAGTTATAATTTAACGTGTGTGATGGAGATGCGATAATCAGTTTATGCTCAAATATTAGCTGTCATGGACCATTCAATCCCCACTCAAGTGTGCGCTCCTACACTTATAATGAGTGCATCTGACTGTCATCACTGGAGGAAGAGGATGAGGAAAATATTAACAGAAAGGAATAGAAACTGGGATGATATTTACAATCAACGCAGTAGGTCAGTGTTTTGATTCAATTATGACAAAACTCGTGGAAGTAGCCTGATATGATTTGTGTAATTTATTTATTTACTGCCATTCGCTCTGAACTCACGGCACACTGATTCCTGTAGCGTTGCGCTCTCACAAAATGCGGCCGCTGATGTTTGTAACTTATCGTGCCTTCATGATTAGCTACAGAATGCACGTACCGCCGAGCCTCAATGGCGGTGCCAGACGTTAAATGTTACACATTACCAGCACACACAGCCGCCGGGAAGTCCAGTCTTATTTTGGACTTGGATAAGACTAGATTTGGATTTAAGCTTGGGCTTACGACCTTGCGTTCGGGCAAGTGGGCCTAGAGTCCGATTTTTAAAATGATACTGTCCCAACGCGTGTGCAAATGAGAAAAAGAAGCCCACTAGATGATGAGAAAAGGATGATTTATTCATACCCAACCGGAATGCCAGATGGCGCAGCAATGCTTCTTTGTGTAAAGTCAGTTTCTATAGTGATCGAAGGAGGCTTGGCGTTTCCTACAGTCGCTTCTGTACGAAGGAGGTTTCGACGACCTTTCAGTCACCGTTTTCGTCGATGGCTAATCTGAACGCATCCTCGCAAAACTCGTATAATGCGATTAACTTCCGTGTTATGTTATATGTCAAATGACGTCAATGCAGCAACTGCAAATTATCTTGGAGATCAACTGAAGGCCAGGGTCGAAAGTCAAGGATATGGAAAAGTCATATATTGACTACTATGTTAGACTTGGTGTGTATGACATGTTTGACTTTATTCTGGTTTCAAGGACACTTAGTCAGAGCCGTGCGAAACTTTGGGTTGTACACGGAATAGTACATGTTTCGCTCTAAAGATTGGCCATTATGAATTGCGAAATCCATTATGCACTGCGAAAGCATTGTTTGACACGGCTTCGCCTTGGGGGTTTAGGATTCAGAGACTGGGACAGGCACATGACTTGGCAGAGTGTTAAATGCCTTTAGTTGGTTTGGTTTGGAGTAAAGAAAAGGCACAGTATATGTCTCCCTTCTCAGTCCCTACACTTACATTACCGGCGTGCTATTGGGCTTAACTGTACGATTTTAGCCTTAAAATCACGGTGGTTCCCAGACTAGTCATACTCAGTTTACACTCTCCATTACATTTGAGGAAGGAAATTTAGGAGTATTTAGTTTTCGCGGAGGACGGCTACTGCGGACAACGAAGAAACAGATCACGAACACTAAAGGGACCGATATATTTCAACGTTTTCGGCGCGACTGCTAGAGCCGGTGACGTCGGTCACGTTATGCCGGCTTACGACAAGCGCGTCAAGAATCCGCTACCTCTTCACTTTGGAGCGCCTGGCGTGCACGGCACCGCAGCGCCCATGCGCATAAGCATTAAGACGCCCTCGAGCGCTACGTTTTCAGTGTGCATTTTCGAGCAGACGACATCGCTCCTAGGAGAAATTGTATTTGGTTTGGTTTGGTTTAGTGTGGGAAATTGCCTGTCGAGGCACTTACTGCCGTGATCAAGGCAATGGTGCGAGCCGACTGTTCAAATGGCAAAAAGCATTTACATCCGGTCGTAGAGACATCAAACCCAGCAACGGTCCGAGAGCCCATCGACGACGTCTACGGACGGAGCGACAGTGATTGCGTACGTTCATATGTTTGTTTTACTGAAAACTAATCGTCATTTAAGTGCCTGCATCTTTGCAGAAGAGGTAGAGGTTACACAGTCATAAGGATCACTTTCTCGGTCGGTGGCAGCTCCTGTAGAATTCCATATATTTCGCGAATTCCCAGGTTGTTGGAGACACGAAACCGCTGCCGCTCCGTGTCGCCAAATGGACGGCCTTAGAATCCGGCCTATACCGCGGCCACGAAGGCGCTTCCACAGTTTCGGGTATTCTTCCACTGAAAGTACTGCACATAAGAGAAAATCTCTGCACCTCCTCGAGCACTGCATTAAAACGGGCATTGCAAATAACGCACTGCAGAGAAGACCTGACAGCTGTGTCTGGGCCGCACAGCCGACGGATTGCATCCCAGGCATCTTTTTTTTTCTCTCTGCGTCTCTGCAGTCACTCCTTTCGGTATCATAGACGCAGGGATGCGCTCGAGTGCTTTCTAGCAGCCTTTCCGCATATTGTCTGAAACGAGCGCGCGGTCGCTGTCTGCACAGCAAGCCGCCATACTTCACACTGAGCGTGAGGAATGCTGCGATGCGTAGCCGGCGCGGTTGGCGAAAAATGGAAGAAATTCGGCAAAGTTGGGCCGCTCCGGCTCGCGCTCACTACGTCCGTACCGCTGTGTCGTTGGGGCATGGGCATCGGTTTTTCGCCAAAGGCGGCCGACGCGCGAGTGCGCGCACGCTACGGTGGTCTATATTGTGGCCTTAAGAAAATGCCCGACCGGGGTGACGCTGTGGTTACTGCGCTCGGCTACTGCACCCGCGGCGGCCGCTTTCTATGAAGGCGAAAAGCTAGGCGCCGGAGTGCTGTGCGATTTCAGCGCACGTTAAAAGGGTCAGGTCATGGCAGGTAACATTTGAGCATAAATGGATCATTGCATTTCACTCCACACGCGTTAAATTATTATTCCTCGAAATTTGGGCTCGAGCATTCAGTGGGAAAGGTACTTTTTTAATAACTTTTTATTATTTCAAAAGCAACTTTATTTTCTCGCATTCATTGGCCGATGACGTGAAAACGGCATATAAATCCCTATGTCATCTGCTATTCGCGCTGTCGGCCGCAATCTTGCATGCACGCCGTCGATGGTGGCCGCTTAGTTATTTTTTTTTTTTGTTCCGCAAAAAGATTTTATTTGCATATTCTCCCTCTCTCTTTTAGAAGCAAGCCGTCACTATACTATGCGACCTTGCTACCTTAATGACCCTCGGAGAACTGGACTTGTTTTGGGCTTTCGTCTGGAGATCTTCGAGGAGGCCGAAGTCGATGGGCTCATTCTGTGTTATTTTTTCATACAATCAGAAGCACATTATTAGTATGCTATAAGGGTTACCTTGTTTTAGCAACAATCGCTCCCGCATATAAAAAGCCACATGTCCAATGTTCCTTTCTGACGTGTGCGCCGCGAAAGGACGAGGGGTGACATTTGTGTTGCTGATTGCTGAGCTATTGCCCGTCGCTCTTTCCCTCGAAAAACAAGAGGAAAATACAAACAAGCATATGTTGATGCGAGAGCACGCTTTGCTACATTAGAGGAGCAGACAAAACTTTTGAGCGAAGCCGTACCTCTTGGGATGCCGTTATTTGCGCGTGTTAGTCAAACTTAATTATTTTCGGCTGAAGCCTTTCTGCAAAACTAGGTTTAGCCTGGCCACCACCAGCGAATGAAAGCATGCGCCGACGACGCCGACGCTTCAATTCCAGCGTCGCAAAACCCAAGATTCGAATGCGCTTCACTGCCCGCACCGAACAAGAGCCTCCCGCCGTCTCCCTCTGCATCCCCCCGAACCCCCCCTTCGAGGCGTGACTGCGACCAACCCCCGAGCCTAATGTTTCTTCTGGTGCTTGTCCAGCAAATGACTCGTAAGTGCTTCAAAATAAATATTCACCATTTCGTATTTAGTGCGTGAACCCTAAACTCCCGCAGGAATGCGCCGATTCGATGGTTACGACTGCGCCCCAGGCTTGCGTAGCTGTTGTATATAACTGGATGTATGCTGCTCGTTCGCATGGTGTATAATGAAAGCTCAGCTAGCAATACCAAAAGTAGTATCTTCTTTTCACACCAGTTGCACCTTTATTTGTTTGTAAATACAACAGCGCTGCAAGACGCGCCGATGATGATACGTCCCCTGCCTGCGCCGGGTCTATAGTGGCACCGACGGCTTCCGGCTGCCCACAGTATTGCTCGCCAGACAGGGTCACATCGACGCTTCCCGCTGAACGTGCACGAGCTTTGCGATGTAAGCAATCGTCGGTTTGAGGTGGCTTTTGCCAGAACTACACTCGATGACCACATATGCAACCGCTAAAGCTTGTGAATTAGCGCTCCGCAATCGCCGATGATTGCAGACCCGAATCCCGTGTACTCGCACTAGTCTAATAGTCATGGAATGGGCCGGCAATTCGGCGCTGACCGACATTTCTGGCCAAGGTCATTGCTGGTGAGAAATGAAAACATGTAAAGTGTAGCTGCTTGTTTTCTTTTTCTAATACGGTTAAGTTACAGACAAGCGGAGCTGTTCAGGTCGTTAATTCATCGGGCGTCAAGCTCTCGCTCGGCCTTCGATTAGATCAAAACAGATCGGGCGAGCGTCCGCTGATCAGTTCCGTCGGCATCGTGGAGCCGAAAACCTCACACTACGCCGACAGGCAACCGTTGGTCGTTCTGGCATCTTCGCCGGTGTAATGCGACAGATCAGTGCGTCGATAAGCTAAGAAACCTAACCGCGAAGCCCACTGACTCTGACCGTGCCTTAACTATGCCGAAGAAGCATACCTTACTCTATATCGCTTTTGTGCACTAACATCTTCATCAAGCACGTCTCCATGAGGGACGACCCCTGTGTCAATCGCCCACGAAAGAGAAAGAGACGTGTCCTTTGATACTGCAGCCTGCATTGCAGACAAGGCTTCGCCGTCTATTCTCTTATGACGTCACACGAGCAATTCAAACCGGCGGTCGCTCTAGCTGGAAGGAGTTTCTCGATTCCCATTTCTGTTGTGTTTTTCTCTAATATACGCCGCCGGGCTAAACACTAAAACTTTGCGAGTAGAATCACAGACATATATTATTCAAAGAAGTATAAAACGGCAATGCATCCAACGACCCTGCCATTGCCCCTACCAGGAACCTTAGGTGGTGGAAATTTCCACTACGGCGTCTCTTACAGCCTGAGTCGCTTTGGGACGTTAAACCCCGCAAACCAAACCACTAATAAATGTTATCAGGAAGAGTATGCGTGGTAGTACACGCTATTCCCAAATGCTTTCTTGTGAATGTTTCAGCTAACAGTATTCAAGGCTCTTCATGACTCATGAGGCACCCCACCGGGGTGGTGCAGTGGTAGGGCGCTCGACTACTGTGCCCAGGGATGCGGGATCGCATCAGGGCCTCGGCGGCCGCTTTTCAGTGCAGGCTAAGAGCTAGGCGTCGATGTGCTGTGCGATGTCAATGCACATTAAAGAACCCCAGGTGATCTAAATTTCCGAAGCCCTCCATTACGGCGTCTCTCACAGGCTTAGTCGCTTTGGGACATTAAACCTAACAAACCAATCAAACCAACCTTCACGAGGCATCCGACATGTGCTTCAGAAAAATAGCTTCGCACAGGAGATGGAATGCGACGCGATGACTGCTTACCAATTTTTCTTAAGCAAAATCATTTGCACTGATCAATGCTAATTCCAAACCTGTTTTCCACAGAATGGAGGGTTTTTCTATGTTGCATTCAAGCACTGCTGAGCAATAGGCGGCTTTATTATTGCGCTGTTCAAGCGTCGCGAATGCATCTAGAATAATTTAATATCCCTGGAACTCCCAAAGCAGACGCAATCAGCGGGTAACAAGGATGACAGTACATCGCGTGTTCTATTCACGGCAACCGTCGCATTGATAGCTGTCGTATACAAAGAGCGGGTGATATTATTGCCAAACGAAGACTGAAAACTGCTTTACGCGACGTTGTATATAAAAGCCTCGAAGCGTTACGCGGCCGCTACGTAAACAGTGTTTTTTTCGAGTTATTGGGTATGCGTCCCTAAGTGGATGTCCCAACGCAAGGAGCTGGCTATAGCTCTCACGAATCGTATCGGTTTGCTTGCAATATAAGAGCAGTGCAAATGACGTCCCCTGATATTCCCGTAGCGCGCCGTCATGATACTCTAGCAAAGGCATATTGAGTACATTGAAAACGTAGAAAATCTCTTCGCAAGCTACCCGTTTCCTCCTGAACGCTGAATGACGACGACCACGTCACCACACTAACTAGCGGTCAAATGCCCTTTCCGTCCGATAAAATCACTCACAAAGACTTGCAAATGATGTTGTCTAGGGCTGGCTCGACTCCACTCTTCCAAAAATAATTCTGGCTAGATTATGGGACCACAGAAAAAGCTAAAAGCACGATAGAGGGCAACGCATCTTCCCATTTTATAGCCTTAAATTTTTCAAGCTACTGATAATCAAATTAATGGGATGTTCATGCGCTGTATACAATGGTTGTGGCAAGGGTGTATTAGTGTCATGCTCCCTTCATTTTGTCTTGTATCCGGGCCTTCTCCCCTTGGGGGCTTTGTCAATTTCACATAGGGTTACCTTGCCTTTTCCGCTTCTCCCACTTTTCTGAGCTTCTTGGCATGCTCGGTGGTTGTGGTCGAGGCTACGGGAGCTTCGCCTGGGTGATATTATACTTTTAGGGCTTATAGTTTTTGTTTTTTGCTTCGTGCTATTCAGGCCTTATCAATATAAGCTGTGGATGAAACACTATGCATGCTGATAAATACGCTCGTGTTTTTCGAGTTGCTCTCGAATTGCTATGTTTGGGTAGTGTTTGTTTTGTTTTTGTTTTCTTTTTTGAGCTGGTAGCTGCAGAGGATATAAAAAAAACTGCCTGTAACCTTCTCGATAAAAAGTTGGAAGTCTGCGCTTTGCGTTTGCGTGTCTCCGTTGTCCTGTCTTTTTCGGGCAGTATTGAAGAAGATCCTATGTGAAGGCGTCTCCCTCATGAGCGGTGTTAAGCGTAGGAATCTATCGTGGCAAAAGAAGGCTCCGCAGAGCGATTTGTGGGCCTGCGGGTAGTGGTCGGCAGGTGATAGCTTCTACTGGGTGATGACAGGCGCAGAGTCGAGTACGCGTATTTGCACTGTTAGCACGAAGAAAACATTGTGGTGGTGATTACTGGACACTGTGGGCCCATAGTGTGTTGTACTTACTGGCCCGTACCTGCACACGTCGTTGCTACCCCCCATATGGCGTTGGCGAACCAGCAGCCAAAGCTATCTGCGGTCGCACGTAATTCGTCATTCAGCGGGTATGCCCAGCTGCACATATATATATATATATATATATATTATATATATATATATATATATATATATGTATATATATATATATATATATATATATATATATATATATATATATATATATATATATATATATATATATATATATATATATATATATATATATATATATATATATATGTATGAGCGGGCGCCTAACGTTGATGTTAAGGTGTAAGGTTGGGTGCATGCTAAAACATACATATAATTCTTAAGCAGTATCCGGCCTTCATCGGAAGTTGTCAGGCGTTAAGGCGCTCTTCCTGGCACATTGGGATTTCTCTTCAATATAGTTGTTGTGTGCTGACCATGGCACCGACATTACTACATAGTTGCAGTGATAGAAAGCTTGTTAATGCGTCAAGTTGGCGAATAGGTGACGATATTCCAAATGCATCATTTCTAGCTCGCTTGGAGGCACAGACACTGCATAAAACAAAGTAGTACGTTAGATAGGCATCCTAGCTGTCCTGCTTTGTATGTGTCCATGCCTGCAATTTTACTAGAAACTAGAAATTTATGATAAAGCAGCACCATAGTGGCGTTTATGCATTTGCGCTCCTTGACTTCATAACTGACATCTCCAGTATTGCTGGAACAACGACGGACCGTTCCTTCGCGGCCTTCACGCCCGCGTCAGTGTTTTTGTGCCTGCGTGTGTACCGTCGCGCCGAGTCTAACCTGTAAAAGTCTCGGTTTTTGCCTAGAAAATAAAAAGTGCTGAAATTCCAGTGGTGAAACCCCAGTCTACTGTTCAGGGTCCGTTGGTGAGAGTTCTCTGGTGCGCCCCCAATGGAAAGTCCTTCCAGCGGTCTGCGTCGCGAAGTTTCTAGTTGGTAGGCGCTGTCACCCGTGTCACCCGTACGTTGCCGAACGAGCGTGACAGTAATAAGTGCGTGTTTTGACGCAGGTTCTGTTGGGCCGGTCGCTCAAGGTGCGGCGCACCGAGGGTGAAGGAGTGGCCGAGTTCAGCAACAGCGAATTCGTGCAGGAATGTCTTCGCACCCACAACGAGCTCCGGCTCAGGCACGAGGTGCCCCCGCTGCGCCTATGCGCCAAGGTACGCTTGCAAATCAGGGTTTTATTTATATTTTCAAAGAGAATTGTTGAGAAAGTTAGCGTGTATCGGCTCTAACGGTTCCTGTTTCGTGCTCTGGCTTTCCGTTAAACTGTTGTGAATACTGTATGCGAATATGAGCTGTTGTGAACATTTTCCCACTGTTCCTCCTCTTTGGCCGTACAAATGAGCCTGCGGGCTTGATCCGCACGGAGACCAGTTTGATGCTCGAGCTGTTTTATCTCCTCTCTGCCCCATTCTGCACACTAATTAGCGAAAATGAATTTCGAGCATTTTATATTTCTCAGCAGCGCGGGCAATGAGGTTGCCGTAGAGGTGGAGTGCGCAATAATTTCCACAGCTTGGGTATCTTTAAGGCGCGCTGACATCGCCCCAAGCGCGGAATTTATGTAATTCGCCTCTATCGATATACGGCCACCGTGGTAGGGATCCAAACCCGCGACCTTGTCGCAGCGGGCGGTGCTGACGGAAATAAAGTGATTATCGTTGTTATTATTAGTGTTCCTGTTGCAGCCGTCTTTTGTTGTCTATATATGTGCGTCACGCGCACGGCTATCATACACGAAGCGCAGACTTCTAAAGAAACATTGCATAGTTTTGGGTCAGTGGCTTTTTGCTCTCTTCTTATGTATCTCATAACAAAGTACCTCATTTTTATTCTATTTGTTTTCTGGATGGTTTTAGAAGTGAGTGACATTAAAGGCATAACATATCTCATGCTGTCGTTGTGCCTTCTATAACATCATTTCTGCACTACTGGACGGGACAGGCAGATATGCTAAACGTTGAGCGGCCGCGGAGTGTTTGCACTTGGTGCTATCACTCACGGCTGCTCCACTTATATAGTATTCCAAGTCAGCAGCATCAATTTCCGCGAGGCAACGGGGCGGGCTAACTGCAACGCAGACCGAAGGTCACCATCAATATACGCTTTGTGAACGCCTTAGAACCGCCCGATTTGCGCGACGCACCATGGCATTGTTGCAGACGAATTACCTTTTGTGACTAGTGGCCTCGTGACAGTCTGATTCCGCCTGTGCTACACATGCCGAAATTATTCACGCAATTAAGGAGTACCGGCCTTTGATATGACAAAAAATAACTCGCGAGTCCGAGCAATAATTCGCTTACTCGGGTTACCGTTCGATTAAGTACAATCGAACACGTGTCTCTGTTCGCGACCCATTTAATGAAATAAAGAGCACCACAGGAAGGTGGCAGCAAGGGACGAAACACAGCCAGGAGCAGCGACATATAAATTTGTCGTGCTCAGCAAAGTTTATCACAATGTCTAAGGGCCAATCATATGCTTGCTTTAAACCCCAAAGCACGTATATTTTGTGCTGAGGGTCATTCGAATTAACATCAACATTAACATTCACTTTTCGTCGAAATTTTTTTACGGAAGCGTGAATAAAACTAAATCTTGAGATGCACACGCTGCCAAGCATCTCGCTGTTACATGGTTGACGTACTATGAGCAAGGAAACGAAGGCAGCTAAAATGGCTAAAGGGGGAATCGTGTCAGCGCCACATCGCCAGAGGCTCTTTCTAGTGCAGCTCTAACCGGTATGTCTGTGCGCAGCTCTGCGACCTGGCGCAATACTGGGCCAACCACCTGGCACACACGGACGACTTCTACTACCGGAAGTTCAGGGATGTCGGAGAGAACCTCTTCTGCCGCTGGTCGTACGTGCCGGACTTCGATGTCACAGGTGACCCACAAATGCTGTATCCGCGAACGCATCACCTGCACTCGGCAGACTTGTCATGCAAGCACGTAGAGTCTGTTGCCCTGCACGGAGACGTCGTTTTGACGTCTTACGTAATGCACGAATTCTGATATTAACGACCACACAAACCTTACGAATTTCTTTTATTTGCATAGTTAAGCATCCTTGTAGCACTTGTGCCTCACATTACAACTCAAACTCATGGTGAACTATTTTGAAGCCCGACTTAACTATAAAGAACGTAACAGCTTGTTGAATTGGATGCGTTTGTGTTTTGTTAGCGTCTATGACAGATAGGCAAATGGAATCAGTTAATTATGTACATTTTCTCACTAGCCGAGAGCAACTAGTTTAAGCCACTAATTGTGTTCATCTGAAATGCCCCCGCTTGTTGCAAGCGTGCCTCATTTTACATTACTCGCTCTCCTTCCTCTTCAAAGCTAGACTGAAGAGCCGCCTGAACACATACCGTCTTATATTTCTACCTCGTCGATGGCTTCGTAATGTGCATTCTCATTCGTAAGTTTTCCAATGCGTGGCACACATGATAGAGTGATCGACATATTTGCTCGACCGTAATAAGTGGCAAATTTCTATCAACATACGCTATAAAGGCATCATTAGTGTCTCCCCGCTGCTGGCATTCTTTCTCTCCTCCTAATTACCCTCGGCTTGTGACTAAATACCTAGCAACCTTCCCTGCTTTGGTTTACACATCTGCAGCAGACGCTAACTGCCACTTAAAATTAATGTATTCCTCCTCAAAGCCTTCGTGTTCATTTAATTCTTGCTCGAAAGATTCTAGAACACGCATGCGTGATTAGAGACCAGCATCAGTTTTCCGTATCCCTTGAATGAATCGAGAAACGCGCACTTAGGTTTACTTGCTCTGAATGCAGCCGCGGCACTAAGATCTGGGAAGCGAAGTATCAAGCTCAGCTTTAAATTTTAAGAAAGCAATATTACCATATCCTCCCAAGCGCGCCGTCATAAGGCTACAGAGGGAAGCTATGCAGCTTTCACAGAAATTGAGGAGCTGAATTCGCATTCGTCTTGGCCCAGATATTGAATCTCAGACCATCTTTTACAGCGGACTCGTGAAAAGGCGCTCTCAAGCCCACGATGCTGACGGAAACGACACGGACCCTGGAGTACCAGCCCCACTGCCTAACTGAAGATGCAATCTCTGTTGTTTTTTATGAAATCGTATTTCGGAAATCACTATAGCTACGTTTGTGCGGTGGGTTTTAAAGCAAGGCGGACGCCATATACATAGGTGATAGAGTTTGGTGATTAGAAGAATAATGAACTAGAATTAACTAATCAACTTTTGATTTCTGAATTTCGGGTTTATTATGTTGCAAAACTCATGACCGTTAACATCGACGGTTCAGCTCGTTTTTGTTTTTTTTTTTAATTTTGTGGTTTGGCAGTGTGTTTGGAAATATAGATTGCTAAAAAAGCGCATTTTAAAGCTCGTTGGTTGGCTTTCCCGCATTGCATAACTATATAATGACGTCATTACGCTTGACAAGGCGGCAAAAATAATGCTACTTTTTCGACATTATCAAATACATAAACGGCGTTTCTATTTGTTACATATAAATTGTAATAGGCGTCATTTTATGAATCTGCAATGCCAGAACGACAACTTAACGAGCCCTCTAACGTGTATATTTGACATTCGGACACGGTAGGTTAAGGAAATTCAAAACAGGGCTCACCTTTGATCTTCAGAAAATTAAATCAGTTTCTTTTTTATTGTTTATTTTTTTATTTTATTTTTTTTTTTTTTGTAAAGGCGCAGCACCTTCTGAGGAGAGGGTAAAAATTCGTCTGCTACTGTTTCAGAACAAACGCACTTGGAGACGCAGCCAATGCAGCCACGATATAGTGCTCTAGAAGATTGGGCAGTGTGTCGACCGCGCCGCGAAATGCATGGGGGTGAGGAGCCGCTTTTGCGATGACGGAGGCGCCGCAGCGCAGAGGGTGCCACCAGCAACTGGTGTGTTAGCCGTCTGGGCGCCCTCGTATGTGCGCTGTGCGGCGGGGCGGATACCGCGCGGACTGTACGTTCTTGTTTGCTTGTGCGTCGTCTCGAGCTGTTCGCGACAAGATTTTACTAATATGCCGGTTAACGGTGCTCAGTACTGTTAGCAATCACCTAATTTATTTTCCATTTTGGCCGTCGGCAACACCTCGGGGAAGTAACATGACAGGAGTTGGCTCCGAAGAAAACAGCTTGGAGAGGGCCGGCGTACGACTCGCACAGCACGCTTCACTCGCCGTACAGCTTGCTTTAGCATTCCTAAAGCACCTAATTCACGTCAAGAAATGTAGTCGTTTTGAAAAGAGGGCAGTGTGAAAGCAGGATATATGAAGAAGTGAAACATACAACACGTGCGTTCGAGCACTGACTAAAACTGGTCGCAGTAGCCCCATTATCAAAACAGTCCAAAATGGTATATTTCGTTGTTTCCCACGCCAACTATGCCGACTACAGTACGTCACTGAAGCCACAAGAGAGAGAGAGAGAGAGAGAAAACTTTTAATGAGCATATAATCAGTAAATATTCGCAGGAGCTGGGTGGTCGGTGCCCCTAGTCCAGGGCTCCGCTGGCAGCAGCTGACTTGCGGACTAGCTGGATAATCCAGGCTTGCTGGTCCAGGTTGTCGCTGGTCAGGGCCGCCTCCGACTGCTCGTGTGTCGGGCATGGCACTATTAACGTTGGGTCAGGTTTGTCCTGGCATTCCCAAGAGATGTGAAAGAGTGTGGGGCTTGCACCGCACCAAGGACAGTAACTCGTGTATTTTGTTTGGCTTATCTTATTTAAAATTTGAAGATTAGGGAATGTGTTTGTTTGTATTTTTCTCCAGTCTATAGCGTCCGAGGAAGGAAGGTGTTTGTGTGGTGGTGAGAAAGTTCTTCTTTCTAACCGTAGGTGTTCCAGCCTATCGCCGTAGGGTCCTAGGAGAGGGGTGAGGTAGGGATGGGGATCCGCCCGGTTTGTGAGAGCTCGGGCTAGGTCATTCGCTACCTCATTTCCTTCTAGGCCTTCGTGTCCAGGTGTCCATGTAATTGTGTGCGTCTGGGAGATGGAACGTAATATTGCACACGCTCTTTTGTGAGGTTTTCCGGCCAGGTAGTCCCTGCAGGCAGGCAGAGAAGTCGGCATTCAGTTGGAATGAATTAAATGTGGACTACCCCGCATGGAGGTAGAGATGACCTAATGCTTCAAGAAAATGTTTCCATTCTAGGGTGCGCAAGCCACCGGTAATATGCAAGTCATTGCCTCCAGAAGATAGCTCGTCCTGTTTTATGTACATACAAAATAAAAAAAAATTAATAGCTTTGAAAAAGAAATAACGACGGAAAATAGAGGTACGCTTATTCGCTTCTGCTAGATCATCCTTCTGCGAAAGAGAGGTTGTGAAGCCGGCACGGTTTCTCACCACGAACAAAAATAGCGCTATAGGTTCGAAGCTAGGTCACAATTTACTCAAACATTTGGCTCGGATGCACGGTCTTTTTCGATTGCTTTGCACTTCAGATTGTGCAAACTTCCTGTAAAATGTGAAGGTTCAAAAAGTTTACCTACTTAATTGGAGCACCAAAAAAGCTCCCACTTGAAGCAATGAGATTTAATGTGTTTTTGCGGCTTCACGCTTTGCGAAGTAAGCGAATCACGACAAGAGTTCCCAAAGGGAAAATAATTAAAATGCCTTGGAAGTATTTTGCGTGTAATATCAACCTTGTTAACAATTATAGTCTGGTTAGTATTGCAAAGAGCACCCGCGGCAAGTAGCCCGATTATATATAGTCCGGTAAGCAGTAGTTGCAAGCATATCCAGTCGATTACTCATATTTCATACCACACACTCAAAGAATAAACACGCATTATGTCCGCATTTGATTTCGGCATTATATTAATTGCTTGCGTATTAGGTGCTCGTCATCTTTTTCGCATTTTTCCGCTTTCTCTCGGTGCGCACCAAGAACTGCATCATACCTGCCAATTCGACGCGCAATTATCAGTGCTTTTATTTTTTTGTTTGTTTGCTCTTTACCATTTGATGCCAGTAAAGCGTCCGCACTCAAGTGCCCACTATGAACGTATTACGTATGTGGCAGGTTTAATTTTTCACATTTTATTTGAAGTAATGCCGTAACTGTACTTGACTTTTTTTTTTCGTCTAAACAGCAAGTTCACCCTTTGGTTAGTGGCACGCAAACAAATGTCCGTGATATACGTATATGTTAATCACGAACAAAGAATAAATGCTTGAGTTGCGTATACCTTGTTTATTATTTTTGTTTTTGCCGGTAAATACCACAGTGCTTTAAATAGTACGGTAGTGAATAAATGTGTTTTGCTCGCACACTGTATTTATAATTTATATAAGCGGTGATTAGGGCACATAAAGAACGCCGATTAAAGAGATATATTACAGATTACTGGCGATTTGAGATAAACTTTGTTATGTATTAATAAGCGCAAGCTGCAAAATGTAAGCAGGTGTTCGTAAATAAGGTTTGTAAAAAATAGGTGCTCCTAAAGAGGCCTTACGAAGCACAAACTTTGATTCGCATATGTACACTGTTTTTCTCCGCGTGTTAATAGCGCTCCTGGGCAGTAGCCTTTATTCCCTTACGGGCAAAAAGAATGCAAAACACCACGCTTCGTTGCAAACATTAAGTACAAATTGCTCATCTGGACGATTTGTAACTGTCCGCAGGAAGAAATGAGAGTTTCAGATAGCGATTCAAACATCGCGCGCTGCTCCGAAGGACAACCCAAGCGTGCACGATGTCTCCAGATAGATGTAAAAGAATGGCAGGGATCAGTTTAAGCACCTGGAATAAGTCGCCTCTTTATTAATTGTCACACTAATTGCGTAGCGTCTGAAAATCGCTCCAAAGAGAACCGCACCCCTCCGCTATCCCGCGGCCGCTACGCGCCGAGCGGCGAACGTGGCACCCCTGTTGCACGTCGCGCCCTCTCGCGGGAGTCGGTTCTTGTCATCGCAAAAGCGGCCCGCTCTCCGGCGCCGGTCGTCACACTGCCCAATATTCTAGAGCACTATAGCCACGATCCGGTTCCGCGCGAACTGCGCCTGCAAGCGAAGGGGCGACGTGTGGGCTTGAACGCTGCCGCCATCTGTCGCATGCGCCTGTCACGAACAGGAACTCCGCATGCGCCACTGTGGCCGGCGGTTCTTTTTAAACCAGTGGGAGGGCGCAGATGTGCTGAGAGACCATGTGAACAATGAGGTTTTCGCAATAGAGAATTGGCTGTTAAAATAAAAAGTTTATTAGTTATTTTCATTAATAAATCAACTAATCATAAAGATCTATCCCGCGCACGGTGTCCACGTTGCTACAAAATCCAACCATCGGAGACCGCACCGGTGTATCTATCTCTAAGCGATTAAAGAAATCGCGCGGTATTAGAAATTATAGAGGGCACTCTGGACCACTAAAGTGCGATGAGGCGAAAACCATTATAGCGCGGTGGATCGTAGCCCTCCACTACGGCACCTCTATCTCCCTCTCTTCTTTCACTCCCGCCTTCCTCCCTTCCTTTACTGCGTGGTACACGTGTCCGCGGAGAGTTGTGACAGATACTGCGCCTTTTCTATCGTGAAAATCAATTTCAAACGCCGCTGATAACTGCTGTACTAACGCTTCCTAGACACCGGGGTCTGCTTCTGTTTGCTGTGTGGTGCGACATTCGAGGAAGCGCCAAATGAAAGAGGCCGCACGGACGCCTGGATCGGACGCCCGGCGGGGTCAGCTTCGTATATGCATGAATTTCTTGGTGACGTCATGACCTGTCGTGACGGTACATCGCGCGCCCCTTGTCGAACACAACCAGCATTACATTGAAGCCATCAAAGTTCACCGGCGTTCTATAATTTATTTACAGGAAAGGAAAGGCGTAGTATCTGTCACTCGCAGTATCCCGCTATCATCCTCACGGTAGACAAGGGGAATTATGAAGAGAGTTTCACGATCCGGGGCGTGGCGCAGTTGGTAAAACGCTGGGAATCCAAGGGATGGAGGTTCGATTCTCGGTGTAGACAAGATTTAATAATTTATATTTAACTATCGCTCTCGAAAGCGTGACATCTCTGCTGACAACCTTATCTCGACAACGATGAGTATTAAAGGCTTTCGCCTTAAAAGTTCCACTTCCGTCCGGTATTTTGAATGCAATACACCTCCGCATTAAGTCTAATAATGTGATATTATCTTTGGACGGCTCGGTGCGATCCGACCAAAGCTAAAATTGCGAGAAGCTAAAATTGTCCCTCTAGCTCAAATCAGTCGCTTCTGCTACTTATTTTTCAGCCAACAATTACCGGCGCGAGTCTTACCAGTTCCCCTTTGGTTGTATTAGGCGAACTTGTATCCTGCCGTATTATAAATGATTTCCACCAACGGTTATTTCACGTGATCGCCCTCCGAGGAGGATTTCTCCTGCTGAATGCCCCTACGAGATGTGCTTTAGTCATGTACGTTCGTTGTAGTCGCTCCTGCCGACTGAGCTACCCAGGACTACTAGGATGTACTAGGGCGAGAGGGCGAGCCGGTAGCAGGTAGATAGTCGAGGCACCAAAAATTAAAGAACAGGGTTAGTCCAATAGACCTCTCTCTGTTTGTAAACAATATGATGTCATGGAAGTGCTTGGGCGATGTCCCTCCTCCCCCTTCCCCCCCTCCGTCCCGAAAAAAACGCTAACGTTGTGGCCAAACGCTTCTCCCAGCTTTGTGGAGCGTCGTGGAGATATCCGACGATGCGCGGTGTTGATCTCAAATTATGTAGTTGTTATGTTTAGATCAAGCACAAGTACGCGGCACTCCCCATTAAGCTACATATTAGCAATTGGTACTTATTCCAAGAGTTCGGAAAGCATGCCCTTCAATTATATATATATATATTTTTTTTTTGTTCCCAGACAAACGTGGCTCCGGCCTTAAAATCTGACCAAACGTTTGAAATTTAAAAACTGTATATACATATGTATGCATAATTGGGGTTGTGCGCATCTCGACTGATCTCGAGAGGAGAAGCGGAAATGTAGGCCTAAAGAGTAATATGGAAAAGATTATAGGTAATGCTGAGCAGACTGGGAAAGGAACAGCAGCTTAATAGGTAGCGAAGCACTGGAACTGTTAGGCGAATACGTCTACTTAGGACAAGTTGTAACAGCTGTTTCGGACCACGAAAGGGAAATAATTCGAAGAATAGCATTGGGATGAAGCGCCTTTTGAACGTGCTCACACATTATCACTAGCAGCTTACCCGTATCGTTCAAGAGGAAAGTAAATAATCTTACCAGTATTCACCTATGGGGCTGAAACGTGGAGGCTAACGAAAAGGGTTCTACCTTAGTTCAGGACAACGCTGATAGGATGGAACGGAAAACGGTAGGTGTAACGTTAAGAGATCGGAAGCGTGCAGAGTGGTGGTGCAGAGAAATAACTCAAGTTACTGACATTCTAGTGGAAATCAAGAAGAAGAATTGGGCATGGGCAGGACATGTAGTGCGAAGAGAGGATAAGCGTTGGTCGCTTAGAGTAACAAACTGGATTCCAAGGGAAGGAAAGCGTAGCAGGGGGCGGCAGAAAGTTAGGTGGGCGGATGAGATTAAGAAGTTCGCAGGGATAAAGTGGATGCAGGTAGCACAGGATGGAGTTAATCGGAGGAAAATAGGAGAGACCTTCACCCTTCAGTGGTTATAGTTCGTCTAATGATGATAATGATGATGATCTCGGTAGATATCAAGAATTTTTTTTTTAAATAGCCTTCCCGAAAGCGACTCCTTAGGGGCAGAGGAGTGTGTATGGTCCCTCGGGAGCGAAAACAGCAGCTAGCGTACGCACGAGCTCCATGATTGGTTGAGGGATTTCTGTATCTGGTAGATACATTTTTAGTTCGTTTGGCTTAAATTACGTTCGACCTGACAAACACAAAAGGCTACTGCTGAGAGTAATTTCTGAACCTGGAGTTTACAGCAAGCGAACGTGCTAGGGAAAAAATGCTTCTACCTAGTTGCGTCATTCAGTTACCTAAAACGTGTGTAGATAAGGTATATAAAAGCGGGCACATTCTCTGGTAGCAATAACACCTGAGTGAGTCGCGAGGCAGCCCTTCAGTAAAGTCAGTTTTGAGAAAACGCCCCCCGCATAAATAACCCAGTGTGGCTGCAATGCCGAACAACGAAAGCGATGCACGCTGGTGGAACCATGCAATGTTATGAAAAATAGAGACATGATAATGCGTACATCGAATCATGTTCATGCAGAGAACGTTAAAGAGTGAATTTAAAGGATGCCAGTCAAATCCCTTTTCGATTAGGGTACGACAGCGGTTGAAGGCGATACATTTTACGGCTCCTTGGAATGCTCCTGTACTTCATCAGCTGTCATGCTCCAGCCATGTCTTTAGCAACCGCCTAGTTGACAGAAATTGGCTTCTTCAACAGAGTATGCCGCACTAACTACCGAACAAGAAATGCCAGTGATCGCATGTAATTATTTCTTCTATTTCTACCTATAAATTTTAAAGAAACATTGAGGACGACATCATCCAATTTTTTTTTTTTCGTAGTAAAAATTGATTTTTTGTACGTTTATGGGATGTAGTGTCGAGAAAATAGTGCATAAAAACGACAGTTTTTCTTTAAGCACGACGCTGATTGCAATGTTTCATTTGGTATGAGGGGTTGAACGTCCCATATTGACTCAGGCTAATAGTCACGACGTGTCGTGGGCTGCGAGAACTCCGGCCACCCGGGGATGTTTAACGCGCACTGCCATCGCATGGTACACCGGCGCCTTGCTTTTCGGCTTCAGCGGTTGGGATAGGACCCGCGCCCTGATCAACCTCCGAGGCAGGGGCTCTGTGATTACTGGCTCAAAGTGAATGGCGGCATGAGCTCGCCTCAGAGATCCGTAACATAAATTCGAGTAAAGGCAGGCGTGGTTATGCGAACAGCGGCTGGCCGCGGTACCTGTGCTTATTTTCTGCCTTATAATAAAGAGCATCGTGTCTTGCGGGTGCAGCCGCTGTCATTAAACGCCGTAATTTTTTGATGAAAACCAACGTCCATTTATGTTGCAGTGACCATTTTAGGCTGCTGTCATGTGGCTCAGTAGTGCCTTTGTCTTCTTTCGTGCCACAAAGCGGATCTCATTATTTTCCTTTTACAGCAGGGCCCACATGATAAGAAGCGGTGGCGTATTTTTTTTTTTTTTTTTTTTTTTTTTTTCGTGTGGCGATCCGCGTTCCGCGTACACAGTTCAACTTTGTGCTGCGCCACGTGTGTTGATAATACTAGTGTAAGAGAAAGCCCGGTGACATCACTACACGGCCGGAATACTCGTTGCTGCTGCCTCCGCCACCACTGAGGAAAAGAATAAGAACCGGCTGCTGTTCGGTCGTCGTCATTATATATCAACCGTATACTTATAAGCAGTGGTCCACACACCCCTCTTGTAGCTCTCACTCTCTCGATGCCATGGCGTGGCCTAACGATATCTCTCATGTTTTTTGTAAATACTGAGTGTGAAAAGCGGATTTTAGCCAATCTGTTGCATTTTTGCACCCCGAAGGCGCTCTGTTAACAGGCGCATGCATGTACACTGTAAAAATTGTTTTTTGAAAAATACACATATTTTCTGGCAGCTGTGTTCCCAGAAATTTTCTGTTCTGCTATGTTTTCGGTTTTTAATCTTTCTGGAATTTTAGAGTTTTTTTTTTTGTTTGTTTGCACCGGATAGAAAATTTTTGTAAATTTACAAAATTTTCAGTTATACGGCGTTTTCTGTTTTTTATTTTTAGTTTTTTTTTGTTGCAGTTAAAGTAGTGATGCAAATGCCTTTTCTTAGTCGTCTTTCATTTCACATATTTTTCTGCCTGTAACAACAACAAAATTGCCTTAAGCGCCAATTTCTTCAATGAACACTATTTTTAAGTCTTTCTAATTAAACAGACATCCCTCGGCGCTGCCAATACTCAATTGCACCGATAAAGTTGGCCGCACAATAGCCGTTGGCTAGCCACCGAAAAACGGCAAGTGGAAAAATGCATACCAAATGCCGCTGTAGCAGGTAGCCAACCAAAAACGGACCTCTATGTGGCACCACTAGTGATCTTCTTTCGGAATCAAAATTGTTACGCAACCGATCGCCAGACAGCGCATTCGGGGTTGTCATACCGTTTCCCTTTCTATTCAGCATTTACCTACTATTCAAGTAAAAAACAATTTGCGTTAGAAAAAAGCACAGACGACAAACATTGTCAAATTGTTTGCCTTCCAATCGAAGTTTTGGCTGGAAAACAGAAAATTACGGGTTTTTTCGTGAACGTATTTCGGTCAGTGAAGTAGAACATATATTCTCTGTACGCGGACAGAAATTTTCTTTTGGAATGCTTGTGATTTCACACACATTTTTTAGTGTATGTAGCATGACGGGCCAGCGGCCACAACGCACCCTGTCACCTTTCGGTGGAAAGGGAGGCGTCCTGTACCAACACGCTATTGCTGTCGTACTGTGAACACTGCCAAGCCATTCAAGTCGCCCCGATGACCAGTCGCGCTCATGAAATAAGGAAGAGGAGCATGTCTGCCTCCTAATACTACAATGGGTACTAGATAAGATACGCTTCCCGACATCAGTTTTACCTATAGGACTATCGCAGCATCCACAGTGAGTGTAAGAAATTCTACCCAGATAGAATACAGGAATATAAGGGCACAACTGATTGCTAACTCATAAATTCCTTGTTTTATATATATATATATATATAGCTGTGCAAAATAGCTGCCCGGGAGGAGGTGGGAGGGGTTGCCACGTGATGGGCTATAAATACTTCAATTGCAATTCCGCTTTCAAGTGACCGATTTTGTTTAATCGCTCGAATATATCATAATACATTACCCAATTGAGGTTCCGAGACTGACGCTTTAGATTCCACGGTATACCATGCGGGGCAGTACGCACAGCCTTTTTCCTCAGGTATGAAGGGAGTAGAGGAAGATTGCCAGAGTTACGAGTCTTTTTTTACTCTTGCCGCTGGAGTTGCAGTTTTCAGAGTTTATGTCTACACAAATACTAGTGCAGGTATGGCTGTAAATATTCTTAATATTTTAATCGTTCGGTAAAATGTGCAATAAGAGTCCGTCATCACTCCTATGCTTTTTTTTTTTTTTTTATCTACCGACCGCTTAATTCATTTCGTGCGCATTTTACTTCGCACCCGTTTTAACTCCCATCTACTGTAGTTCCTGATCTTGAAGACTACATTTAATCCTTTATTGTTTGCCAGATTTTATAACTATCTTCGCTCCTCCAGGCGGGCCTTCGATGGAAGAAGTACCCGCCCGATATTTTCTACCTGAAGAACAACAATCGTAATCACTCAGTGCCCTGAGCGCTTCCTCTTACCGAACTTTTCCTTATTGGAGTTCGGCAGCTGCGAGTGCCATAGCTCTTGCCAGACGTAGACGTCGGTCGCGCATGTTCCCCCCTTCGCGCTCATTTTTATTCTTGAGCAGTTGTATTTTTCTTCTCTATGTCGGCGTATGTTGCACACGGTACGCACTGGATGTTCAGCGATAGCGGATTTACAGAAATTGAGAATGACCTTCAATACTGCCATTGTAACTATTATAACACCCCAGTCAACGAATATGCATTCAAATCTCAAACCAAAGTCACTAGCTGGTTCTAGTAACGTCGACCCAAATCATCTGTAAACAATCGGACATCCGTAACATTTCTCCGCGAATATGAGCCAGAAATGTTCTTGTTTTTGTCTTGTAGCTGCTTTTCTTCGGGAAAATGACCAATACTTATTTTCGGGTTATGTGCGGGGGAAAAAAAATATGCATCAAGCTCTTGTGCCTCTAGCAAGCGTCTTTTGTTCTTTTCAACTCGCTTGCACCTGCGTTTGTGCCAGATAGGCTCGCGCTTCGCGACTAATTTTGAGGCAGTCAATAGCGACAATGGGGCACAAATAATGAGCCCACTAAGCCTTTGTACTTGTGTTTTCCCTATTTCCGCCTCCAGGGGAGCAAGTGGCCAGGTACTGGTACAGCGAGATCAAGTACTATGATTTTCTTCTCGACCCGTCCATACTCCACGTTCAGGCAGGTAGGTACCATGCACTCACAGCACTGGATGTATTCAATCTTAGCTTGGCATGCTCCGCTGCGTCATTTAAAGGTTAGGCTTCGTAGCCTAACAGCGTTCCGGTTTCACTTGTTGCTGCTGTGACTGAGAAAAGCATGCTCGGGGTATACGCATGCGCGTTTGGGTATTCCTCATGCCATCCGTGTCCCGTGCTGTCAAGAATATTGAATGAATGAATGAATGAATGAATGAATGAATGAATGAATGAATGAATGAATGAATGAATGAATGAATGAACGAGCATTAATGAAATGCTCGTAATTCGAATTAATAAGCACGAATGTTTTGCAAAATATAGCATTGCGAGACCGAGCTGTTGGTGACGATTAGCTGACATAGTAGAGGGCAGCAAGAATTGTATTTTTTTTTTTTTAGTTTGTTTAGCGTGGTTGAAGAGATGTAAGTAAATCATTGTTTACCACAGTTGGTCGTGAATTGTTGGTCGCGAAGCACCCTGTTTTTCTTCTCGGCATATTATGGAAATTCTTTAGGTTATGCCCGTCTGTTGGAGTCTTAAGTTGTGATTATGCGATAGTTCTTTTTCTTTTTTTATGAAAGCAGCAGCCTGGATTCATATATGTAAGAAATGATGTGCACACGCGTGGAAGCAGGTACAACTGAGTTGCGAGGAATTGTTTAAAAATTGCTATTGTTGCTCAGTTTGTAACAGCATTTATAGCATTTTATTCCGTTTATTTGCGAAGTCACACCAGACCTTGTTCATAGGAGCACCCACAAATTAAACGTCCAATTTTCTATATGGATGAATGCTGTAAAGAGTCCTGTCCCGCCGCTGTGGCCGGCTACTGTAGGCCACTAAAGGCCGCAGGTCTGACTTCCAGTGGCGGGGGCGGCCGCCAAATTTTGGACGACTGCCTCCCACATGTTGCCCTTATTGCAACTTAACGGCTCCGTTTAAGCACAGGCAGAGCAAAGAGGCAACCTACAGGTTCCCTTAAAGTTGCTTTTTTTTATTTATTTTTTATTCACCCCTATGAGGCTGCGCGTTGGCATAGTTGTTGGTGAAAGACAGAAAAGGCGAAGACTGTCCTGTTGGTCAATGCAGACCGCGGCTCGCTTCAAGCCGCATACGTCACTGTTGCGATTTTTCTTGGGCCGCCGTCTGGCAAAAATACCTCCGTTTATTGCGAACACTTCTTTCCGAGCCCCGGGGCAGTCTATGGACGCCAGCGACGCGTGTCCTCTCACGTCCCACGCTGCTCACGTGTGCCTCTTCTGCCTCTTATCTCGGCGTGTCTGCAGGCTCCCGACCCATTTCTCTGCCCGGCATTTCTCGTTCGCCCAAGGCGCGTTACCTGCGACCACCGGCAGCAGTTTCCTTATCCCTCTCGCCTTGCTCGTTACGCAACGAGCACACATTCAAATGACGCGAGGCCTTTGAGCGACGGTGAAGGGAATACGCGTTCAAAAAGGTCATCGGGCAGATATACGTGTTTACTGCACTTATTAGACCCCTCTTACACGGGCACTTAAACGGCTGTTAAGGAAAACGTCTGTTGGCCTTAACGGCCGTTCGGCGGAGTTACAGGGCAGCGCGAGCGCCGTTAGAAATCCAACGGCGATTGACACCTACGGAGCTCGCCGGTCTCCGTTCCGCCGCCGTTTCCGTCCGTTTCGTCCTGAAATAGGCAAGATTGCAGCCCCCAACAGCGAGCGCTCCGGCGCAAAAACGCGTTGCCTGGACAGTGTCATTTACGCATTTACTTATCAACTTGTGGCAGGATCACTTTGCCGAACTGCAAGCACAGAAACACAATGCGCCCGTGTACGCAAGGATGACGACACTGTTCAACCAGCTCGAAGTGAACCGACCGAACATGGAAAGGGCCGTGCGAGCGCAGCCACCACCGTTTCATTCTCATGGCCGTTACGGCGTTCAACTGGCGCTCAACTGAACTGCCGTTGAAAACGCCCGTGTAACAGGGGTATAATTAGTCATGTGCCGTGGAAACGATGGCGTTATATATTGGAACATTTAAATGTGTTTTGGCATGTTTGCTGGTGCGTGGGCAGAAGTGTTTCGCGCAACTTTACTCCTTATGCAAATGAATGTAATTTGGCGCCGTGTTTAGTTATTTATTTTTTAAAGCATGTGATCGCGTCGCCCATTCAGAATTGAGCTTGCTTTATATTTGCCTCTGCTATCAACTTCTCCCCTACGCTCAAGAGTGATTTATTTGAATGGGCTGGTCGTAGTGAAATAAGAGCGTTTTTTTTTTCGTTTCTTTTTTTTTTTTTTTTTTTTTTTTTTTTTTTTTTTTTAAGGGCGGAAGGGTGGGACGCAGAGGTGGGCATTTGACCTCAAAAACCTCGACCTCACCTCAAACTCAAAAAATATTTGGCGACCTCACTCAACCTCAACCTCATCAATTGAGGTTGAGGTCCCCCAGGCGACCTCACCTCACTTTTCAGGTGACAATTGGCGACCTCACTCAACCTCACCTCAAACTCAAAATGTGAGGTTGAGGTCGGGCGCTCGACCTCAAAAAAAAAAGAATCATTAAATTAAAGCGTAACTTAAAGCAAATATACATTTCTCGGTAACCCTGAGGTATATATAGCCTAGCCAGAATTTTGTCGTATGAAGGCTGTATTTTACTCCTAATTTCATACTACAATTAATATCCTGGATAAAAGCAGAGAAACTCTGGACACTACATGTCCAACTCTGCACTAAGGTGGCAATCCTCTCCCCCTCCTAGCCTACCCTTTGTGGTCGGTTTCATTCTAAGGCCTACATGGGTACCACGTTACTACGCACAGGCCCATAATGCAATAGAAAGAGTTTATCCCATCTGACCCACGTGAATAAGATTCGTATTAGAAATAAAACAAGCCAGTTCTTACTATAAACTGAAAAGACAAATGCTGTTGACCCTAGTGACGACGACAACAATGACGATATGCTCTTTTTCTTTTCTTGCCACATAGCGCTAAACAGACAAGGACACAGCGAGACACACGGGACGGGCACTTTTTTTATCGCCCATCCCGTATATCTGCCTGTGTCCCTGTCTGTTTAGCGCTATGAGGCAAGAAAACCGACACCAACGCGCCAAGCTTTCATCCTTGCTCTTTTTCTTAATTCGAAAAAAAAAAATGATGATTGCCGAGCTTTTTTTTTAATACACTGTACATTGTCTTGCGACAGAATACATTAAATTAAGAAAAAATAGGAATACAGTCGTGCCTCGTTAGTATGAACGCTTTGGTTTCCGACCAAAATTGTCCATAAAGCGAGTCATCCATAATGAGTCATGAATAAAAACGAAAAGTATATAATTGAGAAAAATTTATAATTAATGGCTGCTGTTTTAATTAATTTGGGTATATAAACACCGCCGAGATATCGATGCTACCCTCTTCTCCAAAAAATCCGTCGACGCGAAACGTCATGTCTGTTCTTAAACCTTGTCAGCCATCCTCTTGAGTAGCTGAAGTCAGTAACGCCTAGACAGAGCGTAGAATAATATTTCTCAGTAAACATCTCCCTGTTTTACTGAACAAAAATTCCGTAAGTCATCACAGGTAAAAC